>NW_011494938.1:323917-330915 GCF_000754665.1 Bison bison bison
TTATTTAGGAGTTGATAAATAGCTTAGTGCAATGCTCTTTTTTCCAGTTGCTGCACCCTCATAAACCTATTCTCCCTCCACCAGTTAATGCAGACAGAAGATTTTTATCCAGTATGAGCACCAAAACTACACTGTGGAAGACTGTATGCTCAGCAAAAACCTCACCCATGATGAATAAACAGCTCTTCCGGGGGCTTTGCTGCCGCTGGCTCGGCAGGAGTTGTTTATTGCCTGGTTTGCACATCCCATGATAAAGTTGCTGCTGAAATAAATTGCAGTTTTGCATAATTATTGACAATCACATCTTAACAAGCAGTGTGTATCATATTCAAGTGTTCAGTTTTTTTTTTAAATCCATTTTTAGCTTATGTTGAATCCCAGAAAGCGTTTGTGTAGTAATAGAAGGCAAATATGACATTTAAATAGAGTACTAATTTCCTTATTGCAGAAAAAATTTACCTGAATCTTTTTAGATGGGGCTGTTATTGCCTCAGGCAATTTTCCTTCCCAAGTTACTATTATGTAGATGTTTGCTGAGGGCATACGTATGTGTATCCACAATACATGCATTATATATATTGTCAGAAAATATGAATAGCTCTTTTGTGGATTTTTGTGTCACTAGGGAATTTGATTCATTCCTTCTATAAGATTAGAGCAATGAGAATGGAATGTGGGCATAGGGAATCCACATTTTTGAGCAACTATAATATGTGAC
Source organism: Bison bison bison (assembly GCF_000754665.1). Classification (NCBI taxonomy): domain Eukaryota; kingdom Metazoa; phylum Chordata; class Mammalia; order Artiodactyla; family Bovidae; genus Bison; species Bison bison. The sequence goes on from NW_011494938.1 coordinate 324,636, forward strand.
TCATAATGTGTGAGGCACTCAGCTTCACACACACTGTTGTATTTTCAGTCTCATCAATACAACAATATGCATTGCAGATGAGAAATCAGAGAGGTTAAGTAACTTGTATCACACTCGGCGGAGGACACTGCGATTTGAACCCAATGTGTCTGGATTTTAAGCTCTACTTTTTCCATTACCCATAAAATGTTTCTTTTGGAAAATATTCTTAGTTATATGACCATCAGGTAATGCAAAAGGAAGCTAATACAATAGTTAGAACTATTAGAACACGCTGATGTTATGCAGATTACATGTTGCACAATGTTTGCTATGAAATATGTAGTTTTTCTACTTCTTAATCTTTTTGTTCCCTTTTGTTCTCCAGTCCCCTTCTCCTTCTTCCTCCAGTGTTCAACTTTCCATTGTAGGTTTGCATTTCTCCTGGCCTATTTAATCATGGTTCCCTGCCTCAGGTAACATTAAAGATAAGCATGGTAGATTTTAGGGTTTTACCTATAGAGATTAGTTTCAACTTTTGCCACATATTAAAATAACCTTTCAAAATTGACCAGCCAAAATGTTTTTTAAAACAAAGAATTTTTTGGAAAATGAACTTTCAAAAGTCTATAAGTCCAAATTCATACACACACACACACACACACACACACATGCTATTCTAGTGGTTGATGTTTTCAAGTGGAGTTTTAGCAGCAACTCACATTTGTTGCAATGTTATTATTTAGTCCCTTTGATTTTGCTCTTTTTGTGGGATTCACTGGCTGCACCATTCTGATATTTGAGGATAATTGCATCTGGACATTTGTTCCTTTGCAGAGTGAGTGAGCGAGAGACTGCTCTGGAAGAAACTCATAGATTACTGCAACAGTTCCCCCTGGACTTGGAGAAGTTTCTTGCCTGGCTTACAGAAGCTGAAACAACTGCCAACGTCCTGCAGGATGCCACCCATAAGGAAAGGCTTCTAGAAGACTCCAAGGGAGTAAGAGAGCTGATGAAACAATGGCAGGGAAGTCAAGTGTTTCTACTTTTATAACTTGTGAATTGAACCAAAGAATCCTCAGCATTTGTCCTTGTAGTTGATATGCTGTGGACAAAAGTAGTGGTTTATGTGGCCTCATATATTTAGGCTTTTGGGCTAGAAGAAGAAAGAGGGAGAAGCAAAAAATCATTTCTTATTTCATTTAACACCCCAGTCTTCTAAATAGTATGTGGTTTTGACCAGGAAGAATTTGCGCATGAAAGCTGGAGCTTTGATAAGAAGAAACTTTGCTCAGAGAAAAGGAATTAGGGGTTGGTTTATTAAATTTGAAAAAGTTGCCATTTTTGAGTGTTTATTTAATATTTTACAGGAAAAGCATCTGTATGAATTGTCTGTTTTATTTAGCGTTGCTAACTGAATCAGTTTCCCTTCATTACTTTCCAATACATTTTGAAATGTTAATCTGGCCTTTTGTGGGTTTCCTCCTAACATAATCTGTGAAAATAAAAATGAGATGGCTAACTTGGTCATGGTTAATGATCACACAATTTTCAGACAATTGTTTTTCCTAGAAACAAAAATTATTGCTATAAAATTTCATATGCATAAACAGCAAAAACAGAAGTTTCAGGTTGTTTTATGTACTTGAAATCTTGGTGTGAATCATATTCTATAGTTCAGGAAGGCTCCTGATATTTAAATACTTTGGGGACATGATAGAGTTTTCCTGACCTATATTGGAGTTTTGTTATGTAGAGTCAAATTTTCTGACTTGAAATAAGAACTTTACTAGTACCACAAAGAAACTTTGGAGTGTTCAAATAATATGATCCATTTTTAGGCCTAACTTCAGTTTTTTAATATTTTAAAATTATGGCAAAAAAGTGATAGTGTATTCCAGGTTGAAAAAGAATTCCAAAATCAAATCATAGTAAGAAAAGTTTCTTCTCCTCCCTCTCCTTGTTGTTCTCCTTCTTTTCTTCTGTTTTGATACGAGATCTGATCTACTTTGTATATAGAGTAGATGACAGTGGCAATTTATAGCTTCTTGAATTCCTCATTCTTGCTGTATCATTCTCCTCAGACCGCACTTGCTCCTTCACAATGTGTGTTGAATTACTTTGATCATTTGGAGGTAGTTTGCATAGATAAAGCCAGGTATTGTTCTAAACAGGTATCTCCTATGGCTTGTGGATGTAAATGCGGTGTAACGTTTGTTTTTTTTTTGGTCACTCTTAGCTAAATGGTTAGAAAATATGTTGCTAACATATTTGACTTATGATATTTCATTTAAAAATTTATCTTGGCTTGTAAATGCCCATAAAGCCACCCTAGAGTTTTAAATATGTGGATTCACATATTCCTATCAGCTATGGTAAATAACGAGTAAAACTTTAAGTGGATTTTTTTTAGCAGATTCTTTTCAAAATTAAAGATTGTTCCAGTGACTCAATTTTGTAATAGGGATTTAATAAAATATTTCTTAAATTCATGGGCAAGTATTGTTGAAGACAAAACAAGAATACATCCATGTATCTCCTATACATTTTATATTTGTATCTATAGTACTTATACAACAAAAATTCATACTGAAACTTATCATGAGAAACTGCAAGATTCTGAATCAATAGGAAAAAATGGCAGTGTTTCCTAACTATGTTTATTATGAAAGCGTGGAGAATAAAGTGCATTTTGTGCTTAGATTTCTAATCTCTTCAAAAACAATTGGAAATTATGCTGAGGAAATTTTCTTAGCTTATTCTCTATTACTCATTTAAAAATCTATTTATTCTTAAAAACCATGTAAAATTCCCTTAGAGTTCCTGAAAACCTTAGACATACCATTTTTCTCTTAACTATAATAGGACTAAGATTCCAATGTTATTTTAAAACAGAGACCATTTTCTCATTCCCTCTCTATTAATATTGTGTCTTCTATAAATTCCACCTGCCTGAGGTTGAAACTACATTTTATGGATAGGAATGACATTTATAGCCAGCTCTGATTTTCAGTTAGATGGTTGAATAATGGCCTTTTGATGAAAGATTTGAAGATGTCATGGTAAAATCTCTAAACTACTGAAACTATTGATTACTGTTAACAGCACATTTCAGCTGATAGAATTGAATCAAGATACTGGGGTTTAAAAGCAACAGCTTGAAAATAAATAAAACTACATACCTTAGGAAATTACATGCAGTTTCAGTATTTCAGCTAAATGGAAGTGTTTGCTTTTTTTCCCCCTCTGAAGATTTTTTTTTTTAAATTTTGAACAAAAGGGATGTTCTATAATATGTGTGAAGGAATCAAGTGTAATGGTGTGCCTTTCACTTCATTTGCAGAAGCTGGTAGCATTATATTCTTTGCATGATTCATGCTATATAGCAAGAATAGTGCTTACATATTAAAAAAGAAATTCCAAATGCCTAGCCAGAACATCAGCTTTCCCAGCAGATCCCAATATATCTATCCAACCCAAAGCAGTGATGTTTTACTTTATACAAATGCTGCAGAATGGAGATAGGGGGTGAAAACCTTCACAAAATGAATTTTTCTCTATGGCTGTCAATCATTTTTTCTATATATGGCGACTCCAGCTCTTGCTAGACTGCCTATCACTGCTTATCACCCACTTCATAGGATGTTTAATTCTCCCAGCAATAATTATAATTCCTGGGTTTGATAAGCATATATGTATTATGAAACATATGCTTCCTGAATGGAATTAACCTGATTAATTCCACTCTGGAAGCCATTAAAGTTTTTTCCTTGTATGAGAAAAAATGATGTTATTTACGTTGCTTATTAAAAGCAAGGTCATATTTGTCCCCATACTTTAGGATGACAAGATCTTTTCTTATACAGTATTGGTATTTCTGACAGTGTAACTGACATCTTAAAGCCAATGTATTTTTACAGCATTCCATATAGAGGCTTGTGAAGTGACAGTTTGAAAAGTTTTAAATTGCAAATTTATTCTTAAAATGAAGAATTATATTCATAATTGTATCAGATTCTTCCTATGTCCAAAGCATTTCCTACTTTGGGCCTCAGAGAATTGGTAAAGATGGCCACACTTCTAAGTGCTGACATAAAACTATTGGTAACCAACTGAAAATGGGTAGACTCTGCATCTTTGCTAATATTTCACAAGAATTTCACCAATCTTAACTGATTCTCTAAGCACCCCTAAGAGATCATTGTAATAGCAGCTGGTAAAGAAGGTATGTGGGGATGGGTGTGCAGTGGGGAGAAATGGTCATAAAGGTAAGATAATTAGGATCTTTTTCTCAGCAAGAGAGACTATGGAGCAATTAATATTTGAGATCCCCTCATCTGTGATCTTGGAGAACGCAATGGCACCCCACTTCAGTACTCTTGCCTGGAGAATCCCATGGATGGAGGAGCCTGGTGGGCTGCAGTCCATGGGATCACTAAGAGTCAGACACGACTGAGCAACTGCACTTTCAATTTTCACTTTCATGCATTGGAGAAGGAAATGGCAACCCACTCCAGTGTTCTTGCCTGGTGAATCCCAGGGATGGGGGAGCCTGGTGGGCTTCCGTCTACAGGGTTGCACAGAGTCGGACACGACTGAAGCGACTTAGCAGCAGCATCTGTGATCTGGTTCCTGTCTCAGGCCCTATACAAAACACTTCCAGAGAGAAAAGATTGATAAATTTTGAATTGTACATCAGAATATACCCGGAAATTGATTAAGCTATCTTAAATTTCTAATACATTGTTGAAATTGAGGGAAAGTAGCTTCTTCAATGTTGCTCACACTATATTTTGGCCCACTGATTAATTCCAAAGGAATAAGGAAGAATGCAACCTCAATAGCAAATAGTATCCTGAATAAATTAGATTGTCACATTTGTTGGTACATTTGAAAAGAGAGATAATCTGAGTATCCCTAATTCTTAGAAAAGAAAACACTTTGTATATATAGCAACCCTTTCTGTTGCTATAATTTGAATTGAGTTTTACATGTATTTTTTAACCTTTCTACTTTGGTGTCCAAAGATTATGAAAGTTTATTTTGATGTTTTTATTTTGCCTAGTGTTATCTGCCTGCCATTTTTGATAATATGCAAAACATATAAATGTATACATATATACATATGTATTAAATTTCCATAAAATGTTGATTAATTCATCAAATCTTTATTAAACACCATTAGATGTCTAGCATGGAGTTAGGACTAGCATTACAAATATAATTAGAGAGATGTTTTTCAAGCATAGTTCAAAGAACTAGGTTATATAATCAATTTAATGAGTATCAATTCACATTTTTTAACAGAAAGGAATAAAATTAGTAGAATAGAAAAATAACAAGAGTCTATCCCTCTTAAATAAGAGCCAGTATTATTTTGTGAAACTTTGGTTTCAACTATTTGTATATGCATGTGTATGTATTTGTGTACGTACTGGACTAGTGTGTAGCACATATTCAGAAACCTCTGTATTGGAGTATGATTTCTGCCTTTGGGATGCTTACATTTCAGAGGTGAGGATAGTTACACTAAGATAAAATTCTGGTAGTGTGATGAGTGTTACAGTAGAGGGCTAGACAGGGTCTAATAAAAACAGAAGATGATTAAGTTAAGCTTGCCAGAGTCTCCAGGGAATTCACCTGGAACACTGTTTTTCAGTCTTGGAAGAGGTTTTTAAAATGCTAATTTCTGGGTTCTAGCCCTAGAAAGTCAAACTGCATTGATCACAGCATGTCCAGTCCATGCTTCTCCTGTCCAGCCAAGGTTGAGAACTTCTGTTTAGAGAAAGTTAGAAGAATGTGTCAAAAGTGAGCTAGATGCACAGAGTTAACAAGGGATTTCTGGCATAGGAAACAGCATATTGAAAGTCCTGGACAGTTGGGTAGTTTGAGAATCAAAAGGTACTTCTTTATGGCTGGGGTGGCTGGGGTATGATTATTCTAAGAAATGTGATTGGAAAGATCAGCTGAGGCTAAATCATGTAGAAAGGCAGCATGATAGAGTAGATAGAGTATGAGCCTTGTAGGTAGAAAGATCACTTATTTTACCACTTGTTGTCTAACCTCTAAGTCTCAATTATATCCTTCTGTACAAAGAAAATAATGCTTCACAGAATTTTGTGAGAAATAAATGATAGGATACATGTAAAATGCCCACCAGAGGGGCAGAGCGTTGCACTCAAATTGCTCGGTATGTTAGCTGTCTTTTCCCTCCTTGTTTCCACCTATGTTTAAGAGTTTGGACTATTTTTACTCTATGAGAAGTCACAGCATATTTTTAAGCAAGGAAATGAAATAACCT
>NW_011494938.1:332961-334870 GCF_000754665.1 Bison bison bison
AGATGAGATGGCTGGATGGCATCACTGACTCGATGGACGTGAGTCTCAGTGAACTCTTGGAGTTGGTGATGGACAGGGAGGCCTGGCATGCTGCGATTCATGGGGGTCACAAATAGTCGGACACGACTGAGCAACTGATCTGATCTGATCTGATCTGATGTATAAGTATCATGTCATCTGCAAATGGTGACAGTTTTATTTTGTCTTTTCCACTTTGTATTCCTTTTATTTTTCTTCTCTGATTGCCATAACTAGGACTTCCAAAACTATGTTGAATAAAATTGGCAAGGGTGGACATCCTGATCTTGAAGGAAATGTCTTCAGCTTTTCACCATTGAGTATAATGTTAGTGGTAGGTTTGTTGTGTATGGCCTTTATTATGTTGAGACATGTCCCCTCCGTGCCCGCATTCTGGAGAGTTTTTTCATAAATGGGTTGTGAAATTTGTCAAAAGCTTTTTTTGCATCCAATGAGTTAATCATATGGTTTTTATTCTTCAATTATACAATGGAATATTACTCAGCCATTAAAAAGAACAAAATAATGCCATTTGCAGCACCATGGATAGACCTGGAGATTGTCACACTGAGTGAAGTCAGATGGAGAAAAAGAACTTTTGTTTGATATTGCTTATATGCAGAATCTAAAAAGAAATGATATGAATGAACTTATTTATGAAACAGAAACAGACTCACAGACTTAGAGAATAAATTTAGTTACCAGGGGGGAAGGCTGGGGGGAAAGGATAGTTAGGGAATTTGGAATGGACATGTACACACTGATATATTTAAAATGGATAACCAACAAGGACCTATTGTATAGCACAGGGAACTCTGTTCAATATTATGTAACAACCTAAATGGGAAAATAATTTGAAAAAGAATAGATACATGTATAACTGAATCACTTTGCTATACACCTGAAACTATCACAACATTGTCAGTCAAGTAAACTCTAATATAAATGAAAAGTAAAAAATAAAATAAAATAATTAAATGGATAACAAAAAAAGAATGCAACTGGTTTTAAGGTATCTGTGAATAATAAAGGTGAAAATAACACCTCCCTTGAGGCACTTTTGAATGTGGATCTAATTTGGAGAAAGATATAGGTCAAAGATATAAAATTGAAGGACATCAACATGGACCCCATTAAAAATACATAATATTACACAGAAATCAGTGTCATTGTTACTTGAATTTCTCCATTCAGAAATATATCTAGAAGTCACTAAAATATTACTTGCTGTAGCACAGAATTGGTCTTAAATGATGCCATCTTGTGCTATTTAAAAAGACAGCTCTGAAGACTCTTGTAAATGTTTTAACCATGAAAAAAAGGCAAAGAACTAGCAAAGCTTTGGTGTAAAATTCTTACTGTGGAGAATGCAAAAGTATTTGGGTAATATATCCAAGATCAAGAAAAACTCTTTCCAGTTAGGGCAGTTAATTTCTTCTCTTATATAAAAGTGAAACGTTTTGATTTACTTCTTATTCTACAGGAAGAAGTTTATACACATTCACAATACTATGGATGGTAGTACTCAGGAATAGATTCAAGAGCCACGTGCTTTTTATTTTACTATAGTCAATAATTTATTATGTTCCATGGGTTTCTCGAGGCAAGAATGTTAGTGGTTTGCCATTCCCTTCTCTAGTGGACCATGTTTGCCTGGCGTGCTGCAGTCCATGGGGTTGCAAAGAGTCGCACAGGACTTAATGACTGAACAACAACAATTATGTTCCAAGTTTGGACCCTGAAGTCCTTGTAGATGACAAAGAAAACCCAAAAAAGAAACAGTGAAAATAATTAAAAGTTTAGAAATAAAGTCAATGAGGACAAGGATTGGTGTTCAAGATTGGTGTTTTAGTGCCTACAATATAGAAAGTAATCCATTTATTGTTAACCA
>NW_011494938.1:334970-335652 GCF_000754665.1 Bison bison bison
GCTAACACTGTGATGCACTGGGTTGGCCAAACATGCAGGTTATTCTGTAACATCTTACAGAAACACTCAAATGAACTTTTTGGACAACCCAATAGATTATGGGAGGAAGAGGTGAGGGGGAAATGTGAGGTACAGCAAGAAGTCACTGACTGCTTACCATTTGAGATGACCAGGTGCCAACACAGAGTTGCAGAATTAAAGAGGAGAAATTGTTATAGGAAGAGAAAGCACCCGGTTTTTCTTTCTCAAGATTACTCCAGCTATTCGTGGTCTTTTATGTCTCCATACAAATTTTAAGATTTGTGAAATCTTAGTTCTGTGAAAAATGCCATTGGTGATTTGATACAGATTGCATTGAATCTGTAATTTTCTTTGGGTAGTATAGTCATTTTCAGAATACTGATTCTTCTAATCCAAGAACATGGTATATCTTTCCATCTGTTTGTGTCACCTTCAATTTCTTTCATCAGCATCTTACAGTTTTTGGAGTATAGGTATTTTGTCTCTTTAGGTAGGTTTATTCCTAATTATGTTACTCTTTTTGATGTGATGATAAATGGAATTGTTCCTTAATTTCTCTTTTTGATCTTTCATTGTTAGTATGTAGAAATGCAACAGATTTCTGTGTATTAATTTTGTACCTGAAACTTTATCAAATTCATTGATGAGCTCTAGCAGTTTT
>NW_011494938.1:336304-336866 GCF_000754665.1 Bison bison bison
TCTTGCCTTTTATAATGACCTCCTTGGGGAAATCAATTGGCTTGCGACCCTTCTCTTTCAGTCAGACACCAGACATTGAAATTCCCTGAAATACACTTCGGTAACAGTAGTTTATTTTTCTCAAATGATCTGACCAACATTTGGAAGTCACATCAATGGCTTATAGATATGTTAATAAAATTAATAAAGTTATTTTTAATTCATTCTTTGAGGGAGTAGTGGTGAAGATAGCCAGAAGTATGAGACTATTCACTCGCTTTCTTTAAACTCCAGCAGAGCCTGGACAACATCTATATAATTTCAGGCTTTCTTCTCCAAACAAGAATAGAGAAGGTCAGAAAAAGTTTGATCACAGAAAGTCAGAAAATTTCACATCACTTTCTCTTCCTCTATTCAAAGATTTCTTGATGGTTAGGGGTCTTTGAAAGCAGAGTCTCTAGGCAAAATAAATAAATAAATACAGATATTCCTTTACATGATGGGTAGCAGTCCCCTCTTCTTGTTGGAAAATTTTGAAATTGTGGATTGGAGGGATCAAATAAAAAACTCTCCAGTCTTTTAT
>NW_011494938.1:336966-338019 GCF_000754665.1 Bison bison bison
GTGACTCCACGGACTATGGCCTGCCAGGCTGCTCTGTCCATGGGATTTCCCAAGCAAGAATACTAGAGTGAGTTTCCATTTCCTTCTCCAGGGGATCTTCCTGACCCAAACATGGGACCTGAGTCTCCTGCACTGGCAGGTGGATCCTTTACCACTGAGCAGCCTGGGAAGTCCCTGTGCACCCTTAACTCCTACTAAATCGCACAGCTAGCCTGTATACTTTTGTGTCTTTGATGACTTCTTTCTTTTCTTGGGACTCCTTTTCCTCATCTCAGTTTACCTAGATGCAACCTGATTTTCAAGGAAAGTCATATTCACATTCTTGCCTTTTCCCTGAGTCCTAGAGCTAGAAGACATCTTGTCTCCTTCTCAATTCCCAGAGGCATTTCTTTGCACTTTAAATAACACAATGCTTTCTATGTTGTTTTAGAGGGGCTGGAGAAGATAGCATTTAGTAGTGTGGGCTTTGAAGCTTGACTGCCTGGGTTTGACTCATGATTCTGATACTTACTGACCATGTACACATTTCTTAATTGCCATCAATTTAAGTAGCTATAAATCAAGAGAAATTATAACATTTATGCCATTAGGCTATTGTGAGGGTGATATGAATTGATATATGTGAAGTTTATAAAATGATATTTGATACATAATAAGCAACCAGTAAACATAGCTAGTATTATGTTATTACTATTATCAGATATATTAATATAAAATATACATTTTTATAAGTAAATTTTTGTAATGTGTCTTTCACTCTAGAGTGCTTAAGAGCTCAATCCTCATATGGGTTGAGAAACTCCTTAATAAGAAATGAATGAATTAATGAAACCATGCCAGAAATATTGGCTACCATGAGTGTTGAAACTCTGATTTTTAAAAAGCTTCATCTTTTCTAACCAAGAAAAAATTAATAATCTTTAGTAGATTTTAGTTCTTAAATGTCAATATTGACTCATGTTTGAAAAGCTCTTCAAAGTCTTCAGGTACAAACAAACCTTAATACTCCCATTCTTGAGAATAAACACTCTACACTGAAAATGGAAAAGAGAC
>NW_011494938.1:338380-339961 GCF_000754665.1 Bison bison bison
AACCAGTGATGGAAAACAGTCACCTCAATATAATACAATGAGTCTAACCACTTGATTATAGGAGTTATGACACTCTGAATTATCTTACCATGGTCTCTTTCATATATGAACCTGTTAATTCAGTGTATGGAAACTTCAGGACCTACTTTTTTGGTATTACCATTAAGTTTGCTATTATTAACATCTGGAATGATACAGGGAAGCACTAATTTGAATAACTTTGTAACTCAGTTATTGGATTCTGTAATTTTATACATACTAACTAAAAGAAAGGCCCATATAGGTAAGAAGACAGTATGCCTACTGAAAACTGAATTTTGATAGACCCTAATAACCATTGTTTTTTATTCCCCACAGAACTTTTGTGAGGCTCTTATAAATAAAAATATTAAAGCACTTTGAAAAAGCTTCTTCAAGTGAAAGATTCTTATTAATGTTATGAATTACCATTAGAGAAAAGCCAAACTAAAGATGTAAACTTAATATCATATGCTTTAAAATCAACCAACTAAAATTATATTAATAAGGATAATAATAACTAAATTGTTCCATGTTTATAATTGGCAAATCATTTTTACTTTCATTCTCTGATTTGATTCTCACTGAAAAGCTCTAGTATTGGTACTATTATTTCCGTATTCAGATAAGGAGGGTAAAATTATGACAGTTCAGTAATTTAGCTATTATTACTTCTTTGAAAATCAACTGTCCGCCATTCATCACACTACCATCTTTTCAGTCAGAGAAATTTCAAACCAAATAGTCATTTCTATCTACATTGCCTTCTTACTTGCCATACTTTCTAGTTCGCATTCAAGTTCTATCAGTTTTACATCTCTAATCTTTTACACCTGTTCATTTCTCTCCAGTCCACTTACCCACCACTTTGATTTTTACTCATTACCTTTTACGTTCCCTCACTCTTTCCTGCATTGCTCCAATCCACCCTGCAGATTGCCATTTTCAATTAAGCTTTGTAAAACAGTTTTTATTGTAACTACCTGATAAATTCCATGAGAGCAGGTATTTTATCCACTTTATTCTCTTATATATTCCTATTGCTTGAGACAGTGCCCAGCACATAATGTATGTGTGTGTGTGCGTGCACACACACACGTGCTCAGTCATGTCCAAATTTTTGCGACGCCATGGACTATAGCCTGCTGAGCTCTTCTGGCCATAGGATTTCCCAGGCAAGAATACTGGAGTGGGTTGCTATTTCCTCCTCCAGGGGATCTTCCCCATCCAGCGATCAAACCCACGTATCTTGTTATCTCCTTTATTGGCAGACCGATTTTTTGTGACTACTGCCACCTGGGAAGCCTTCAGCACATAACAAGTGCCAATAAATATTCATCAAGTGAATGAAAGAATATATGACTCCCCTGTTCAAACAACTTTTATGACTTCTCAAAGACCTCAGAATATTCTACAAACTCCTTTACCTGACCCACTAGGATTGGCCCTCAAACTCAATTTCCTATCTTGTTTCTTCTTTTTCCTCTCCATGCACCCTTTATTGTTGTCATTGTTGTTCAGTCACTGAGTCATGTCCAACTCTTTGAGACTCCATGGACTATG
>NW_011494938.1:340061-343022 GCF_000754665.1 Bison bison bison
CTTTTATTTACAAATTATTTTTTTAAATGAACTTCACGAGAGTCTCTCTAGTGCCTTTCATAATTCTGCTAAGAAAAATTTCCAGGTATTAATGAAAGATTAATAGTATTCAAAATAGTTTAGATTATCAGCATGTGATTTTCATTCCACATGAGGTCCATTTGCAGTTTACATGGTTTTCTAAATTACATTAAAATAAAATGTCAAAAAGTTTCACATTTTTTGTTTCATTTTTCACAACATCAATCTTTGAAGAAAGGTTATTGAACAAATGTCTATGCATAAATCAGCCATTCCCCGTAGAGGTAAAAGAAGCCATTACACCTGGTTGTGAAAGAGAGTGTCATGAATGTGGAAGAAATAAATCAATCCCCACTGGAGATCATATCAGTCTAGATGGAAGAATGTCTATAGCCTAATAGTGAGAAAGCAACAAATTACTTTTGTTTGTTCTTTCATCCGTTACTGTCCTTGAGAGGTCTATTAACAGTTAACCATTCAATATTATTAGTAGTATAAATGTAATCTTGAATTCTCTGAAGGTTTCAGTTTTTTTGCTCTAATTTGTATTCATCTCCAACACCTTTTGCAATATATTATTCCTTAGGAGTTATAGAAAAAGTTATTCTCATCAGAAAGCAGCATTTCATTTGCTCTCAGGAACCAACCACATTTCACCTCTATTATTTGCTCCCAATTCAACAATTCAACATTGGATTTGATTCAAGGAGGCAACCCCAAATAGAATGAGACTTCAATAATTTACTTCATAAATTCTGTTTTTACAGTATTTTCACAAATGATTGGGAAACTGTTGTACATTGCAGTTTTAAAAACTGAAATGAATGTAGATAACATTTTTACCTCCTATGGGCAAGTGTTGACATTTTCTGTTTTGGAGTAGAAAACAGTGGTCATTATTGGAAGGAAACCATTGGAGTGATCAGACAACTCTAAATTCATTTCTTATCAATAGCTTAAAAGAAATTGAGGCCAGTAACTATATAGAATAAAAGTAAATCTCAAGTGTAATAAAGTGTCTCTCAAATGGCAGTATAGACACATACATTTTACTACCCTATTTGCTTTTCTTTCTGTACTGTTTGCCCCAAGGTCTCATCTACACCAGTGTGTACCAATTAATTTCTACAATATACATGTCAATAACCTCATTTGCATTTCTCTACTCACTATTCTGGGCACAAGGTTGTCTTAAGGACATTTTAGTTTTTCTCAGTTTAATCCATCTCTCCTATCATTTTCTTAGTGTATCTGTCTGTCTCTCTCTTTGCCTGTCACTTGCTTACTCTCTCATGTTTCTCATTTCTGTTTCTTTTCGAATGACTTTCAACTAGGCAGAAGGTACATCTCATGTCTCTGTGCCTGCCTCCAAGCTCTAATTCTTTCACTCACCCAGGACTCTCCTTGCTGAATTCTTTCTCTCATTTAGCGGCTATCATTGATGTTGGACAAATGATAGAACCTTATTTCTTAAAGGACCAGAACATCCCCTTGAGCAAGTAATTAAAAGGATTCAGCAAATCAAAATATGAGCTATGTGGATGGATCCTGAAAACATTTTGCTAAGAGAAATCAGCCAAACACAAAGGATATAATTATTGTGTGTGTGTGTGTGTGTGTATAATATAATTCCACTTGTATGTGGTACTTAAAATAATCAAATTCATAGAGATAGAAAGTTGAATAGTTACCAGGAGGTAGAGGTGAGGAGTTAGGGGACTTTTTGTTTAATGATACCTGAGTTTTGGTTTGAGAAGATGAAAAAGTTCTAGAGGGAGATAATGGTGATGGTTCCTGACAGTGTGAATGTACTTAATGAGACTGAACTGTACATTTTAAAATGGTTGAAATAGTAAATTTTGTGTTGTGAATGTTTTGTCACAGTTCAAAAAGAGCAATATGAGTCAACAGAGCTGTTGAGGGACCTTTTGTGGAAGTAGTATGGTAGCAGAGAGTGTGGGTATCTTATTTTATAGGTCAAGAAATTTGCATTCAGATTCTGACCACTGACTTGTGTGATCTTGGAGAAATCGGTTGCATTGTGAAGCCCAGGTTTATCTTCTAGAAAATAATGGAGCTAGATAAAAGAAAGTTGCATGTTTCTCTAAGTTCTCATGCAATCTATACTCTCTTTACTTGGGAAGTTTATTAAAAATGCAGTGTCAGAAGCTGACTCTCTAGGGATGGGCCAGGGAATCTGCATATTTAAAGAGCCCCCAGGTGTTTCTTGTGCCCATTCAAATATGAGAATCACTGGGCCAGATGCTTGCATAACGCCATTTTAGCTCTTGAAATTTGACAAATTTTGATTCTGTAAGGCAGATTCTCAGTGCTTATGCAAGAGAAAGAAATGAAGAAAATATTAGACTTTCTGCTTGTGTTAGAGAATTTTTCACTTGATATCCTCATCTCTGATGCCTAGCCAATCAAGAATGGTATTGTTTATTCCTCCCACTGTTTTGGAGAGGCATGGGGAAAAAAATAAGCCAGATGGTACTGAGGGAGATTTAACATTACCATATTCTTTCTTTTTCCCTTTGCATATTGTGTAAAACTGCCCATGCCTCCATCTGAGTCATGATCATTCATTTAATGTTATGATTTAATGGCTCATGACATTAAATTATAATGTAGTCTAACATGATCAAATTATAGGATCAGAAGGAAAGTTTCTTTTCTCGGGGTGATTTGTATTCCTTAAGCAAATTGTATTATTGGCTAAAGTTTTCATAATTATTTCTAAGCCTTGATTTAGGGAATCTTCTCTCTTCCCTAGAAATGCATTTTGTAAAACAGAATCTAGATTATAATCAATGTCTCAAAAGTAAAATTAAGAAAGGGAAAAATTATTTTGCTTTGCTTTTATTTTGTGTGTGTGCGTGTGTGTTTAGAGTACTGAAATTCTGTCTGAGACTATATGTGAGATTAAAAGTGAAGCAG
>NW_011494938.1:343802-344243 GCF_000754665.1 Bison bison bison
GATTACCTCTAATTTTCCTCCCTTTCTGCAGCCACAACCTTACCACCACCTCCTTAGGAATAAAATGTATCTCCTATCCCCTGGCCTTAAGGGTTGAATCATGTGATTTGCTTGAGCAAACAAGCGAGCAAAATTAACTGTACTAGTTTGAAGCTTAGGCCTTCAAACAGTGTATTAGTTTGAAGAAACCGGCTTGCATTTTCCAGTTTCTGCTTCTTGACCCTATGCGCAAGCAGAGCGTGTTCCATCTAGGCTGGTGGTGTCAGAAAGAGGATGACAGACATGTGCAGGAGGGCTGTGCTAGTCACGCACACCCAGGAGAATAAATGGTTGTGTTTTGAAACCGTAGTGCATTTTTCTGTGTTACTGTGGCAGTAGCTAATTAAAACAGCAAATATGTTTTTGTCTTTCCTGACTGCCTATTGAAAATTAATAATATCA
>NW_011494938.1:346936-350946 GCF_000754665.1 Bison bison bison
CAGGGCTAGCTCAGTAATGTCCTAAAGAAGGAAGGTCAGGTGACATGTCTTGCTGCTCCCTCTTCCATGTGTTGTGAGTGTTATTCCTGTAGAAGAGGAGTCAAGAGTGGGAAGAAAATGAAACCTGTCAATACTGTGAATATATAAATAATAAAAGTGGCAGGAGTACTGATTAATTGTGAATCATTCTTTATAAAATGACTAGAGCCGTGAAAATGCTCAGTCTGCACAGCTGATTTGGAAATATATGCAATCTGTTGATCAGAATTCATTTGCAAATGCTCTCTTCCAGAACTTTCTGTACTGGAGTTCTTAAGATTTTTGTCCCCCCCAAAATGAAAAACTACCTTAGGAGATGGTGATTTAAAACAGAAGAAAGCATTTGTCCACCTTAATAGCAATTTTCAAACAAACAGTTGATACAAATGAGTCAAAATACAGTTTCCTTTCAAAGAAAAGTTTCAGAATACTTTCAGTCCCTATATACGTTTTGTTTGGTAGGAAAATAAAAAAGCTAAATTCTTGTATCTTTAAGTAGAAATTTCAGCATAAATAAATGAAAGCTATAGATCTAGTTCAGTGATCCTATAAAGAGGAATATCTTCATCACTGGTCTTTTAATTTCAGGTGGTGTATACATATTATTTTATTTTTATAAGTAAAGCAATTGTGTTATTACATATATTGTTATAACAGTAGAAGTCCTCTCAGTTAAATTCAGTAATAATCAATGTACATTGTTTATTTTATTTCTTTCTGATTTTTAACCAAAACTGTGACAGAAACTTAATTGGTAGGATCAACTTACCACATTTACAAAATTATTACTTTTGTTCACGTGTTCTTCCTTGAACATTTTTCATGTTCCTTAAACCAAGCTACATACTTTGTTTTTTGTTTTGTTTAATTTTGATTTAAAACTTTGTTTCCTAAAATTTCTTCTTCATAAAGCCACATCTCCAACATGCATTCTTTGCTACTCCATTGAACTAGTAAAATACCTAATCTGTTTTCAAGGATTTGTTTCTTAACTATAGTGGTTTTAGCTAAGAATAATGTATTAATATTTTATAAATAATATTAGAATGCCTAAATTGCCTATGCCTGATATTACCATATTTACTGCTCATTTTAAGGTCTCATGATACATTCAATTCAGATAAATTTTTTAATTATTTATTTAGAGGAAGAAATAGAGATATTTTAATGTACTAGGTTATTGATAAAGCCTAGCAAACAATTCTGGGTTTTTTAGTCTCACAAAATATCATCCATCCACGTCCAAAAACTTAAAATGAATTTATTGTGCTTTCTCTTTTATCTTGAAAAAATATTTCATTGTAAAGACCAACTAAGATACGAATTTAAAGACTAAAAAACTGTAAACTATCTTCCTCTTAGTATTTACTTTAGAAGTCTAGCAATAGTTTTTCTTAAGTCATCAATACACTTCTTTGTTTTCTTTAAATTCAGACTGCGTATTTAAGTTCAGACGGTAATTTGAGCTTGTTAGGATCTCACAGTAATGGGCATGGTGAAGTTTACAACAGCTCTTGTACAACATACTTACAGAACCATGGTGAACTGAAGGACAAGGGCCTAGTAGAGCACAGTCAGAGAAAGACTCAAAGCGTGGGCAGCCAAGCCTCCCCTAGGCCTGCAAGCTGGTAGTCAGCTTTCAACTTTTCCAAACCTGCACAAAAGGGGCCTACAGCCCTTTCCACTGCCTTCAGTTTTGGCTGCCCACGTTTGTACTTTTACTCATTTCTGATGACAAAGTATTCATTCTGCTTTACCTTTTTTACTAACCTTAACGTCACTATATACCCAGAATAACTTAAGAAGTTATAAAAAACTGTTTTAGTCTTCTCACATAAATGCTTCCTTTAAAAGCAACCTTTTGGAAAGCCCCTAAACAGCGGTTTTTATTAATGACTACATAGTAGCCCCACCTACAGGCACCAGAGGCTGAGGGGAACCAGATTTGATGATGCCCAGTGGGCCCCCATTTTTCAACACATTCTTTTTCCCTATTTATTTTTAATTGTATTGTTTACCACTATTTAAAGCTATGATTGATGAACTACTCAAACTTTCAAACTTTAGAGAAAAAAAATCTATCATCAAAACTTTCTTTTTAATCTTTAGTATTTAAAATGTATATACCTGTTTGGTACTTAAAGGGAAAATATGGTGAGGAGCATTCTGGTTGTGGGAATGTATACAATATACATTTCATCCTATTGAAATAACTCCAGACTTGGTCATAAATATGATGGTAGCTGCTAGACTTACAGTCTCTTTTCAACTTTAATTATATGTGTTTTTCTCTTGAAGCTTGGAACTATGGTATCCATAAATTAGAGACTCAGAGGGCTGAAGGTGAAATCTTATAAATTGTTGGATCAACTTATCAGATGGGGAACATTAAACCCCTGGAGATAGCTGTTTTAAAGCATATCCATCTACATCTTTGCAGTACTGGGAGTTCTAGGACTATGGTAGATCCCTTCACTTTTTTAGATTTATCTAAGTGTCTTCAGACAAAATATAAGACTTTCATGTGTAAAGACTTTGCACATAAGTGCTTTTCTTTTAAGGCATTTAATATTTTTAGTACTTCTATTATCATGCAATAATCTGCACAATACATAAACAATTTGAAAAGTATAATGTATATATATACACCCTGAAACTATCACTACAATCAAGATAATATACATACCCATCACCTCCCAGAAAAAACAAAAACGGAATCATAGAACAGACCCATCTAATCACCTTCCAATATAAAACAAAGAGTTGGGTTTTAAAAATTTTTATGTTAAGAACTTATAGAGCCCCTCCATTGGTCTCCTATACTGCTCCCATATTACTGCTAGGAAACTGTCATTCAATTTCAGATATTATATAACAATCAGAGGAAACAGTTGCAGACGGGAATGAAATTAGAACTGTATCTGCAAAACCTTTTCTCTTAAATTCTCAAATTAGCTCTGGTGGCTGGAGGTGAAACGTATCTTCTACCTATTAGCAATAATCATATCAGTACACAAGAAGGACTCTGTAAATTGTAAACAGGAGAGAGCGAATTTCACTGCTCTTTCTACACATAATTAATAGAAATGCAAAAAGGCACCATATCACTTGCTTGTTCCCTTCTAGAAAAGAAGACTTATTCCCTTTCTGTAGAAGAATATGTATTTGAGAATCCAATTTTATTTTAGACTTGAGCCTAGCACTTTGGAGATATTCCGGAGACCATAGAATTCATAGTCAGTCATTAGTATATCATATTAGGCTTCTTTTAGGTACTGCCATCTACAACAGTCTGCTTGAAAAACCTGAAAATATGACCTAGTAAAGTTAAATTTGACTAGTGTTTTTTTTTTTTTTCTATTTCTAATCCTTGCCTGTAGCAAATTATTGCTATCTATTCCTGATAGGTGGCATGAATATGAAATTTCTTAAGAGAATTTGATAACTTTCTAATCATTTGGTCTTTTCTTCTTTTACTTGATGGATTCAGAAGAACTTTCCTGGTTGTATTGCTTATAAACCAAATCTCAGTTCATAATATGCATCAGTCAATTTTGCTACCTAGTAAACAACCCAAACATTTCAATGGCTAATAATAACAAAACAAGCTATTTATTTACTCAGGTG
Organism: Bison bison bison; assembly: GCF_000754665.1. Taxonomy (NCBI): domain Eukaryota; kingdom Metazoa; phylum Chordata; class Mammalia; order Artiodactyla; family Bovidae; genus Bison; species Bison bison. The sequence continues at coordinate 350,603 of NW_011494938.1, forward strand.
TCAAGGGGTGCACTTAAGTGGGGCTTTCCAGGTGGCGCTAGTGGTAAAGAACTCACTGCCAATGCAGGAGACGTAAGAGATGTGAGTTCAATACCTAGGTTGGGAAAATCCCCTGGAGGAGGGCATGGAAACCCACTCCAGTATTCTTGCCTGGAGAGTCCCATGGACAGAAGATCCTGGCAGGCTGTAGTCCATAGGGTCACACAGAGTCAGACATGACTGAAGCAACTTAGCATGCACGCATGTGCATTTATGTAAGGTTAAGCTGTCCGTGGGGTCGCAAAGAGTCAGACATGACTAAGCGACTTCACTTTCACTTTTCACTTTCATGCAGTGGAGAAGGA
>NW_011494938.1:351046-352063 GCF_000754665.1 Bison bison bison
AAAGTGAAGCAGAATAATCAGATAATTATTACATACTCACTTGAGTGGCTTATCCTAAGAAAAGCATAACCCCTGCAACAATATTTTACCAACCAATCAGTGAGGTCCTAATCACTTTTATTTTGAATAAATAGTTTTACATCTGTAATATTATGTTTGTTTTCCTTTTGTATATGGGCTCAAGCAATAAAATATATCATCCTTGGTTAATTCAAGCAAAGATTTTATTCTGAACCAATTTTTGTTGTTTTCCTTATTTGAACTTTGCTCACATCTCTACATTTCTTAGCATATAAAATATTTTGTGTTATGAATGTGATTAAAATAGAAAATAATTAGTTAATTTACAAGAGGGAAAGAGAGAGAGAGAGAAAGGGTAAGAGAACACCACAAATCACAACGTGCTTTTCTATTCTGTGAAGTCTGTCAGGGCAACAGAGAAAGGCCTACCCAGGCCTAGTAACAAAAAGGAAAAAGAAATATGGTGGGAGTTTCTCCTGCTGCTTTACCAAGTCTGAGATGAGTTGTGTCAGAGTTTAGATTCTGTAAAACACAGACAATTTACCTGTCTTGTGAGAATCTCAAAATGAGTTTAGATAGGAGAGGCATAGGAGTTGAAATCCAATAATATATGCAACAATGATCATGCCAGAGGTGCACATAGAAAGCAAATTAGTCCCCTAAAAGAGGAACCAAATTGAAATTCCTTCTCTGAGCAAGATTTCAAACACCTTATTCTTTTACTTTTCTGTTTATGAAAATGGAATACCACCAGAAAAGCAAGAATTTGGAAGACAAGATGAAAAAAATAAAATTGGAATTGTAAGGAAGAGACAACCCACACAAACACACACATGCAATGAGAGAGCATTTTACCTACATGTTGTATCTGATTGAGAACTCCCTTTGCTGCAGGGTTCCTCGCAGAAAGTGACTAACTCTCATGATGTGATTTATTTTCTTTTATATGGCACTGGAAAAAGAAAATGTATCTAAACTCCTTAAGGGCAGTGTTGT
>NW_011494938.1:352163-353224 GCF_000754665.1 Bison bison bison
GACAAATGGAAGCCTGAGTGATACTTATGAACATTGCAACCCCTAGAAAAGAAGGTAGGATCTCTCTGACTGTGCCTGAATTTCCTACTCTAATCTTTCAAGGTATAATGAAGCCTCGAAACATCCATTGGACAGGAATAAATTTCTCATCCTTTGGGATTCAACATATTAAATAGGCAACATCTCATTATAGTGATAACTGCAAAAGCCATTTTCTTCAGTTTAGGAATACAAATGTGAATGTGTTAATTTTCAATTGAGAGTTCCAAACTTATTATCTGCTTGGCAGCCCTTCTGTGTGACAATCCTTCCATCAGACTATTAATGTTGGCTTTTGACCTAAATTTGAAAGAAACACCTAAACTTCAAGGGCCACAACAGTAATTTTTCCAACCTGTTTTTCTCTGGTTAAGGAAACAAATATTATACAACTCTTCTTAATTTGACCAATGCAAGCATGTAATGAAAAAGACTCCCTGTGATGAGTAGAAATAATGGAAGCTTTGAAAGTACTTTTTAAAAACAGGGATATTGGAGCTAGTGAATTGACCTCAAACAAAACAAAAACAAATACAGCACTAGTCAGCATTTCCTAGGAAGGATGATAGCTAGAAATGGCAGAGATTATGGAAGCACATTGCATTATGGGGCATGAATGTGAAGATCAGGAATACAGCCTTCCTTAATGAAATAGTGTTAACTGTTGTTGGCAAGGCATTGTTAAAAGAAGCCACCAAAAGTGAAACAATCCATGATGAAGTTAAAAGCGAGTGTGTAAACCTCATGTAAGGCAACTCAGGCCATCCCAACAAAATAATATAGTACTTTTCTTTATATATGGAGCCAGAGTATATTAAAATAAGTTTATTTATGCCCATTGACAACTACTTTGAAGATTTGTATAGGAAAAAAGGTCCCCTGAAGCATCATTCCATACTTATTTGATGGTTTTTTCTTTTTATAAGGCTTTGTCAGTCCCAGTAGGAAGAAGTCAATGTTATTTTATCAATATGAAATGCTGAAATGCTTCCCAAAATATGTTTGCAATAAAAGTGTCACTT
>NW_011494938.1:353324-353783 GCF_000754665.1 Bison bison bison
GTCGTGTCCAACTCTTCGCAACGTCATGGACTGCAGCCTGCCAGGCTCCTCTTTCCGGGATTCTCCAGGCAAGAATACTGGAGGGGGTTGCCATGCCCTCCTCTATTCCTATGTAGTATATTCTAAAAAGTAACTCTAGACGTAAGATAGGACTTGTGACTCAAATAGCATATTCCACTCCCTGGCATAAAAATTACATCAGTCTGCCTGTATTCAAGGGACACTGCTACAAGATGACTCCAAATAAAATATATGTTTGAATTCTGTATAGGAAAAAAAAAAAGAGTAGGTTATTTATTTATTAAATCTAGTAGCCAATCATGGATGATGTTAATAAAAGCACAGAGCAGTCATCAAGCACAGACCAACATGTGGCAGAAATTATACCCTGAAGAAGTAAGAGATATAACTAAGTACATGTCATTTCAGGTTCTGCAGTATAGTATCTGCTTTACAGAC
>NW_011494938.1:355361-356547 GCF_000754665.1 Bison bison bison
AGGCTTAATTTCAAGGACTTAACATTCTAGTGCTTAAAAAAAAAAAAAAAGACCATGTTTAATTGTGAGAATTTTAGAAATACACCACTTAAGAAATACGAATGAGTTAGATCATTCACAAATTGTTTATTTTGAGTCCACAGTAGTTTCAGTACTGCACGGAACAAAGACTATTGTCCTTAAACAAGTTAAAATCAGAATGAAATCACCTACAAAACAACCTACCATTATACTTTAAGCTTCTCTTGAATGATTCTGTTGTTTTAAAAATATCTTGAGTGTTTCACAGTGTCAAAGCAATGTATACTCAATAATAGCTTGTTAAATTGAATCAAACAATACTAAAATAGATTTGATCAAAACCATAGTTTATGCAGTTGACTTTCTAACCATGTCTTCCCTATAAATAAGGAAGAAATGTTTCTCTTAGGAGTTTAAAAATCTTCTAAGTAATTCCTGTTACTTCCTCCTTAAGTAATATTCAAAAATATTTATTATGTATCTAATAACTACTTAACACTGTGCCAGGTGCTGTGAAAGATGCCAAGGTACTAGAATGAACTCCTAATGCTTTAGAGTCCCAATTAAATAACCTAAAGTTAAACCAATTTGAGGAGGGAACATTATTCCTTGGAGACTCTAGTTTTCTCTTGATTAGAAAGTATTAAACATTTCAAGTAACTAAACAGATTAAGGAGAATTCAAGGATGCCTCTCACTAGTAAATTTAGATTAGTCTGCCAAATTTAAGACCTTAAATGGAACTTTTTAATAATTAGAAGTAGGGAGAGAAAATTATAATTACAACATTTGTAGAATTTATATTTATCACCCAACCTTCTTAATCATTTCCTAAGTGTATCTGGTGATCAGGATTTTATAACTCAAGAAAATATTTCTGTACATTCCGTGAAATCTCTTCTTTCAAAAAGCTCTTCAATTTTGTATTTTGTTAAAAGTTAAAGCCTCCATGAAAATGAGACAAAAATCAGTGAAAGACTGTAGCTATAAAAATCAGATATGATTTTTCTCTTGAATAACATCTGCTTTTTTATAATCCTTTCATGTTAAACTTTATAAGAATTAATTATAAAAAAGCTTTATTGACAGTTAAATCCTATTTTGGAAAGACTTTCTGCACCGCATGCCCCCCGCCCTGGCCACCAGTGGTAATAGTTTTCGTAATG
>NW_011494938.1:356647-358298 GCF_000754665.1 Bison bison bison
AAAAGCCTGTATTTTAAATTTAACGGTTCGCTGCTAAACAAAGTTTTTCAAAATAATTAGCTCTTCCCTTGTTGGGTGATGTCATTATTTTAAGCTTATATGTCATAATACATTGTTTATGTCTGTTAATTTATTTATAAATAACATCTGTCATGGTTGGAAACACCACCAGTCTTGAGAGAATGCACACAGTTCCATGTTACAGATTTTAAAACTCTCCTTACATCAAAGTATTGCATAATAATATGTTTCGTTTTAATACATCACGCACTCCCAGGAGAAAGTAAGTGATACTTATTTGGTTTTGTGAGAGAGAGAAAAATAATGAACATTACTATCTGGTTTAACCCTCGTGGTGATATGGAATCATAGCTGTGTTAATTACCCTTGTGATTTGTCTTCACAGAGATAATTATATGTGAACTTTCTTTCCAATTTGTTATGTAATATTAGAAATACTTCTAAAATTGACATGGATTCATTATGTTACCATCTTTATTATAATCATTAATCTATTTAATTGAGTGTTTTAAAACTATAGTATTCAAAATGTGTGTGCTGAGTCACTTCAGTTGTGTCTGACTCTGCTACCCCATGGACTGTAGCCCACCATGCTCCTCTGTCCATGCAATTCTCCAGACAAGAATACGGGAGTGGGTTGCCATTTTCTTTCCAGGCGATCTTCCCAGGGATTGAACCCCCATCTCTTTTGTCTCCTGCATTGGCAGGTGAATTCTTTACCACTAGTGCCACCTGAGAAGCCCAGCATTCAGAAAAAAATAAGACTTATTAAAAATAGATTTTTGAAATAATACTTTTTTCATGCCTTTTGAATAATTGGATTATTCAGTATTTCTTCATACTGAATCTAAGTCATACTGTCTGTGTAAAAATAGATGTCAGCTGAAGACAACCAGGCAATGGATTTGTCTTGACAACAATCTTTTTATATATCCAGACTTCATTTATTATTAGGCATGTCTGTTTTTAAAATTGATACTTCTTTACCTTTCTGTATTTAGGGAAATGACACAAGAGAATAGCATTAATTTCCTCTGTCATATGGGCTGAATTACATTTGAAACTTTCAAGAGAGATTGTGTAATCAATTTAAAGAGACATTTGAAAAGATTGCTGTTAATATATCTCTAAAATGAATTAGTGGCATAAACTGTAGCTAGGTGATTTAGGTACAGTTGTAATCGTTAGTAATCCCAGGAGAAGATACAATGCATGCTGTAGTCTCTCAACCAGTGTAACTGCTAAAAATTCTGGGAGACTGGTCCTCTGCAAGGCTTCCCGATATTATTGCTCCTAGGGGAATTTTATTCCAATACTGTATTTACAACAGCAGCAGCCATTAACTATTTCTGTATTACTCCAGTCATAGCTATTACTGAATTATTCACCTACTATTTTGTGGTTTAAAGAATAAGTGGACTTCATATTCTAGGGACAGTGTTAGTCACTCAGTTGTGTCCAACTCTTTGTGATTCCAAGGACTGTAGCCCACCAGGCTCTTCTGTCCATGGAATTCTCCAGGCAAGAATACTGAAGTGAGTTGCCATTTCCTTCTCCTTTCTAGAGAAAGCACTTGAAGAAATGAAAGAAAGTTTGCCATAGATCTGTATATCCCATGCATGCATGCTCA
>NW_011494938.1:358398-360426 GCF_000754665.1 Bison bison bison
CCCTGGTTCGATTCCTGGGTTGGGAAGATCCCCTGGAGAAGGGAAAGGCTACCCACTCCAGTTTTCTAGCCTGGAGAATTCCATGGACTGTATAGTCCATGGGGTCGCAAAGAGTCAGACCTGACTGGGCAACTTTCACTTTCTAAAATATGACATATTATAGCACATTTATTTAATATTACCCTTTCATTTTTTGCCCCCCAAATATTTACTTGTTTTTAAAGCATATTCTGAGTGTCAGTACAATTGTTGTGATAAAACCATCTCACAGGGAATTTCCTGCAAGCTCTCCTGAGCTTGAAGAGACCCAGGAAAAGATGTGTAACTGTCGATCAGCCCCAACCAGAGTGAGTGACTGCAGGGCTCACTATATACTGATAACTCAGGAAAGGTTGTGTTCCCTGGTCCTTTCCAGAGCTTAGTCAATTGAACTCTGCTTAGTCATTTCCAGAGCAGGGAAACCTACAGGTGGCCAGTGATCTTGGTCAGAGGGATGATGGAATATTGAGACCCTGTCTGTGGTCAGCCGTATAAACACTGGCTAAGTCTGATAAGTCAGTGTAATTGCCTCTGTCTCACTGCAATATGTTAACACTTTGAATATGTATTTACAATGTAATTATTCTACAACTGAGGCAGCATGGCCACATCAGTCCTCTTGTCACCTTAGCCCATGTCCACTGGTTTTGCGGTGGGAAACCTGTACAGACACAATCTGAAATTTCCAATCTGAAATTTACTGTTCATGCTAAACAGTAATAGCCACCTGCTATATAACATTTAGGAGTTCACTGACCGCTTTCACATCCGCTAGCACACGTACTGAAATAACTGTGTGAAGTGTTGAATCCTTGTTCCGTTCTCTGGTTGGTCTTATTTGCTGCCCCTTTGCCTTGGTGTCTCAGTCAGGGTCCCAACAGAAAATAGCACCTTCAAAGGAGGGTAATTTGAGTATTGATTTACACGCACTACATACACCAGGACTTCCCTGTTGGCTCAGACGGTAAAGAATCTTCTGCCAATGCAGGAGACCTGGGCTCGATCCCTGGGTTGAGAAGATCCCCTAGAGGAGGGCATGGCTTCCCCCTCTAGTATTCTTGCCTGGAAAATTCCATGCACAGAGGAGCCTGGTGCGCTACAGTCCATGGGGTCGCAAAGAGGCAGATACAACTGAGGGACTAACAGTTTACACACCCAGAGGTGGGCTGGGTATAGGGAAATCACAGAAGATAACAAAAGATCCCTGGCCTAGCAGCAGAGCTGTCACCTCTCCTAGGTCTGAAGGGATTAGAAAGGGAAGAGAGTTTTCCAAGAACCCAGAGAAAGAAAGATCTTACTGCCTTAGGTAAAATAATGGCCTTCTTTCAAGGGATAAAATAGCCTTAAACCCAGGGAAGGAGACCAAGGGAATCAATACCCTGACCTCAGTCTCTTCGTTTCCTCTTCTCTCTTACTAGTTCTCTCCATTAGTCAAATCCAACCAGAAAACCAGAAGGCGTAGGAGCCCATAGATATAATCCTATCAGTCAGCCCCTTGGAAGGTAGAGAAAGGACAGGAGGGTGGGTCTATAGGGACAAAGAAAATAGAGCTGGCATGGCTGGTTTTGTGATTTGTTTTTTCCTGCATGATACAAAATCTGGAGAAATAGAATCAGATATCTCTTTTGTTAACAATCTTAGCAACCTAATAATACTCTTTATTTAAATATTTAATTCTCCTCAACTGCTTCAGAAATATAACTCTGCTGCTGTGATTTCTATTAATACTCATTAGTAGTATCCACCATTTGCTAGTTAGTTCCTGCACTACTTTGTATGGTATCACTCATTCAGTCACTCAGTGGCTTAGTCATGTCTGACTCCTTGCGACCCCATGGACTGTAGCCTGCCAAGCTCCTCTGTCCATGGGATTTCCCAGGCAAGAATACTTGAGTGGGTTGCCGTTCCCTTCTCCAGTTGTATGGTATGGAACAGGCTTAATTTCAAGGACTTAACATTCTAGTGCTTAAAAAAAAAAAAAAAAACCAT
>NW_011494938.1:361255-362304 GCF_000754665.1 Bison bison bison
TTTGCTTTTTGCTGATGGTTTCTCTCATTTTATTATAGCTCATAGCATTGTAAATTAATTTAACATGAAAGGATAAAAATGTTTCTCTTGAAATGTTTCTCATTAAATTATGGAAAAATATTACAATAAATAAAGGAAAGGAATGCCTCTAGTACCAGCTTCTGTTTGCTCAATTATTGCAGTACCAAAAGTGAAATATTGCACAGTTAACTCAGAGGTAATATTATAGCCATTATGTTATAAAACAGATGAGTTGCAATCTCCCCCCCACCAAAAGGTACAGCATAGGTCCTTTGAAAGTGAAATACCTTTTTTTCTTGCGCTTCATTTAAATGCATACTAACCCCAATTTTTTGAAAGTTCTTGCTAATGATGGGCCCAACTTTATATTAAGAACTGCAAAGTAAATCTTATCCAATTACTTTATTCAGGGGAGTCATTAAATGGAAGTACCTCTGGAATTTTGGAAGACATGTACTGCCAATTAGCTGAAGGCACTACTCAGTGTCCTTTCTAGTGTATTTTTAATTGAAGACAACCTCTGCAGATAAGGTGAGAAGTTGTTACTTAGTGGTACTTGTTAGGATGGGATCAAGGGTAGGAAAGACATTTATCTATATCCTTTCTCCCCTTACAAAGAATGGTACTTAATATATCCAAAGCACATAGGCAGAGAAGATTAAAGATGTACTTATCATGAGCCAAAAGAATTGTTCAAGAGTAAAAAATGGAAGCAGATTGAGGCTCCTTAAGTAGACAGGTTTTTTTTTTTTTTTTCCATATGGAATTAAGTGCATTAATGTTTATAATCCTATGGAATATACCTCTATGAGCATATGTCTAAGTATTCTACAATACATAAGTTTTTAACGAGGCAAGTATTTGAATAATTTATCTCCCCCACCTGGTGGCTCAGATGGTAAAGCATCTGCCTACAATGCGGGAGACCCAGGTTTAATCCCTGGGTCAGGAAGATCTCCTGGAGAACTAAATGGCAACCCACTCCAGTATTCTTGCCTGGAAAATCCCACGGACAGAGGAGCCTGGGG
>NW_011494938.1:362408-362664 GCF_000754665.1 Bison bison bison
CAGGCTGAAGAAGCGGTAGCTTCCCAGGACAGTGACAGAGCACAACCAATGTATTTCAAGTTTCAGCCCTTGTCTTGGTCAAAGAATGTAATATAGCTAAGCACAAAGTCAAGGGATGGGAAAATACTCTCTACCTACATTGAGGTCATGGCAGGGTGTGGATGTGTACTGCTCTTAGGGATGTACAAGTGTTGATGCCAATAATTTAATCTGTTCCACAGTCTATTGGAGATAATCTCAGCAAATTAGACAAATG
>NW_011494938.1:362764-363938 GCF_000754665.1 Bison bison bison
TAATCCTTAGGTACATTTCACAGTATGTAAAGTGTGATTTCTCATCACCTGCATATGGCTTGTAGTTCCAGAGATGCAATTTGCTTAATATCAGTACCATGTAATGACATTAGTATAAAGGCATTTCCCTATTCCACTGTATTATTTTCAGTTTTATTCTGTAGTTATTAAATAGGATCATTAGGTATCTTTATTAGTCTTAATTACTATTTAATTAGGTAGGTTTGGGATCTTTATTTGGTAAAGCATTGTACTCTCTAAAGCAAGCAATTGAAACCAATTATTGAATAGCTATACCAATGGAGTTTAATATTAAAGGGGTTTAATATTAAATATGAAAAATATACATATTTCAGTACCTTCAGTTCAGTTCAGTCGCTCAGTCACGTCCGACTCTTTGTGACCCCATGAATTGCAGCACTCCAGGCCTCCCTGTCCATCACCAACTCCCGGAGTCCACCCAAACCCATGTCCATTGAGCCGATGATGCCATCCAACTATCTCATCCTCTGTCGTCCCCTTCTCATCCTGCCTTCAATCTTTCCCAGCATCAGGGTCTCTTCCAATGAGTCAACTCTTCGCATGAGGTGGCCAAAGTATTGGAGTTTCAGCCTCAGCATCAGTCCTTCCAATGAATATTCACTGATTTCCTTCAGGACAAACTGGTTTGATCTCCTTGCAGTCCAAGGGACTCTCAAGGTGAAGCTACTCTGTCCTCAATCTAGTCTCATCACATCCATTAACAATGAGGAAACTGAGATTCAGAGACTCTGAGTCTCTTGACAAGATCCCACAACCCAGGTATCAGTTCATGCACAGATTTCAGCATCTGAATAAAAATTTCCTGAAATATGCTGAAGTGGCTTCTGTGAAATTTGAGTGTCCGTAATACGCTAAACAGAGAACTTCATTCCAATAACACAAACTTTCCTCATGCCTTATTCATCATTCCTTGAAGTTTCTCCCAAGTAAGTTTATACTAGTAGAAGTTAAATTGCATCAGAGCCTTCTTTACATAAATCTAGAGTAGCTTACTAACATTCATCGCAGTTTTTGTTGTTTAGGTGATTTTAATTATATGTTTTCTTTCAGCAATGCATCTTTTCTAATTCATCAGTATTATGTTATGTTAGCAGTTAAGTACAAAATAATTGAGAACAAACTATGACAAATT
>NW_011494938.1:364038-365752 GCF_000754665.1 Bison bison bison
CCAGTATTCTTGCCTGGAAAATCCCACGGACAGAGGAGCCTGGGGGGCTACAGTTCACGGGGTCACAAAGAGTCGGACACAACTGAGCGACTTCACTTACTGCATAAATCATTAAAGGTCTAAAAGACACAATCACCTATTAAGTGCAAGGCTCTCTGATATGCCCTGAAGAGTATGGCAGTTAACCCAACCCAAATCCTACTTTACAAGAACTTTTTTGATAAGGCACAAATAAATAGTTACAATGCCCTGGAGAAGGGCTTCTCAAGAAAGAGTCGGACATGACTGAAGCAACTTAGCACGCAATGCCATGGAGAACAGTACCTCCCACCAAAGAATAGCTGATGAAAGTATTATGACAATTCTTAGTTTGGAAATGTATTGGAAGATTTTCAGATTCATTAAGATGCTTAGTTAATAAGCTATCAAAACTGTCATGTGATTTAAATGATCAATTTTCAAGAGTTTTAGGATACTCTCTTAGAAAACACATTAAGCATTCAAACAGTATTTTTTAATGATTCAGAAAGAATTACAGGATTCTTGCCTCAGAATAACTTATATGCATATTAATTAACCCTGTGTATAAAGTCTTGATTCTTCCAAGTTAGAAGTCAGAAGCATTGTCTCCAGATTGTTTAGGCTGAGTTGGTTAGAGATGGTATAACTGAGCTAGTTTGTCTAATGCAGTGACTCTTACTGTGCTTAGTCACTCAGTCATGTCTGACTCTTTGTGACCCCATGGACTGTAGCCCACCAGGCTCCTCTGTCCATGGGTATTCTCCAGGCAAAACTGGAGTGGATTGCCATGCCCTCCTCCAGGGGATCTTCCCAACCCAGGGATCGAACAAAACTCTCCCAAATTCCAGGTGGATTTACCATCTGAGCCACAGGGAGAGGCAGTTTTCCCCTCCAGGAGACATTTGGCAATGTCTGCAGGTACTTTTAATCGTCACAGCTGAATTCTAGAAGGTTAAGGCCAGGTATGCTACTAAATATCTTACAATGCACAGGGTAGTTCTCCTTTACATAACAAAGAATTATCTGGTCCAAAATGTCCATAGTTCTGGGATTAAAAATCCCTGGTCTAATATAGTGTTTAGTCCCCTTTCCCGAACTTCTACCCTCTTTCATAGTAATCTAAAATGCCTAAGAAATTAAAAAGTCATTTATTCATTTTTACATGCTGTAAAATAATGAAGTGGTTTTAATTAGTATACTTATTATATCATAAAACATTGATAAAATAAATATTGTTTACTTATTCAAGCTTTATTATAGCTTATATTACTATATTATTTAAGAGTTCATAACATTCATTTAATATACTTTATAATAGTATTCTTTATAGAAGACAGATGTTTTACTCTTTGTATTTTCACGACAACTTTTAACTCTACCCAAGAAAAAGTATAAATTATCAATTAATATGTTTTTAAATGACATGCTGAGTTTGAGAATGAAATATCCATGAAACTGTAGACTAACATTTGACTGTTTTATAAAGTCAAAGAAAAAAACTGCTTTTATGACCAGATATTTGAATTTTTTTACCTTTTAACTTCACTAAAAACTTAGCTGATTTTTCTTTTTCTTTTGGTCTCTAAACCATGAGATAAGAGAGATTGAAGATGACATTTTCAAGCACATTTTGCAAATTACATTTTGAGCAACAGTTGAGCACAGTTTCTTTTTTTTTAATTATTTGCTATTT
>NW_011494938.1:366053-367858 GCF_000754665.1 Bison bison bison
TCAATCCCTGGGTCAGGAAGATCCCCTGAAGAAGGGAATGGCAACCCATTCCGGTATTCTTGCCTGGAGAATTCCATGGACAGAAGATCCTGGCAGGCTACAGTCCATAATGTCGCAAGAGTCGAACACGACTGAGTGACTAATACACACACAGAAAGTCTTGGATGTTTTACTCTGATGGCACACTCAGACCAGCCATATATCAAAAGTGTTTGGTAGCCATATGTGACCAGTGGTTACCAGACTACAAAGTACAGTTCCAGTTCAGTTCAGTTCAGTTGCTCAGTCGTGTCTGACTCTTTGGGACCCCATGAATCACAGCACGCCAGGCCTCCCTGTCCATCACCAACTCCCGGAGTTCACCCAAACCCACGTCCATCGAGTCGGTGATGCCATCCAGCCATCTCATCCTCTGTTGTCCCCTTCTCCTCCTGCCCCTAATCCCTCCCAGCATCAGGGTAGTTCCAGAGATCCCCATTAATCCCCAAAGAAAAGAACTTCTAGTCTTTCATGGCTAAGTAATTCTTCACTGCTAACCTTGGGCGCATTTCCAAAGGTAGCCTACAGATTTTAAACGTTCTATCTTAGCATCTCTGAGGGCTTCAGAGATGCTTAATGTCATAGTATTCGTAAAGAATGTCAGACATTCTTTTTTACAGAATACCCTGAAAGAGCAATTAGAAGTTTATGATGCACATAATGGAGAATACAGGTCATTTTCCAAGCCTGTTTTAGAAGCACAAAAACCTTAGTCATTTATCACTTCTGAGAATACTGCCTTGAGGATGTCTTTGCTTGGGAATTGGTGATATGGTGAGAACTTCATGATAAGAAAACAGTCTTTAAGGACAAGATTAAGAACAAGATACCAGACTAAAATTGATAACAGCAATGAAAGATTTTTTAAAAATGGAAACCTGACTTAGATCATCCATAGGGGTACATTCAGGAAACACTAGTCTGAAAAGAAATCCCACATTTGTTAATTTACTGAAAGTTACTTGACTCCTAGCAACTTAACTAGAGATGTCCCTTGTGGCTGGACTCTGTCTTGATTTTCAGGTAAACCTATCTACCTTTGCAAAGCCACTGGGATCTTTTTGCCACAGGAGAATCATTTAGAGCCATTCAAATTAAAATTAGTTTCAACACTTTGGAAAAGACTATTAATGAGCAATCAGACACCAGACCTCAAGATTACTTGTGAATTGTGAATCAGCAAAATAAACTCAAATGTTCATTTGCTAAAGGGAATGGCTATGCACTCCCATATTCTTGCCTCCAGAATTCCATGGACAGAGGAGCCTGGGGGACTACAGTCCATGGGGTCACAGAGTCGCACGTGGCCTGTCAATTATCAGGTGTCTTCTAATTCATAAGTAGTCTTCCCCCACGCCCCCGAAGTTAGTTTATAATTCAGATGTTTGGAATTTGAAATGAATTTTCCATAGGGGGAATATTATAAATAATAATAAGTTTTCTAAGCTATCTAATTTTTAATCTGCCTGTATGCATCACTTAACTGTCATTTATATTAGTTTTTCCCCAAGTGTGCACTTGCCACTAGAATAACAAAAGTGGAACCTTGTTACATGGCACATGGTACATGATTTGATACTTTTAAAATGTTAATGGTTAAGTATTTATTTAATCTGCTTTAGAAAATGTGGCTAGTTCCAGAAACAGTTGATTTTAAGATCTCATTGCTTAGAATGAGACTAAGTAAAACAAAATGGGCCAGTGCAAGTCAACTTACAGGAAAATGTCCAGTAAAGAAGTGGACAAACATGGCAGTAGTTCTGAAG
>NW_011494938.1:367958-369361 GCF_000754665.1 Bison bison bison
AGCCTGTGTCCTCTGCATTGGCAGGAGGATTCTTATCCACTGCACCACCAGGAAAGTCCTGAGCAAGTTTCACTCTGAGATTTTTATTTAATTCATAGATGGTAAAGAGTTGGAGGACGACCCAGGCTGTCTAGTTCGAGTCTTCCAGTTAGGATACTACACAAAAACAGGTTCTCCAAGTTTGCTGCACATTTGTTTTACCTGAGCAGCTTTTAAGAATTCAGATGCCCAGCGTGAATTCAGCCTTTTTATCAGGAACTCATACTCTAGCTGGGGAGAGAGAGGAGAAAGTTAGTAAGAGAAGTGTGTATAAGACTTACGATACAGCAGCAGCAGAAGTTTGATAACTGTCAAGTGGGATCAGGCAAGGCTTCTTAAAGGAGGCAACACATGAATTGGGTTTCAAAGGCTGAGTGGAAATTCACTGGTTGAAATAAACTCCTTAAGAGGAATTATTTCAATAGAACTGGCCATAAGACCAGAAATAAGTGCTGTGTAAAATCAATACTATCTGTCAATTTACTTGGTGTACTTTGCTCTCACCTTCGGGAAACAAAATCAGAAATACAGTAAAAAAAATTTTTGAATCTATTTTTTAATCTCTTAAAATGACTTATTTCAAGGAGGAAATTTAATATAATAAAGAAGAATTCCACCCCCGCCCCTGCCAAAAGTATATTATGTATAAACTTGATGATTAAAAATTTGGATTTCTGTACTGGTGATGTCATTTATTTTTTAAGATATTAATCATAAAATGTCCTTCCTGTTGACTTTAACAAACTTAAATGAATAAAACACAAAAGTAGTTTTTATCATACTAGGCTCAGATGGTAAACAATCTGCCTGCAATGGGAGAGACTGGGGTTCAATCCCTGGGTTGGGAAGTTCCCCTGGAGAAGCAAAAGGCAACCCACTCCAGTATTCTTACCTGGAGAATTCCATGAACATAGAAGCCTGGTGGGCTACAGCCCATGGGATTGCAGCCCATGGGACACAACTGAGCGACTAACACTTTCAGTTTCACTTGCATACCGTAGTGAGTTTATTGAACTAAAACAGAACAATGGTCAGTGAAAAATAAGTCCTTGATTCCAAATGCCTTGAGCAGAGGCTCTCTCTCTCTGATTGTACCATCAAATCAGAGAAAATTTTCTAATTAATTGTTGACTTTTAAAATGAATATCTGTGGGGCCATCTTTGTTCTCTTCATTTTTCTAGAGCAGCTCTGTTCAAAAGACATGTGAATTACATATGTCATTTAAAATTTTCTGGTAGCTACACTAAAAGTAAACATAAAGAGGAGAAATTAATCTTTAGTAATGCTTTATGTAACCCCATATACTTAAAACATTATCATTTTAACATGCAATCATTATAAAAGTTATTAATGAAATATTCTT
>NW_011494938.1:369461-370412 GCF_000754665.1 Bison bison bison
GTAGTTCTGAAGGCGATTTGTGAAACTGATTACAGTTGTTTCACTCATGGCAAATGCCTGCAGAGCTTCAGTTAAGAATGCCAGGAGCTTATTTCTCTCCTATGATGTCTATTGCCTCCTTCCTTCCCACTCCCAGTTCCTTCTTCCTCTCACTTCTATCCTCTTTCTTTTTCTGATTTAAAAGGAATAGGAACTCCAGAAAGGTGGGAAGATGGCAGGAAGGAAATGGGATGAGATAGGTCTTGGAATGATAAAATAGCTAAGCCTTGAGGGTTAGAGAAGTCTTCCATGATATCTTCCATGAGGCCTAAAAGATGAGTTTCTCAGGTGGGGGTAAGGCAGTGTGAAGAGCATTCTGAGCTGGGCAACATACCATACACAGCTCTAAAATCATGAGAAAGTGATTTTGAGATAATCATGCCTTGATAAGGCCTTCCCCTTGTGGCTCAGCTGGTAAAGAATCCACCTGCAATGTTGGAGACCTGGGTTCCATCTCTGGGTTGGGAAGATCCCCTGGAGAAGGGAAAAGCTACCCATAAGGGCTTTCAGCTTTGGTCTGGAAGCTGGGCAAGCAGAAGCGCCTTGATAAAACTGAAGTTTGGATTGGGAGAGATGAAGCTGGAAAGTTAGCAAGAGTCAGAAAGGGTTTTTTAGTTGGGTAATAGTGGTAAACAACTTGAGTTTCCTTGTTTGTTAAGCAGAGGAGTGTCTTTATATTGAACAAAAATTGGCTTGAGGTGGGAGGATGCATGGCCAGGCCACTCAAGATGGCTGTTGTCTTGCTGTCTGTCCACTCACTCCTGCCCAACAGTGCCTGCCTCACCAGTATCTAACACACAGTTCTGAACTTCCCACACACTTGCTCTAGGCCCTGGTTGACAGCTGTTCTCATCAAAGGAGCTGTGAGGGGTGTGCCCTCTACTGGTTTCCCTGGTAACTAATGAGCCCTGC
>NW_011494938.1:371002-371243 GCF_000754665.1 Bison bison bison
GTGTCCGACCTTTAGCAGGTACTGCAGCCTACCAAACTGTTCTGTCCATGTGATTTTCCAGGCAAGAGTACTCGAGTGGGGTACCATTGCCTTCTCCAACTAATGAGCCCATCTGAGGTCAATTCCCTTATAACTGGTAATCTCCCCTCCCTCACCCCTGGGCGCAAAGACTGCCACCATGGTCTGCCCACAGTTCTGCCTGCTGCACACACTGGGATGTGGCTCCAGGACCTCCTTTCTG
>NW_011494938.1:372165-373381 GCF_000754665.1 Bison bison bison
ATAAATGCATGTACGGATAGAAATTTCTCAGAATGGCTCTGAGAAATATCTTGACTTAAGCTTCATTGATTCTGAGATTCATGGTACGTGAAGACTGTCTGATGACAACCTTGTTAGCCTGTTTTTGGAGGAACTCTGAACCCCATTCAAAAGATTACCCCAGACTATTCTGTGATCAAGGCTGTAGACAGGAAATGTCAGGGGAAGATTTTCCAAGGATAACATTTTCATATAAAGCATTTTCCTCCTGTTGGAAATTAGATTATTGAATGCAAGGTGTTACTTTCTCTTTATAAGTAGCCTTTCATATTAATATAATTGCCTATGGCAGTTGTGTCAGAAAGGAATTGTCCCTCAAACTAGCACATGGAAAGAAGAGTTCTGAGATGTGGCATATAGTTTTTAAAAATGTACTGTTTCAAATATGATATGCTATTTCAGGTCCTCTTCAGTCATTTTCAGGAACTTTTTAACTTCTGATTCCTTTGTATATGTATTTTATCTAATCCATGTCCTGAGATTCCTTTAGCTCTGGAATTCTACCTTTTTTTATGAACAGAAAACTTGGTTTTATTTATTCCCCTGACATAGCTGTGTTTCAGATATATCAATTATAGGCTATACATCCATTATTTTAGGGTAAACTTATAGATGCATCAAAACTACTTGAAGGCCTGTTAAAACATAGATTGAAGGGTCCCATTGCCAGAAATGTTCTTTATGCCACTAAAGACATTTCAGTGGAGAAACAGAAAAGCTGTAATTGATTAGATCTCCATAGAGCCTGAAGATTTCTAACCAGTTCCCAGGGAATGTCATTGTTCCTGGTGGAGAACCACACTTGGTAAACCACTAATTGAAATACCATTTTAGCATTTAGGCCGGTAAAGTCTCCTACATGATGAGACTTAAGAAGTTATTTTTGTTTAACTTGGTCAGTAGTGTCTTATAGGCTAAATTAGGTTCAGTTTGTGTTCCTAGCATTTGTGAGGGGTACTCTGGAAATAGCTGAGGTTGATTTTAGAGATGGGGATGAGAAGGGAGAAAGAAAAAAATTTCTTAAGCCAAGCATTCAGTTGTTCAATGGGAGAAAGGGAGGAACTAGAAATTTCTTAGACTGGTTCAGCAAGGCAGGTCCCTTAGTCACAAAGGAGAGACTTACAAACGGCTTACCGGGGTGATTGCCTCGAATGGCACCCAGGAGCCTAGAAGGATT
>NW_011494938.1:373481-373902 GCF_000754665.1 Bison bison bison
TTAAACCAGTGATGTCTCTGTTGCTGACTCCAGGCCCTTTCTTTGGTCTGGAAGCTGGGCAAGTACAAGCCTTGGAGGCTGGCCAGGTGCAACCCAACAGAAGAACATGAGGTCTAAGACAAAAATATCCTTCACTAGAGTATTAATGCAGAGAAGGCAATGGCACCCCACTCCAGTGTTCTTGCCTGGAAAATCCCATGGATAGAGGAGCCTAGTGAGCTGCAGTCCATGGGGTCGCTAAGAGTCAGACACGACTGAGCGACTTCACTTTCACTTTTCACTTTCATGCATTGGAGAAGGAAATGGCAACCCACTCCAGTGTTCTTGCCTGGAGAATCCCAGGGACAGGGGAGCCTGGTGGGCTGCCGTCTATGGGGTCGCACAGAGTCGGACACGACTGAAGTAACTTAGCAGCAGCAGA
>NW_011494938.1:374002-374804 GCF_000754665.1 Bison bison bison
TCATTGGAAGGACTGATGTTGAAGCTGAAACTCCAATACTTTGGCCACCTGATGCAAAGAGCTGACTCATTTGAAAAGACCCTGATGCTGGGAAAGATTGAAGGCAGGAGGAGGAGAAGGGGACGACAGAGGATGAGATGGTTGGATGGCATCACCGACTCAATGTACATGAGTTTGAGTAAACTCCAGGGGTTGGTGATGGACAGGGAGGCCTGGCATGCTGTGGTTCATGGGGTAGCAAAGAGTTGGACACAGCTGAGCACACACACACACACACCAGCATGAATTAACTGCTCCATAATTATTTCTATTAATTAAAGGCATGTTTTAATGAACAACTGAAGTAATGCAGCTGATTTTTTAATAAAAAAGTTAAATGTGTTCATTATATTTTAAAATAGTCACCTTCAGCTATGGAATTATTCCTGGGATTTTGTTGCCATTTAAACAGTTTTGATACTCTTTTGATGGGGAGGGGGCATCATTTTCAGTAGTGTGGTTTCTTCTTTTTTAATGTCCTCGGAGGTATCAAATTTTTATATTTTGAACATGGGTTTGATTTTTTGGTATTAAAAGCCTGTTATGGTTTATAAGTTAAAGAAATGATAAACCCAGCAATCAATTTTGAAATAAAAATGTAGATACTACTAAAATTTCTTACATTATTGGAAACTGTCTTTGAAGACAGTTTCAACAAAAGAGGAGTTTAATTCTTAAGGTATAACGTTACTTAGTACATTAATAGACAACGTTCATTTGAATGACTGTGTTCTTGGTCAGTTTTCAAAGTCTTCTTTCCTTA
>NW_011494938.1:374904-375770 GCF_000754665.1 Bison bison bison
TTGGCCGTATTTTGCAGTGGATTAAGTGGGATGTTAAGGGAAAGGTAGAAGCAAGTGTTTCTGGTTTGGACAGCTAGAAATGTTTACTAAAGTGAGGAACCCATGGCTGAGAGTATGTTGAAAGGGGCAGAGTGTTTTAGTTGTACCCAGGATTTACTTTATAGAGGTGACTGACAACAAAAGAAGTGTTATTACTCGCAGTTCCCAAAGAACACATAACACAATGTGGGGCTTCAAGGGGAAGGATCAGAGTCATTCAGGGGGCAGAAGGAGCAAAGGAGAAAGTTTGGTTTCTCTTGTAATGTGGTTTCTCTGAAAAGGAATGGGTGAGGCAGGTTATGCAAGTTTAAGCAAGTTGTTTAGGATTGGATAGCTTGAGTAATTTCAGCAGGCTCTAGGATATGGAGGTGGTCTCCAGTTATACAATACCTGGTTCTGGAAATATTGGCTTGGTGTGTGAAAGTTAGATAAAAGAGGTGGTTGGGGACATGGGCTTTGGGTTGGTTGGTTTGCATATAAAAGGCAGCCTCAAAGGGGAGTCATTTGCTTCTCTTGGAGTTAGCTAGTCTTGGGAGAGGCAGTCTCTCCCTGGCCAGTGAAGCCCCCAAAATGTCAAAGTGTCATAAATATAGAAAATTTTAAAACATGACTAATACAAGGCTCAACTGGAATTCCATCACCTCCATTAGCTTTGTTTGTAGTGATGCTTCCTAAGGCCCACTTGATTTCACATTCCAGGATGTCTGGCTCTAGGTGAGTGATCACACCATCGTGATTATCTGGGTCATGAAGATCTTTTTTGTACAGTTCTTCTGTGTATTCTTGCCACCTCTTCTTAATATCTTCTGCTTCTGTTAGGTCCATAC
>NW_011494938.1:378087-379223 GCF_000754665.1 Bison bison bison
CCCTTCAAACATGATTCATGTCTTCTTTCACTCACGTCACTTCTCTTTGAGGATCTAGGTTCTCTGAGCCCTGTGCTTGGCTGACCAGGGTCTTGTCCTCTGGCATGGACATTCTCATTGGGAAAAGAGCTGATAAATTTGTGATTTATATTCTTTTTAAATTCTTTTTTCTTTTTTTTTTATTTTTACAATGTGTTGGTTTCTGCCATACAATAACGTGAAACTGAAAGTCACTCAGTCGTGTCCAACTCTTTTCGACCCATGGACTATACAGTCCATGGAATTCTCCAGGCCAGAATACTGGAGTCGGTAGCCGCTCCCTTCTCCAGGGGATCTTCCCAACCCAGGGATCAAACCCATGTCTCCTGCATTGTAGGCGGATTCTTTACCAGCTGAGCCACAAGGGAAGCCCTACAGTAACGTGAGTCAGCCATGATTATACATGCATCACCTCTCTCCCCTCCCCCCATATGTTTGTTCTTAGAAAATCACTCTAGCTGCCATGAGGATAATAAAGTATAGAAGGTACAGGAATACAGTTAATGCCCTGCTTTGCATTCAATCCCCTCAGCCCTTTGTTCTGTCAGAAATCCCCTTCTTCCATGACTTTTGAGTGCCCTTCCTTCTGATCCTTTGTTGTCAGTTTACCGTTTGCTACCCTTCATGTTAATAAAAACACCCACACACCTAGCAGCCTCACCCCCATTCCTCTCCAATCCCCTTCCAGTCTTTCCTCCCCTCTCTCCTTCATTTCATGGCCAATCTTTGTGAAAGAGTAGCACAGCTGGCCAACTCCTTTTGGTTACCCACAATTCACTTTTCAACCCACACTCTCAGGCTATTACTTCTGTATGCCAGACAAACTGCTTTCCTTAAGAAAACCAATGTCCTACCCTTTGCCAGATTGCCTGAGTCAGCTGCTCTGTATAATGCTTTTCTTCTTTAGTTCTTTGGCATCCTCTTACCCAGGTTTCTATTCTGACCTGTCTGCCTGTCTTTCTACCAGGTGAGACTTATGGAAAAAGTCTCTGTCTTTTCCGTAAGTATGGAGGCTCCCCGTATCCCATCCTTAGCCCTTCTTCACTTTCCAACCCCCGTCCCTTCCCTGATCTCATCTTCATCCAAAGTTCCATTTA
>NW_011494938.1:379323-379776 GCF_000754665.1 Bison bison bison
GTTGTTCCTTCAGTCGCTCAGTCATGTCCAACCCTTTGCAACTCCATGGACTACAGCACACCAGGCTTCCCCGTCCTTTGCTATCTCCAGGAGTTTGCTCAGATTCATGTCCATTGAGTCAGAGATGCTACCAGCCCAAATAATTCTTATTTATTCTTTGAAATAATCTCAAGCTCCAGAGTAGACTTCTCATCCACAGGGGATCCCAAATCTCTCAATCAGTAAGTTATACAGGATAAGCATGCCCCACACACAAACTGTTAAGTAAATATTTCAAAGTTAAATGGTTAATAATCATATTTACAGGAAGAGAACATGGCAACAAAGTGGTGGCACTTGTATAAAAATACAAAAGGACATAAGATTTTCAACTCAGTATTATTTTTTCTAACATTTTAATATTAAAATGTTTGATAATGCAGCAAAATTGAAAGAATTTTACAGTGAACATTT
>NW_011494938.1:379876-381543 GCF_000754665.1 Bison bison bison
AAGTAGACAACTCCCAAATCATCATCTGCTTCCTGTAGCTTTCTCTTGGCCATCTCATATTTATTTCTGCAACTTCTTTGTGAACTTTTATGTTTATGCCACAGGACTAATAAGCACAGGTAGGGTGTACTTGGTCATGTCTGTTCTGAATTCTTGGGCTTTTGCTACAGCAGATGTTAAATATTTTTGAGCCTTAACCCCGGTCCACACTCATTTCAAAATTAGCATGCCCCAAACTGAAATTCCCAACAAATCTGGACATTTGCTTCTATTCCCTGTTTCAGAAAATGGCAACACTGTTTACCCAAGTTTCTGAGCCAGAAGTCTCCGGATCCAGTCAGATTTCTCTCTTCAGTACACACATCTATATTGACATGAAATTTTACTAATTCTACCTCCTAAAAACTCTTGTAAAACAGACTTTTCTCTATGACTATCCCTCATTTCAGATCATTATCACTGTGAAGTCAAGTGCATGCCTGATTCATATTCTGTAGCCTTAGGCAAATGTCTTAATCTCTTCTAGCCTCAGTTTCCTCATAAAGTTTCTACTTTGGCTTTCTGAGAAGATGAAATGAGATGATTCGTTTGTCAATTTTTCCTTCTGTTACTGATGCTTTTAGTGTCATATCCATGGAATCAGTGCCAAAACCAGTGTCATGAAGCTTTTCTCCATGTTTTATTTTAGGAGCTTTACAGTTTCAGGTCTTACATTTACATCTTTAATCCATTTTGAATCTCTCTCTCTCTTTTTTTTTTTGTAGTTCTAGAAAAGGGTCCAATTTCATTCTTCTACATGTGGATATCCAGTTTTCCCATCACCAATTATTAAAGACACTATCCTTTTCCCACTGAGTATTTTTGGCACCCTTGTGGAAGAAACATATGGATTTATTTCTGGACTCTCTGTTATGTTCCCTTGGCCTATATGTCTGTTTTTATGCCAGTGCATGTTGTTTCATATGAATTTTAGAATTTTTCCAATTGTAAGAAATGCAACCAGAGTTTTGATAGGGATTACATTGAATCTGTTGATTTCTTAGGGCAGTATGGACATCTTAATGATATCAAAGTCTTCCAGTACATGAGCACGGCATGTTTTTTAATTTGTGTATTCTTTATTTTCTTTCATTAATGTTTTGAGTGTACAAGCCCTTCACCTCCTTAGTCAAGTTATGCCTAAGTGTTTTATTCTTTTGGTGGCTATCACAAATGGAATTGTTTTTCCATATTTCCTTTTTAGATAGTTTATTAGTGTTTAGGGACACAAGTGATTTTTGTGTGTCAATTTTGTATCCTACAATTTTGCTGAGATTACCCCACAGAAAGTCAGGGACATAAAATGCAGTCAGTGAAGATTAGTCAGTACGATTTGTTGTCAGCAGTTTTATTGCTATTAGTCTCACCTAGAAAACCTCAATGGCCTCTTAACTGGTCTTCCTGCATCTAGTTCAGTTCCCCAGTAAGAATCATCTAACATGAAGGCTGACCCTGTTCAGTACATACCCATGTTTGAAACTCTTCTGTACCCTCAAGATAAACCCCCACATTCTTGGAGTAGCATTCAAGGACATTCATAATCTAGTTTCTCCATGGCCACACTTCCTTGACTCCCCATAAAGGAGATACATAGCCAAAAAAATCAAAGCTACCTAGTCATTACTCAC
>NW_011494938.1:382017-383865 GCF_000754665.1 Bison bison bison
TTTACTGTGCTTGCTTTATAGTATATCCATCCATCTATCCATCCCTCTTTATATGAGTAAGTTTTGGTTTTGTAAGTTGTCTTTCAAAAAACTAACATGGTATTTTTTTGTTTCTAACATGGTAGAGCAAAATAAAATTGTTAAAACAATATAAGTTATAGTGTTTTCTGATTCAGTCCGTTAAAGTGTCCATTAAAAATAGTACTAGGGGTTATAAAACATGTTTTATTAATACTCTATTATACATGATTAGATGTGGACCATTAACAAGAATTGTTATAATTAAGGGGACTGGGTTTGTGAATACAGAAAAAGCCTAAAGTTTGCTATTCCAGTGGAATGTTTTGTGAGGATTAGTTCTTGTACAAAATTTAATTTTGACCTATATTTTGTTAATGCACCATGGGTTAAGCTCCACCATGACACATGCTACATAGATATGGCAGTTTTGAAACTGGATTATTGTAATTCCTTTCATATTAAATTCCCATAATACTTGAATTTGTATCCATTACCATTTTAAAGAAAATTCTTAGACTAGCAGATGACAACTGAGAAGAAAAATCAACATGGCAAGCCCCCTTCAAGCCAATCAACATATAGTCAATGTGTCCTTGTAAATTAGTAAAGTGCAGCTTTCCACAGTCAGAGCACGACTTTGTATGGTGCCATAGTATTCCTAAAATGGGAATATATCTTCCATGTAAAAGGTTGCTTTAAGTTTCCATGACACTTACTTAGTGCACTGTAATGACCATATTATTCAGTTACAGAATTAGTAGCACACCACTGCGGATGGTTCAATTCACATTGTGATTACTCATTCCACAACAGTCTTGAGGGTTTACCACATGAATATCATTATAGGTAGGTAGTGTATGGCAGAAGTTTGCCAGCAGATGATCTGTGAGGATTTCCTTAATCAGCAGATAAATATAGTGAGTGAAAGGGGGAAGGAGAAAACAGAGAACTAATGTAAGCTTGTTACCTTCCTTTCTTAGGAAAGCTTGCCCTTTATTTTGAAATTATGGCCATCTGACTTTATTTTGTTAAAATGTCCCTTCCTTTAAAATATGATGGTAACAGTATATTCTGGGATTTGTGTTAATAGTTTACCTGGCAAAATTATCATTTGGTAACTGTGTTAGTTATCTATTAGCCACAATAAAGCTGTGTATCAGACAAAGGTCAGTAGCCTAAAACAATAAGTATTTATTTTTAAAATTTTTCATTGAAGTATAGTTGATTTACAATACTGTGTTAGTTTCAGGTGTAACAGCACAGTGATTCAGTTATATATATATATATATATATATTTATATATATATATATTTATATATACATATATATATATATATGGTGCTAAAGAATCCGCCTCCCAATTCAGGAGATGCAGGAAACGTGGGTTCGATCCCTGGGTTGGAAAATGGCAACTCACTCTAGTATTCTTTCTTGGAGAATCCCAGGGACAGAGGAACCTGGCGGGCTATAGTGCATGGAGTTGCAAAGTGTCAGACGTGATTGAAGTAACTGAACATGCATGCATATATATACTACTAATTCTGGAACTGAATAACACGGTTATTATAGTGTATGTTAATCTTTTCCTATCCCAGTAGTGTGTGTATGTTAATTCCAACTCCTAATTTAACCCTTCCCCAACCCCTATTTCCCCTTTGGTAACTATAAGCTTGTTTTCTATGTCTGTGAGTCTCTTTCTGTTTTGTAAATAGGTTCATTTGTATCATTTTTTAAGACTCCGCATATAAGCAGTGTTCACACAGTCAGTCGTGTCTGACTTTTTGCGACCCCATGAACTGCAGCATGCCAGGCTTCCCTGTCATATCC
>NW_011494938.1:384277-386467 GCF_000754665.1 Bison bison bison
TAGAAGATCCTTCTCCAGAGGATCTTCCTGATCCAGGGATCGAGCCCAGGTCTCCTGCATTGTAGGCAGACACTTTACCATCTGAACCACCAGGGAAGTTGAGTATATATATAGTATTACTATATAAATATATATTTATATATGTTACATCTTCTTTATCCATTAATTGGTTGATGGACATTTAGGATGCTTCCACACCTTGGCTATTGTAAATAGTGCTGTTATGAACACTGGGGCACATGTATCTCTTTGAATTATGGTCTTCTCTGAATATGTGCCCAGGAGTGGAATTGCTGGATCATATTTTAACTCTGTTTTTAGTTTATAAGGAAACCCCATATTGTTCTCCATAGTGACTATACCAATTAATATTCCCACCGACAGTGTAGGACAGTTCCTTTTTCTCCACACCTTCTCTAACATTTATTGTTCATAGCTGATGACCATTCTGACCAGTGTGAGGTAATACCTCATTGTAGTGTTGATTTGCATTTTTTTAAAATTAGCAATATTGATCATCATTCCATGTGTCTCTTGATCATCTGTATGTCTTCTTTCAAGAAGTATCTATTTAGATCTTTCCCTTTTTTTTTAACTGAATTGTGTGCAATGTTGATATTGAGCTGTATTAGCTGTTTGCATATTTTGGAGATTAATCCCTTGTCAGTCACATCCTTTGCAAATATTTTCTCCCATTCTGTATGTTGTGTTTTCATTTTGTTTATGGTTTCCTTTGCTGTGCAAAACCTTATAAGTTTAATTAGGTCCCAATAAATATTTCTTTAGTTCACTAGTTAGTGGCTTGATTTAAGTCGAATACTTCATCTGCTCTGGCTGGGCTAGTTAGAGTGTTGTTGAGAACTCATGTGTCTAAAGGTGAGTGGATTAACATGGCTCTGTTGCTCAAGCTGAAGCATGTCCTCTTGGCAGAAGGAGAGGGTGAAAGAGCAAGAGAGGAGAAGGAGCTTTTTAAGCCTCCATTTCCATCAAGCCTGCTAATATCCCATTGACCAAAGCAAGTTTTATTTCCCACTCCCCACTGCCCACCTCACCCACCCACCATGGTAAGCAGAATAATGGCCCCCTAAACATGTTCACAGTGGTAAAAAAATCTGCCTGCCAAGGCGGGAGACACAGGAGCCGTGGGTTCGATCTCTGAGTCGGGAAGATCCCCGGGAGGAGGAAATGGCAACCCACTCCAGAATTCCTGCTTGGAAAATCCCATGGACAGAGGACCTTGGCGGGCTACAGTCCATGGGGTCGCAAAGAGTAGGACACAGCTGAACACTGATGTATGTATGTGTGTAAAGATTGTAAAGATGTTCACATCCAAATCCCCAGAACCTGTGAATACATTATGCTTCCTGACAAGGGGGAATTAAGATTGCAAATAGAATTAAGGTTGTTAATCAGGTGACCTTGAGATAGGAAGATAATACTGCATTATCTGCATGGGTACAATATAATCACTGGATCCTTAGATGTGAAAGAGGATACCAGGAGAGTAGGAGTCAGAGACAGAGAGGGATACGAAGATGCTGTGCTGCTGGCTTAGAAGACAGAGAAAGGGGCCATCAGCCAACAAGTGTGGGTGGCCTCTAATAGCTGGAAAAGGCAAGAAAACAAATTTTCCTCTAGTTTCTCCAGATGAAACACAGTCCTACCAATACTTTGATTTTAGCCCATGAGATCCATTTCAGATTTCTGACCTCTAGGACTGTAAGAGAGTAAATCTGTGTTGTTCTAAGCCAATTGGTTTGTGGTGATTTGTTACAGTGATACATGGAAACTAATATACCCTCCATGTTCATTCTTTTCAGTAGCATCAATATTATTATTCACTTAAAAAAAAAATCAGTTCTTCTTTGTTCTTTGCTTTTAATCTTAAAAATACCAGTCAAACTATAGTCTGATGTAATGTGTTCTTTTTTTCATAACAGATGTGAAAATAAATGAAAGAGTTTAAACTGTTTATGTGTGTAATGCCACAAATCACCTCCCTATAGGCTACTCACATTTGGGGAAACATGGATCTAGGTGGTCTAAAGGAGCAAGAGATTGTACAAAAATGAGAATTTCCCAGAGAAAGATGCATTTGGCTGTTGGGTAAAACTTTGAGCAGCAGACAAAGGTAGAAGAGAAAGACAAATGACCCAATATGACTCTAGCCTACTATTTGCATTTGTATCA
>NW_011494938.1:386567-387620 GCF_000754665.1 Bison bison bison
GGAATCTGAAGCTTGCTAATCTTGATATGTCTGTTAATGCTGTTGGCTTCTTTTCCTTGACTGGAATGTTCACCAGGACCCACCTGTCTTCTGGGTTCAGCTAGATATATCACCCTCCTTGGAAAAATCTTCTGAGCCCCAGTTCTCCACCAGCTAAGATTCACACTCCCTCCTTTCTGTAAAAAAGCATGAACTTCTTTGTAGAGTCATTTTGATACCATGATAAAGAAGATGACACTTGGCTGGTGGCTCCACCCTATCCCATATCCCAATTCCCTGAGGGGAACAAATATCAGGGGATACCTATAACCCAGTCATATGGATTTTGGTATATCCATTGGGAAGTCCTGTTTCAGAGCATTTATCAACTGAATTTCTTGAGGGCAGTGATTTTTATTCTGGTCTTCCTTCTCTTCATAATTCATAATAAGATACATGGCAGGTGTCAGTAATTGTTGTTTGAAATCAAATGAAAAGAACAGCAAATGACTTGTCCCAAGGTCAGACACTTAGCTTTATTTCCCTTCCCTTTGCTACCCTCTGGCTCCAGTTGTATTTACTGATAGGTTACATCTGTAGGCCAGACCCATCTTAGTTTCCAGATTAATCTTAGTGGCTCTAATAAGCACAACAGAAGTCTAAGCTTGCTATCTGGTGGGATTTGTACTTAGAATTCTGTAGCTTACAGACTTGGTAGGAATAAACCTGGGGTCCCCAAATGGTTTGCAAGTCCCAGCATTCCTGATTTCTTAATTTCCTTCCTTCTCTCCTCCACTGGCCTCCCTATCTATTATTTTAATTATTTGGATACTGTTAAACCCTTAGCAAATTTCTTATATACATTCTCTAGAAGTGGCTTCCCTAGTGGCTTAGACAGTAAAGAATCTGCCTGCAATGCAGGAGACACAGGTTCAATCCCTGGATTGAGAAGATCCCTGGAGAAGGGAATGGGAACCCACTCCAGTATTTTTGCTGGGAGAATCCCCATGGACAGAGGAGCCTGGCAGGCTACAGTCCATGGGGTTGCAAAGACTTGGACATGACTGAGGGACT
>NW_011494938.1:388214-390540 GCF_000754665.1 Bison bison bison
CGACTTCACTTTCACTTTTCACTTTCATGCATTGGAGAAGGAAATGGCAACCCACTCCAGTGTTCTTGCCTGGAGAATCCCAGGGATGGGGGAGCCTGGTGGGCTGCCGTCTATGGGGTCGCACAGAGTCGTACACGACTGAAGTGACTTAGCAGCAGCAGCAGCAGATCAACTAACACACTTTCTCTAGAAACTCATGAGTGGAGGAAGGATATCACTGGGCTGTAGTGGAAAGAACAGAAAACTAAAAGTTAGAAGCCCTGAGTTCCAGTAAAAGCTCTGTAGTGGGACTTAGGGCAAAGCTCTCAACTTGTCTCAGCATCAATATCCTCGTCTATGAAATAAGATTAATGATACCTCTCTTGCCTATACTTCAAGGTCATTTTGAGTAATATATGCATGCCCCCATATAGACTAAACCTCAGATGCATATAGAAAACCTATAATGTTCTATAGTAACCTTTGTATTTCCAGGACTTTAAAAATCAATGACCAACATTGATCCTATCTAACATAATAATAATGTGCTATGTCAATATGCATGGGAGTCTCTCTGCTTATTGATGTTAATGAAAGTGTGTATAGTTAAAGCAGGACAGAACTATAATATTAATGTCACCCATTATGTTTGTAGCAGGTATATTTTTTCTGTATAAAGATAATTTTGACTCCAAATTAGGTAGACAACTTTAATTCATTTACAAGTGAAATTTATGGCAACATTAGAAGAGCTGCTTCTTTTAAATATAAGTTCTCTAACATTGAAACTAATGTCTTTTTTAGGAGAGGGAAACCATGTGGTTTGCAAATTCATTGGCATTATGGAGCTGAAGTGGTGGCTTCTGAAATCTCTCAGTTTCATTGTTCTTTGTTTTATAAATGGAGTAGTGGTATTTCTGGGTATATATGAAGCATACTGATTTTTTTTTAAAGTAACATAGTTTGTAAACCCCTCATTTCACCATTATTCTCTTTTCTAGCCACATAGAAACCTTTCCTCTTTTTTCCAGGTTGATTTCCTTTCTTTAACCTTTTCAGTTTCTAAGCCCAGAAAATAGCTATGCTTCTTTGAGGGCCAACAAAATAAGTATTGTCCAATGCTAACACTTTGAATTATGATACTGTAATTACCTACCAAGTGAACATTAATCACTACTTGATTAGAATGGAATTACCTGTTATATTCACATTAATAGCAAATGAGCTTTCTCTGATTGATGTTGTTATAATGAATACAAAAAGAATTAATAATGATCTGGCACTCACCAAAAGTGGCGTAATCATTAAGGGCATACCATCAAAAGGCCAGTAATACTTTACAATAAGTGAGTATTAATTAAAGTAAAATCACAATGAACTCCTGTTGAATTGCTTAGATCCATATTACTAAGATATTAGACTATTGGGATTAATGTGATTGCAATATACTTTATAAAAATTAATAATGACAACCATTTAAAATGTTTAGGAAGCAAGGACTTGTTTGTTCGATAAACAGCTATGCTAGCTATTTAGCTTTCTAGACCGACTTATTAGTATAGGGACAGCAATGAATAATATCAAACATTATATATATGTATTAATTTATATCATTTTTTCTGAAAGTATGCATTTTATTTTCAGTGTTTATGTTCATTTCCAATAGACTATTCTAAAGGGCCTCTAAATTATAGATGTAACATTGACTCATTTCCATTAAAAAAAAATCCTTGAAAGCTGAACTGCAGTGAATATTGAACCAGATGTTAAGGAAACACCCTAGTCAGAACTGAGGCTTGGGAGCACAGAAGCAGAACTTAACTATTCATATACAGTTTCTAAAGAGTAATCGTGCATACACCTATCATAGGTGTATATATAAAAAGTCAGGCACTCTCAGTCAAGGTGCTTTTACTTTCTTTTCCCTTTTTTAAAAAAATTTTTTAGTAATTTTTGAAATTTCCTTTGGTACCCAATCCATAGCAGAAAGCCAAGAGTGTTGTGTTAGCTAATTGATCAGAATATCATTCTTATAATTTTGCTATATCAAATATTTTTAGAGAAATTTAGAATGATACTAAAATAGCTATAATGCACGTTGTCTAATGTGAGAGTTAGGATTTAAACTAGATTAAAATAATTATGTCTTAAAAAAGAGTATAGGTAAAAACTGATCAACTCTAAATGAGATCTGTATTGGAACTAATAGCCTTGTACCAGCATCAGTTTCCTGGCTTTGATAATGTACTATGGTTACCATACTATCATTGGCAAAACCTTAATGAAGGATACATGGGGACTTTCTATACCATATTTGCACTTTCTTGTGAGTCTTAAACCATTTCCA
>NW_011494938.1:390640-391851 GCF_000754665.1 Bison bison bison
GAATATGTGTGCCAGCATATGTTATGGAACATATAAATATATAAGATAAAATAATAGAAGCTAATTATTTTTTGGCATGTTGCAATAGGTCCATTTGACACTGTTTATATAGGAAGCCACTGTAATTATAAAAATGAACACAGCCAAAGAACCAAGTCAATTAACTGAAGTTTAAAGGTGTACTTGAAATTTTAAAGGCCTTACAATGAGTTTTGCATTTATTTTCACATGAGGCAGACACATTTTGTTTTGATTTCAGTCAACATTGGATGGTACAGTATCAAAGAAAAACTGTAAAATATGCAGTCAGTATCCTGATGTGCTTGCCCTTCCAAAAAAGGGGCACCATGGTAATACAGCCTTCAGAGTTAATAACTTCTAAGAACAGACCCAGCAGTCATGCCAGCATGATTTAGCTCCTGCTGTGACAATTATTATTTTTATTTTATTAATCTTACAATTAAATTGCAGAGTTAAACTCAGACATGTTTCAAGCTGTGGCTTTGTTCAACTATCTCAGTACTTCAAATAGATACCTTCAAATGCTCATGAACAGGGAAAGCAGACAGCCTGGGTATTATTTTTGTAGCACTAGTTTAGTGTGAAACAACTAAAAAAAACCCACTAATTCTCATAGAAGTTTCACAAAGTAGTTTTGTTATATCTAAAAAATAAAACAGGTTAAAAGAGAAGAGCATACTCTAAAAATAGCCACATCAAGAGCCAAATCCACTACATTATCATCAGGAAGTTACTAAAGAGCCCTGTGTATATAGCACCACCGGGCATTTGACAAGAGGGGGCAGATGAAGAGGAAATTTCTCTAGCTCTCAGGAATCTTTCATTTTAATAGTGTAAATTTAGCAACTTTGGACAGACTTGTTAACATATATCTTATATACATTCAGCATCAAGATAAATGTTGCAGTTGTATAGGAACTATGAAATAATTCACACCTCATTTCAACAGGAAATTCTTTTTTTTTCTTTTTATTTCATATTGGAGTATAGTCAGTTAACAATGTTGTGATGGTTTCAGGTGGACAGCAAAGGGGCTCAGTCATACACATACATGTATTCATTCTCCCCAAGATGTCCCTCCCATCCAGGCTGCCACATAACACTGAGCAGAGTTCCCTGTGATATAGAGTAGGTCCTATCTACAGGGAATTCTTATAGAGAAGTTGACCTTTCTAAAAGATTCAGAGACA
>NW_011494938.1:391951-392643 GCF_000754665.1 Bison bison bison
GACATGCACCATTGCTAATAAAATCATAGTTTTCTTTTGTCTCCTGGAAATAAATTGGAGTTAATTTGCTAAAGACAAAAAAGAGGAGAGAGATTAAATAGAAGATTGTTAACTAACAGACCACTTGATGATTAAAAGAAGAAAAAACTACAGTTGCTAAATTCCCAAAGAAGCCATTCCCCTTTGTCTTGGTGCATCTCAACCTTGGTAAGTCAACTGCTAGCCATCTGGGCACCTTTCCTGGCTCTGTTCCCATGTAGCGGGGTATTCACAGACAACCTAGCTTTGCAGAATGTTAGATTCCTTCCTGATAGACAGGATTTCGAAGTTCCCTTTTGGGTCTGCATTTGTATGTTTCACTCAAAGACCATCCTTTGCACTGGAATTGTCCTGCAGTGGAGCATAGTGATGAAAGTGTCATTCTGTGACTGGACACTGGTTTTGGTACTGTCAGAAAATCACAGTGTAATCTTCCTATAAGCCTCTTAACTTCTCTAGGCCTAGTTTCTAAAATGGGGATAGGAATAGAGGTTAATATTATGAAGATTAAATGAGATAACTTACATAAAACACACAGCACTGTTCCCTGCATGTTGTGAAGGCTTTGTATGTGTTCAGTTCAGTCGCTCAGTCATGTCCGACTCTTTGCGACCCCATGAATCACAGCACGCCAGGCCTCCTTGTCCATCACC
>NW_011494938.1:392743-393764 GCF_000754665.1 Bison bison bison
ATAATAATGAATCCTAGTTGTTAGGGGAGTTGATTCTGTCCACTTCTCTCATAGTCAGAATAGGTTAAAGGGCCTTATTTCTGGTGATGTGTTGTAAATACATACACTAATATGCCTCATTTGTATATGGTCCTTTGTAGCTTACAAAGCTGTCACTTATGTTCTTACTACAGTTTCAAAAGTGAGTGTTAAAAAGCCAAAATTTACAAGAGTTCAACTCAGAGACAACGTAAATATTAAATATTTTGCTCAGTGAATTTTTTTGGTTTAGCTGACTTAGATCTTCTCATGTCTGATATCATGTTTTGTGATGAACAGAACACTGACCAGACTACAACCTTGTATGTACATATTCATTCAGCCTGAGAAAGATCCAGCGGTACAGAAATTGGGATAATCCAGATTCCCCAATGAAAGTTAGGAAAATTTTCAGAAGGTCCTTAAGCAGTATATTAAAATATTAGCTTGAAGCATATCATATTGCCAATATTTGAATGTTTTAGACAAAATTAAGATTTTAGGGGGCAAGTTTCAACCTAGTAGTTAAAAGAAATTTATGTAATTTAAAGTTACAAATTGTTTCCAAATATTTTCCTGCCAAAAGTAGTGAGGAAATTAGATATTGCTAGTAAATTACACCTGGGAAATTCAAGATCATAAAAAAAAATTTCTAACACAAATGTAGAGTAGTGCTGGTTTCATCCTCCAGTGTCCAAATTCAAAAGATCATAAATGCCACCCTCTCCTTCACTTCACCCCCTGACCCATGTAGTTGGCCAAGTGTCTTGTTAGTATATTTTTTTTTCATGGATCACTTACAGGGGTATCTGATTAAAAATGGTGGACCATGAAACTTCCCTAAAATGAGAATAGAGCAATTAAAAGGATGTTTACCTACCAGGAGAAAGAATATGAGAATAGAAACAATCAAATATGAGAGATTACAGATTTTTTAATACGTAGAGGGAATGGGGGAATTAATATCTCTGGGGAAACAAGATACTAAGTATGTAGAACTTAG
>NW_011494938.1:394224-394910 GCF_000754665.1 Bison bison bison
GATCCAAAAGTCTACAAGCAATAAATGCTGGAGAGGATGTGGAGAAAAGGGAACCCTCTTACACTGTTGGTGGGAATGCAAACTACTACAGCCACTATGGAGAACAGTGTGGAGATTCCTTAAAAAACTGGAAATAGAACTACCATATGACCCAGGAATCCCACTGCTGGGTATACACACCAAGGAAACCAGAATTGAGAGAGACACGTGTACCCCAATGTTCATCACAGCACTGTTTATAATAGCCAGGACATGGAAGCAACCTAGATGTCCATCAGCAGATGAATGGATAAGAAAGCTGTGGTACATATACACAATGGAGAACTACTCAGCCATTAAAAAGAATACATTTGAATCAGTTCTAATGAGGTGGATGAAACTGGAGCCGATTATACAGAGTGAAGTAAGCCAGAAAGAAAAACACCAATACAGTATGTTGCTGCTGCTGCTGCTAAGTCGCTTCAGTCGTGTTCGACTCTGTGCGACCCCATAGACGGAAGCCCACCAGGCTCCTCTGTCCCTGGGATTCTCCAGGCAAGAACACTGGAGTGTGTTGCCATTGCCTTCTCCGCCAATACAGTATACTAACGCATGTATTTGGAATTTAGAAAGATGGTAACGATAACCCTGTATGGGAGACAGCAAAAGAGACAGAGATGTATAGAACAGTCTTTTGGACCCCGTTG
>NW_011494938.1:395010-396623 GCF_000754665.1 Bison bison bison
AAAGAAAATAATATGCTAAATAAGGTCACCCGTTTTCACCAAAATTCAGATTCTGATTGGCTCTAGGAATACCACCAGCAAATATATACTCCCAGACAGAAGATTTGATTTTTTTTTCCTCCAGAGAAACAGTGTCTTAGAGAAAAGACCTGTTGATCTCTTACTTGGGGATCTCTGCCGTGCACACAGGATGAAATTCACCTGTCAAGAAGCCTTTATAAACAAAGCTTATGATTAATTTTACTGCCTATATCTTAAATATGAATATAAAACAAAGGACCAGATAACATTTGAGGAAATGAGACCAAAATACAAAAACAGGAAGAGAAAGAACTCATGGAAAAATAAATACCAAAAATTAATACCCCTAGAGAGATAAGAGAAAATACTGTATCCATGAAACAAAAAGAAGCTTTTATTAAAAAGAAAAATTAAGGATGTGCTTCTGGAACATAAAATTACAGTAGCCAAGATATAAAATTAAATGGAAAATGGGAAGTAAATCTCTAAGAGCACTAATAAAATAAAGACTAAGAAAGGAATAATGAAAAAGAGAAGATGGTAAGATTAAAGGATCAACCTAAGAAATCCAACATCTGACGAAAGGAGTTCTGGAGAAAATATAGGGAAGAATTTATCAAAAAATATGTATAAGAACATATTCCACAAATGAAGGGCATGAGTTTTAACATTGAAAGTGTCCTTCAAGTTCTCCACATAAAAAAAAAAAAAAAACTCATATCAAAGCATATCAGAATAGCAATAAGTTTCTAAAACCTTATAGAGAGGGCTGGGAGGTAGAGAGAGATTGAATGAGTGAGAAAAAGAGAATTGACTAACCGTAT
Organism: Bison bison bison; assembly: GCF_000754665.1. Lineage (NCBI taxonomy): Eukaryota > Metazoa > Chordata > Mammalia > Artiodactyla > Bovidae > Bison > Bison bison. The sequence continues at coordinate 395,856 of NW_011494938.1, forward strand.
CATTAATTAAGGACTGAAAATCAGAATGTCATCAGACTTCTTAACAGCAACACTTGGAAGACAGAAGCTAAAGAATCCGTATCTTTACAACTCTGAGAAAACACAATGTTCAATTTAGAATTAATATAGTCAAACATTCAGGGTGTCAAAACTTACTTTCCAAGTACCCTTCCTCAAGAAGCTATTAGAAGACAAGCTCCGTCAAAATTCAAGAATTAAATAAGAGGAAGCATGGAATCTAGAATTCAAGACAGAAGAGAGATGATGGGAAGGTTTAGGAGAACAGTTGTGCTGCAGGTCTAGAGAACATTCTATTTCTATTTGTCTCTATTGGTATTAGAGACAAAACTTCTTATATAAATCAGTAAGATGCTGGATGAAGTATAACACATACCCATTTAAAGCTGAGCTCAATAAAACATACACAGGAATTCATAAAAGGAGAGCCAAAATCTCACCCAGGTGAATTTTGCTGATAAATAAGAAACTCAGGTTCTAAAGCCTGTCAGGCATAGGAGGAAGACAAGGCTTGGCCGAGTTATAACTGAGATCCCAATAAGAGATCAAAAATCCTTTAAAAGCTCTACCCTCAGTGAAAGAACAACCTGGGAAAAATCCATCTCTTAGCAAGAGGAGATAGCAAGGAATCTTGCCCAGCTCCACCTAAGCTCTGAGTAGGGAAAATGGCTAAGCTAAGTCGCTTCAGTTGTGTCCAACTCTGTGCGACCCCATAGACGGCAGCCCACCAGGCTTCCCCGTCCCTGGGAT
>NW_011494938.1:396832-397196 GCF_000754665.1 Bison bison bison
TAGAAAATCCTAGAAATTAAAGGTTCCAGGTAGTACAGAAGTCAGGGATGAGCACAGGGCTGAAAGTAAGGGGATTTATCAAAAGTGTGTCTCAGAAGCAGTTAGATCCCCAAGGCTCTCAGCCGTTTCCATGGAATCAAAAGTACTGCTGCTCCCCTGCCCAACCAGGAGACTGGAGGTTTGTTCTCTAAAGAAATTACACTAAAACAGCTCAGTACCTGGGGATACCAGGTAGAGAAGTCAGGGAAGAATTCCCACAATGAAAATAATATTCTGGCTGTGATCCAAAAGTCTACAAGCAATAAATGCTGGAGAGGATGTGGAGAAAAGGGAACCCTCTTACACTGTTGGTGGGAATGCAAAC
>NW_011494938.1:397296-398669 GCF_000754665.1 Bison bison bison
TGGGATTTTCCAGGCAAGAGTACTGGAGTGGGGTGTCATTGCCTTCTCCGAGGGAAAATGGCTACTTGGAGAAATTTGAAAAATCAAAACTTCCTCTCACATATTTGGTATCTGAAATAATACTACCTTTGTGGTTCTACAAAATCTCAGATTCAGAAGTGTTCTTAAGTTATTAGCGCCCTGAGAATCAAACACTTTCTGGAGGGACGTACCTTCAACTAAGGCCATGCAGGGTTTCCATAATTAATACCATATCAAACATGTACTCACAATCTCAAATTGTAAAACATGCATGGAAATGTCATGAACAAGAATCATCTGGGGGAGGGGACTAGATTGTCCTCCAATATTTGGAGGAAATAGAATGATGAAAATAAAAAATGAGCATGTTTAAAAAGCTTAAAGATAACAAACGTCAAAAACTTGAGAAACCAACAAGATGTTATTAAAAAAAAACAGATAAAATTTTTAAAGTACCTAATTTGCCTTCTATATATTAAATACATGGACTTTCCTGGTGGCCCAGACAGTAAATAATCTGCCTGCAGTGCAGGAGACCAGGGTTCCATCCCTGGATTGGGAAGATCCCCTGGAGGAGGGCATGGCAATCCACTCCAGTATTCTTGCCTGGAGAATTTCCATGGACAGAGGAGTCTGGCAGGCTACAGTCCATGGGGTCTCAAAGAGTTGGACATGACTGAGCGACTAAGCACACAGCACATATTAAATACATAATCAATGTAATAAAAAAGTCAATGGACATTTTAAACAAAACCTTAAGAAAAATCTGAAAAGAATTAGTAAACTGTAAGATGATCCAAAGGAATTACTTGGAACACTGAATTGAGAGAGGAGATATTAAAGAAAACTTAAGACATATGAAAGATAGCATATGTATAGCATATATTTAATGAGAATTTTGAAAGAATAAACTGAGGAGGAGATAATATATTCAAATAATTAAGGGTGAAAATTTTCCAGAAATGTGGAAAGACATGAATCCTCAAATTTTAGAAGCCAAGCTATCCCAATTAGGATAAATTTAAAGAAAATTCCTCCTAGACACATTGCAATGAAATTGCCAAACATTAAGGACAAGTGAGATCTTTAAAACACCCAGGGTAAGAAAAGATTACTTACAAAGGAAAAATTGCATGCTTGTCAACAGTGGCAAAAAAAGTCAAAAGAACATAGACTCAAATGTCTACATAGAATATTATACCTTACTGAATTATTATTTAATACCTGGGATAAAATTAAGCCATTAAAAAAAAACAGCCAGTCAGAATATTAGCATAAGGGTAGAGGGCTCTCAAAAGAATTTTTTGATGGAGGCTAGGGGAATGGACGGAGAAGGCAATGGCAACCCACTC
>NW_011494938.1:398769-399649 GCF_000754665.1 Bison bison bison
CCTGGAGAATCCCAGGGACGGGGGAGCCTGGTGGGCTGCCGTCTATGGGGTCGCACAGAGTCGGACACGACTGAAGTGACTTAGCAGCAGCAGCAGCAGGGGAATGGAGGGGAGAAAGGAACAAATAGAGTAATTGCTGTGTTTGTGAATGAAAAAGCACCATTAGAGTAACTTTAAATTATGTAGAATTGGTTGGAAAGACATACATAGGTGAACATTTAAAACTAAGCAAACAAAAAAGTTGTTCCAGATAGAACAAAAAGTTTTACAAAAAAGGAAATATAATAATTGTAGAAAATATTTGACTTAACCATGAAACATATTAGTCACAATAATATAAACCCTAAATATTGATTTCTTAATACTTTTTTAAAAAAATAAAAATTCACAGGAAGCAAGAATAGTATAGAGTTCCTCTGTACCCTTCACCTTCACCCACTTCCCTCCCCTAACAGTGGCTGCATTTTACTTATGCTGTCAAAAACCAGGAAATCGGCATTGGTACTATATGTGTGTTTATTACATTATATCATGTGTAAATTTGTGTGACCAGCACCATAATTAATGTATAGAACTGTTTCATTCCTACAAGTATCTCCCTCATGCTACCCATCCTCTTTGCTCCCATTGTCTTCCTGGCAATCACTAATCTGTTTCCATCTCTTTATTTTTGTCTTTTTTTGAATATTGCACAAAGGAAATCATAGAATTCATGACCTTTGGGGATTATTTTTTTCATTAAGCATGAAGCTCTTGAGATCCATCCAAGTTGATGTGTATATCAGTGTTTCATTGCTTTTTATTGTTCTGTAGTATTCCATTGAGTGGATTACCAAATTCTGTTTAAACATTCACCTATTGAGAGGCATTATGGTTGTTT
>NW_011494938.1:399749-403318 GCF_000754665.1 Bison bison bison
GCTGAGCCATATGGTAAATGTGTATTTAGTTTTTGAAGAAACTGCTACTTTCCAGGTGGCTCTATCATTTTATATTCCCAATGGCAATGAATCAATGATTCCGTTTCTCTGCATCTTTGTCAGCATTTGATACTATCACTATTTTTTAATTTTAGTTGGTTATTGATATCTCATGATGGTCTTAATTTGCATTATGCTAATGACTATCGATGTTGAATTTTTAAAATATTGGCTTATTTACTATCCAGGTATCATCTTCAGGGTACTGTTTCTTCATGTATTTTGCCCATGTGTTATTATATTTCACTGTTAAGATTACATACAATGTACACAGATGAGAAAGTAGGAATATTGGTGGGTTAAACAGTGCTAGATTCTTATTTTTCATAATTGTAATTCAATAGATAATGACTAAAATTTATAAATCAAAAACCTGGAATATAAGCATAATATTTAGGAACATGGATGTAAATAACAGGAAAGAGTTTGGAAAAAAGGAAAACTCAGGTAGAAAGGGTATGCAGTTTTTCATTTTAAGTCTATAGTGTTATTTCATGTTTTGTAACTATATACATGCAATACTTAGATAAGCTATGAAAATAAATTCTACTGCTGCTGCTGCTGCTGCTGCTGCTGCTAAGTTGCTTCAGTCGTGTCCGACTCTGTGCGACCTCGTAGATGGCAGCCCACCAGGTTCCCCCATCCCTGGGATTCTCCAGGCAAGAACACTGAAGTTGATTGCCATGCCCTCCTCCAGGAGATCTTCCCGACCCAGATATTGAACCTGCATTTCTTATGTCTCCTGCATTGGCATTCAGGTTCTTTACCACTTGATTTCTTATTAATAGCATTGTACCACCTGTAAAATTTATAGATCTAATTGTTGAGGCATTTTAGTTGCTGACAGTTATTTTATCTCCACTGTCAATATCAGACATCTCTACTTAAAAGATTCCATCTTTATGAATCTTCTTAGTAGCACTTCCCCCCCCAACCCCCGCCACTAGAACACGTTTTATTTCACTGGAAAAATCTATATAAAGAACCAAATCTGGTTCCCATGAGAAAAACATTTACCACAGCTTAAATAAAGGTTAAGGGAAATGGGAGGGTAAGAGTGCCCTGCCTTGTGTGAGCTCTGTCACTGCCTCACTCTTGAACTCAGGCCCTGTGTGATGGAAACCACAGGTGTCTTGAAGAATTCTCTGCCTGGCCCTCTGATTCCACCTTGAGAGTAGCTGTGAGGTCTGCTCTCTGGCCTCAAGAGCTGAAATCCTGGGGAGCTGCATGGTAGGTGGTTATCAAGGATGTGTGCATAAACAATGCAGAAGGAACTGCACTGATGTTCTCAGCTAGTCACACACACACTTCAACTAGGAAGGGAAATACATAATTTTATCAAAAACCAGTTCTAATATATAGAAATATTATTATAAGTGCTATATATATATTTATATATTCTATATATTATCTATTTAATAATAAATTAAATAATATCTAATAATAGTGTTTTCTCATACTTTCATACTTCAAACTTTAAGATATGAAGGCTAGAGCAGGCTTTGAGTTTGTGAGTTAGGAGACAACCACATCAGCACTAGACAAGCGTCATCTTTATCAAAACATCCCCATATAAACAGATCCTAATGAAATTTCCTCGAGTCTTCTAAGTGTTTGTGTTAAAGCAGGAAGTAAAAGTAAGAGGTTAGGATACTGTTAGCTAATGAAATCACTGTCTTATGATTTTTGATGAGAAAAGATTTTTTTTGAACCAAGGAATTTTCAGAACAGCTTACCATCTAAATGCTAGTTAAAAGAGCCATCTTATGCCTCACTCACCTCAACTAGGACCTCTAAATTGGAAGAATGTTCCTACCTGCTGAAGACTAATTATTAGGTTGTTTGAAAATTATCCATGGGCATCTTGTCTTTGTGGAGAAAGCTCAAAAAGCAGTCAAAAGTAATGTAGAGTGAGGAACATGCAACTCTACTGGAAGTTCCCCTGGATGGTTAATGATCCAAGGAGCAATGCCAAGACCTGTTATGACCTTTGTGCCCACCACTGTAAACATGGTGGCGCTTCAGCAGACCTTCGTGCAAAAGCCTGAAGGGCAATAGGACATGGACGTTGCTCGATAAACTTCTGTTTTTAAATCTGAGAATACTCTGTCTTTCTTACTCTTAAATCATCAGTCTTGCTATCTTTCACTCTCTCTCTGCAATTCTTTGTGATTCTTTGCCCCCTTTGTCTGTGCAAAAGTTATGTATGAATGTCTTTTTTTTAAACCACCTTTAAATAGATAATACCCTTCTGAGTATATGTAGATGTTTGTGAATTGCTTCTTTTTCTTCTCTGTTTTTCCATTTGTTTTTCTTGATATTTCTTTCAACTGTGGTTTCTGTGTATAAGACTCCGTCATTACCCTCCTTCCATTTTTCCTTCTAAAAATTTCTTTCCCGTAACTTATTATAATATAGAAAAACTAAATATATTATTATTTTATTAAAAAGATAAACATACCATTTATATTATTTACTGATAAAAATTAAATTCAGTCTTTACTGACATAATCTTCCCTCAACATGGGTTTCTATGCATTTGGGTACATATGAAAATCAGTGACTATTAATAAAATAGAAATCCCCACCTCTCTTGTCAAAACAAGAAACATCAGTCTTTTCCACCTGACCTCTTAAAAAACTATCCTGTAGAATCCATGAGACATGAAGGGACTGAATACACATGTGTCTGTGTGTGTGTGTGTGTGACTGTGGTGACATGAGAAATGGATTCACTGTCTGTCTTTTTAGCAGATCTCCATAAATACTATTGGACCTTAGCTTTAGAAGGGACTGTGTTGTAGACAGTGTGAAGTTGTAGAGAATTCTCTAGCAAAAACATGTACTACGATTACTCCATGCTGTTGAAAAAGAGCAGATCCAAATATTTTGACAACGCACAGTAAAGCTCAAAGTCCATTTTTTAAAAATAAAAGGAAGGGTAAATATTCAAGACCTTGGATTTGCAATGAATTCTTAAATGTGATAACAAAAGCATAAGTAGCAAAGAAAAAAAATAGAGTTTCATCAAAATTTAAAACTTTTGTATGTGATTTAAGAAATCAAGGAAATAAAGAGACAACTTACACAATGGGCAAAAATATTTGTAAATAATGTGCTTCATAAGTAGTATCCAGATTATTAAAAAAAAAAAAAAAACTCTTGCAACTTAAAAAAACAACAGACAAGATAGAAAACCAAACAACCCAATTTAAAAATGGGCAAAGAATTTGAATAGACATTTCTCTAAAAACGATATACTAATGACCAACAAACACATGAAAAGACACTCAACGACATTAGTCATTAGGGAAATGCAAGGCAAAATGGCAGTGAGATACGAAACTAAATGCAAGGTAAGTGTTGGTGAGTACGTGGGGGAACTGGAACCCTTATACGTCGCTACTAGAAATGTAACATGGTTCAGCCACTGTGAGAAACAGTTTAGCAGTGTCACAGAAAGTTAAATATAGATTTAATTTAATTCAACAATTCCATCAGTTCAGTTC
>NW_011494938.1:403418-403570 GCF_000754665.1 Bison bison bison
CAGATCATGTAGTAGTGTATTATGTATTTAGTGAAACAAATTTACATATAAGTGGACCCATGCACTTCAAACCCACAGTGCTCAAGGGGCCCCCATACACGCAATGGTATGAGATTCAGCCATAAACAGAATGCAGTACTGATATATAGATG
>NW_011494938.1:403795-406348 GCF_000754665.1 Bison bison bison
GTCACTTGAATTGTTTGCCTTGAAATTGTTAATTTTATATAATGCAAACTTCACCTGAATTTAAAAAAAAAAAAGAGAGACTATTTTAAAAATAAAAGAGCACCCGACCTAGTTTTAGCATATTTATTTGTTCTAATTACAAGACAGTACCTGTGCTGCCTAATCTAGCATACAGTAAGGGGCTTATTAATTCTGAAGAAATAGTTATTGAATTAACTAATGAGTATGTTTTAGTCTAGAGTCCCCAGGAGCAGACCTAGAGTTAAGAATTGAATTCAAACCGAGTCAAAGCAGACACTGAGAAAAGGATTAATCTCAGAGGGGAATGAATGATACATGTGGATACAGAGAAAAGAAGTGAGACAAGGAAGAGAAGGCACTCAATAAATGATGTATTTTCCAGCATCCTACCATTGGGTTAAGTTCTCGTGGGGCTACTCTGAAAAGTGAAAGTGAAAGTGTCAGTTGCTCAGTTGTGTCAGACACTTTGCGACCCCATGAACTGTACCCTTCCAGGCTCCTCTGTCCATGGGATTCTTCAGGCAAGAATAATGGAGTAGGTTGCCATTCTCTTCTCCAGAGGATATTCCCGACCCAAGGATCAAACCTGGGTCTCCCATACTCCAGGCAGATTTTTTACTGTCGGAAACACCAGAAACACATGCTTCAGTTATCCGACCCAATGACAAGGGAGCTGGAGTATTTATATACCAACTCTTCATAGACAATGATTCAGGACTGCTTTCAAGGGGAAACTGCTCCAGTATTTTTGGCATACCACCTTGGCGAGAAAAACATTTTTTGGCAGGAGAAAGCCATCAGACCAAAATAACGTGGGTCCTCACAGTTGGAACCAGGCCAGTGTGCACTAAACTGGTGAATATGTCTTAAATACAGAGATCTAAGGTAGAGCCCTAGGATGGTTGCTTCATAGGCAAGAGTTTTATTTTGATAGCCCAAGGTATCTTGGTTAGGAAAATTAGGGAAAGGTTGCTTATTTGTGACTGTAGCACAATTCTACTCTAATACATTTTTGTTTTATTAAATAGCATCACTCTATGAAATGTGATGAAACATTTAAGTTATATGTGGATCTTAAAATATTTAATTAATTCATTTGTCTTCATCAAGTCTTAGTTGTAGCATGTGGTATCTAGTTCCCTGACGAGGGATAGAACCCAGACCCCCTACCTTCAGAGTGTGGACGCTTAGCCACTGGACCACCAGGGAAGTCCCTGGACCCTTTTTTAAATACAACAACTTTCAGCAGTCTCTGGGAGTAAGTCTTAGCAACTTAAGGGCAGGACTCTAGTTCAAGAAGCATTTCTGTAACTTGGGAATTCTCAACCAGAGGCAATTTTATCCTTGGAGGGCATATAAGAATGACTCAAGACACTTTTGGTTGTCACTTTGGCATGGGGAGGGGGAAGGCGCTACTAGGATGCTGTTCAAATTCTACAATGCACAAGACAGCTCCGCACAGCAAATAATTATTTCATCCAATATGTCAGTAGTGCCAAGGCTGAGAAACTTGCTCTAAACCAGTGCTTTCCAATAGAATTCTATGGGATGATGAAAATATTTTCTATCAGGGCTACCTAATACTGGCGTTACTAGTCAACACATGGCTGTTGAGCGCTTGAAATGTGGCCACTGTAGGTGTGTGCCAGTTATGATGCAGCGTCCTGAGGAAATAAATATGACTATAGGCAATGGCACCCCATTCCAGTACTCTTGCCTGAAAAATCCCATGGATGGAGGAGCCTGGTAGGCTGCAGTCCATGGGGTCGCCAAGAGTCGGACACGACTGAGTGACTTCACTTTCACTTTTCACTTTCATGCATTGGAGAAGGAAATGGCAACCCACTCCAGTGTTCTTGCCTGGAGAATCCCAGGGACGGGGGAGCCTGGTGGGCTGCTGTCTATGGGGTTGCACAGAGTCAGACATGACTGAAGTGACTTAGCAGCAGCAGCAGCAGCAGCATATCTTTACAAATTTTGAAGTCAGAGCTCATGGTCTAGTAGCAAAGACAGATGCTTAAAAATAACTTATTGTAAAAGAATGTGGTAAGTGTTATAACAGAGGATGAATAACAGGCTAAATTTGAGGCGTCAGGACTCAGACAAACAATTAACACATCTCTAAGGCACATTTCCACTCCTCGCTCAGAACATTGTAACGTGTAAAAACTGTATTCTTTGGGGAAAAAAAAATTTGTTGTAATCTTTTGTCATGTAACTCATTGCTTTATCTTATTTTACCCTTTTGTCAGAAAATACATATAAAAGACTAGAATCTGATGGGGAGTTCTGTTTTATTTAACAATCCTATTGAATGTCTCAAAATAATTTGCCAAGGAAGTCTATTAAAGTATTGATTTTTTTATAAAGGATAATACAAATGGCATGATGGTCTCTTTAACATTTTAATTGAGCTTAAAATTAGTCTTGCATTTGAAGCAATCTTGCCCAGAAAAACTGTTGGAGAACTTAAGGGGAAAAGGGTAATATAAAAAAATTGATGGGCCACCTAGGCAGAGAGAACATTAAAAT
>NW_011494938.1:406970-407422 GCF_000754665.1 Bison bison bison
TTGAAGCTTAAGTAACTCAATACTCCCAGTAGGATACCCAGTGATTCAAAGTGACACTTATGCTGTCAGCTCATTTCCCTTCCCAGTGTGTGGGTGCAATTTGTATCCACAGAAATATGTGGAAAAACTTAATAGTCTTGAGTTCCAGAACCCTACCAAAAAATATCTTTGTCACCTAAACAAATTAATGATAACATAAGAAAAACAAACATTACTTGACACGGGCCAAAAGCCAGTTTGTGAATTTAGAAAGGGGAAAAAGTGAGATTGGCCTCACAGCAAACAGTCAGATAATAATGTTTTCTCTGTTCACTGAAGAGTCATTTTTGAGAAAGAAATCTTCCTTATAGAAAAATTCCAAAAAATATATAAATACCACCTTTATAAGAAATGGGGTTTAATTCTCCCTCCCTACTTGAGTGTGACCCAGACTTGGTGACTTGTTTTCAAAA
>NW_011494938.1:407522-411804 GCF_000754665.1 Bison bison bison
TATATTGTCACCCTGCTTATTTAACTTATATGCAGAGTATATCATGAGAAACACTGGGCTGGATGAAGCACAAGCTGGAATCAAGATTGCTGGGAGAAATATCAATAACCTCAGATATGCAGATAACACCACCCTTATGGCAGAAAGAGAAGAAGAACTAAAGAGCCTCTTGATGAAAGTGAAAGAGGGGAGTGAAAAAGTTGGCATAAAACTCAACATTCAGAAAACTAAGATCATGGCATCCAGACCCATCACTTCATGGCAAATAGATGGGGAAACAGTGACATACTTTATTTTGGGGAGCTCCAAAATCACTGCAGATGGTGACTGCAACCATGAAATTAAAAGATGCTTACTCCTTGAATGAAAAGCTATGACCAACCTAGACAGTATATTAAAAAGCAGAGACATTACTTTGCCAACAAAGGTCCATCGAGTCAAAGCTATGATTTTTCCAGTGGTCATGTATGTATGTGAAAGTTGGACTATAAAGATAGCTGAGTGCCGAAGAATTGATGCTTTTGAACTGTGGTGTTGGAGAAGACTCTTGAGAGTCCCTTGGACTGCAAGGAGATCCTATCAGTCCATCCTAAAGGAGATCATTCCTGAGTGTTCATTGGAAGGACTGATGTTGAAGCTGAAACTCCAATACTTTGGCCACCTGATGTGAAGAGCTGACTAATTTGAAAAGCCCCTGATGCTGGGAAAGATTGAGGGCAGGAGGAGAAGGGGACAACAGAGGATGAGATGGTTGGATGGCATCACCGACTCAATGGACATGAGTTTGGATAGACTCTGGGAGTTGGTGATGGACAGGGAGGCCTGGCATGCTATGGTTCATGGTGTCACAAAGAGTCGGACACGACTGAGCAACTGAACTGAACTGAACACAGTCATTTGAATCCACAGATGTGGAGTTATGCATATAGAGATCTGACTGTAAAGTTATATGCCCATGTTTAAACTATATGAATGGCACCTCCTAACCCCACCATTGTTCACGGGTGAACTGTAATAGCTACAACAGAGAAGAAACCTGGGAGGCACCTCCTTAACTAAGTGGTCAAGTTTAACATCGCCATTGATAATCTTGTTGATACCATGTTCCTCCCTGATAGAATGTGATGAAAAGGGCAGTTCTTATAACCTCAGTGTAATCATGAGAAACTGAAGTCACAACTTAAGAGACATTCTGCAATATTCCTGATTAGTCCTCTTCAAAATTGTCAAAGTCATGAGAAACAAAAGAAAAGTGAGAAGCTGTCCAACTTGAAGAGATCAAAAAGACATTATGACTAAATGTGATAGGAGATCCTAGACTGGGTCCCAAAGCAGAAAAAAGATGTTAGTGGAAAAACTGGTGAAATACAAATGCTATAGTTTTATTATTAATCTCTTTGTTAGATTCCAGTCTTTTATATGTATTTTCTGACAAAAGGATAAAATAATAGTGTTAATAGTGTTATACCAATGTTTGTGTAAACGTTTAGATAAATGTGCCATGGATATATGACATTATCATTAGAAATTGTGTATTAGGCACCTGGCAAGATGTCCATTACATAGGAACCTTTTTTAAGCAGTATAATGAATGACCAATAGAATTTATGTGTGTGTCTTATTAAAGGCTAATTTTCAAAAATGTTCAAATCATGACTCTTATAGATATATAAAATGAATTAAGTGTCAAACATTTTATTAAAAGATTAATGAGAGAATCGGTAAAATGTTACAGTTGGTTTGAAAGAGTCTGAGGAACAGACATAAACAATGAGGAATACTGATAAAAATGTGATAATAGATGCAATACTGGTGACAGTCTACACAGAGGAATCAGTTGCACACCAAGAGACAAAAACATTTGCCCTTCTATGAACAAGAATCATTTGCATTACTACCAGCCCCCTTCAAACTGACTTCTAACTCTATAGTTGCAGAATAGCCCAACTAACCTCTAAGGTGCTTACCCTAAATAATCAGATAACTCCTAAACATTTTCTTAGATAGGAGATAGTATTCCATGGAAAAGTCACACAGTCATCTTGTAATGGGCTTCCCTCATGGCTCAGTTGGTAAAGAATCTGCCTGCAATGGAGGAGAACCAGGTTCAATCCCTGGGTTGAGAAGATCCCCTGAAGAAGGAAATGGCAACCCACTGCAGTATTCTTGCCTGGAGAATACAATGGACAGAGGAGCCTGGCAGGCTACAGTCCATGGGGTCACAAAGAGTAAAACATGACTTAGAGACTAAATCACCAATCTTGTAATAATTTCAGAGTCTTTTATCGTGTCTTACAACAGTGTATATCAGGAACTTGAAACAAACTAAACCAAAAATCAAAATATAAGACAGTGGATATTTATTTGCATAAACTCAAACTAAATTTTATTAAACTGTAAACCAGATCATAATTTAGTTTTTGTTTTGTTTTCTTCTTTCACAGTAGTGTGAACCAGAAAAACTATGGTTTTAAATGCTTCAGGAATTATAAAATGAAAGCAAAATCATAATGTCAAAATATTTACCAAGTCTAAATAGAATCTATATTCTTTCAAATTGTACCCCTGGTTTACTTTTTAAATTTTTTATTAGAGTACAGTTGCTTAACAATGCTGTTAGTTTCTGCTGTAAAGCAAAGTGAGTCAGCTATACATATATTCTCTCTCTCTTGGATTTCCTTCCTATTTGAATCAGCACAGAGCACTGAGTAGAATTCCCTGTGAGTAGGTTCTTATCGGTTGTCTATTTTATATATAGTAGTGTATATATGTCTGTCTCAATCTCCCAGTTCATCTCACCCCTCACTTCCCCCGCCTTGGTGTCCATACTTTTGTTCTCTATGTCTATTCTCTATTTCTGCTTAACAAATAGGTTCATCTGTGCCAGTTTTCTAGATTCCACAGAAATGTGTTAATACATGATATTTGTTTTTCTCTTTATGACTTATTTCACTGTATGACTGTTCTTACTTTGTTCATGATGTCTGAGCTGTGTCACTAAATGGTATCCCCCTATTACCTGAGTTTTGAACTTGCATTCTAATTTTAATTAGCCAAGGATTAAAGAAATTAAAATTCAACTGAGTAAATTTTAAAGATCTTACTGGCTTTACTCAATGATTCATTAATTGGGTAGCATCCTACCTGGCAGATAAAAAGGAGCTCAGAGGAGCCATACAAAATGAAAAACTGTTATAGGCAGAAGGGAGCAGGGACAAGCAAGTTATACTAGCAAAAGGCAGACTGGTTGTGGCAAGATCCCTTCTCTATAAGAGATGATAGGAGTCTATATGACAGATTACCTCATTAGTACTGCCCAGGTGATTTCTGATTGACTGGTTTGAAATTCCATTTCTGGTAGAGCCAAAACCATAATCAAGTTAAGTCTCAGTTTGGTGATGTGGGGCTTAGCATAAGTGACTCCATTTTGAGCCTACTGTCTTGTTTTTAACACAAGTAGCTGTGAAAAAGTTTATAACATCTTTGTGCCTTAGTTTCCACATACATAAACCAGGGATGAAAATAAAGATCCTATTTCATATGGTGGAATGAAAGAAAATATTTGCAAACCATATATACAACAAAAGACCAGTATCTACTACAACATTATTCTGAGTGAAATAAGCTAATTACAGATAAATATCACATAATTCCACTTATATGAAATATCTAAACTAGTCAAATTTATAGAATCAAGAGTAGAATGGTAGTTGTCAGAGGCTGAGGGTAGGAGGAAATGGGGAGTTATTGACAGACATAAAGTTTGTTAAGCAAGATGAATAAGGTCTAGAGATCTCTTGTGTAAAATTGTACTTATAGTTAGCAATACTATATTGTACACTAAGAAATTACGAGCGTAAATCTAAAGTTGTGTTCTTATGATAAAATAAAATTTCTTTTAAAATACTAGTATTTAGAATATATAAAGAATTTCAAAACTCAACAATAAAATAGTTCAATTAGAAAATGAACAAAAGACATGAAGAGACATGTTACCTAAGAGAATATGTGTGTATGCGTGTGTGTGTGTGCATGCTCAGTTGTGCCCGATTCTTTGTGACACCATTGTCTGCAGCCCACCAGGCTCCTCTGTCCATGGAATTTTCCAGGTAAGAATAATGGAGCAGGTTGCCATTTTCTACTCCAGGGGATCTTCCTGACCCAGGGATCGAGCCCGTATCTCCTGTGTCTCCTGCATTGACTAGAGTTTACCACTGAGCCATACAGATGGCAGATAAGCTTGTAAAAAGATTGTAAACAGCGTTAGTCATTAGGGAAATGC
>NW_011494938.1:412317-413362 GCF_000754665.1 Bison bison bison
TGGCAGCCCACCAGGCTCCCCCGTCCCTGGGATTCTCCAGGCAAGAACACTGCAGTGGGTTGCCATTTCATTCTCCAATGCATGAAAGTGAAAAGTGAAAGTGAAGTCACTCAGTCGTGTCTGACTCCTCTCGACCTCATGGACTGCAGCCCACCAGGCTCCTCCGTCCATGGGATTTTCCAGGCAAGAGTACTGGAGTGGGGTGCCATCGCCTTCTCCGTTTGTATTCCTTTAACCCCGTATTATTCAAGTAACGATAAGCATACATTAACAATGCAAAATTTGTCATCTGAGTAAGTAGAAAATATATTTGCTTGTATATGTAAACATTGTACACTATTAACATGTTTCACTCTGATATAAATCTGCACATAGAAAGTATAAAAAATAGATCCTTTCAAAATTATAGTTGACTCTCGAACAACCCTGGGGGTAAGGGGTGCTGACCCCTCACACAGTTGAAAATCTGCGGTAACTTTACAATTGTCCCTCCATATCTGCAGTTCCCTCGTGGTTCAGATGGTAAAGAATCTGCCTGCAATTCAGGAGATCTGGGTTCGATCCCTGGGTCTGGAAGATCCCCTAGAGAAGGGAATGGCTACACACTCCAGTTAATTCTTGCCTGGAAAATTCCATGGACGGAGTAGCCTGGCTTGCCCCAGCCCATGGGGTCACAAAGACTCAGGCACCACTGAGTGACTTTTACTTTCACCTCCAGTTCTACATACACAGATTCAACCAACTGCAGATCCTGTAGTACTTTAGTATGAATTTAGTGAAAGAAAGCTGCATATAAATGGATGTGAGCACTTCAAACCTGTGTGGAGTCACCTGTTTTTGAATCAAGACAGTTTTTGTAAGGGTGATCATTTATGGAGTTTTCTTTTTTACATTACTCATTTTAATATCTCCAGGACTCTTGCCTTGAAAATCCTAGGAATGAAGGAGCCTGGTGGGCTGCAGTCCATGGGGTCGTGAAGAGTCGGACACAACTGAGTGACTTCACTTTCACTTTTCACTTTCATGCGTTGGAGAAGGAAATGGC
>NW_011494938.1:413462-414089 GCF_000754665.1 Bison bison bison
ACAAACTACAGTACATCCATACCATGCAATACTATTCAGAATTGAAGAGAAATGCAACACTGTTAAATGCAACACCTTGGGTGAATCTCCAGAAAATTATGCTGAGTAAAATAATAATAATAATCTTTAAAGGTTACATGCTGCATGATTCCATTTATATAACATTGTTGAAATGGCAGAATTATAGAGAACAGATTAGTGGCTGCCAGGAGGCAGGAACAGCTGGGAGAGAGGAGAGAGGTGGGTGTGGCTATTAAAGGGCTATATAGGAAGAATCCTGTGGTGTTGGAACTATTCTTTATCTTGATCATCAGCATCATGGTTATGATATTGTAGTATAGTTTTGCAAGATGTTACCTTTGGGGAAACTGGCTCAGAGAGATACATTGGCTCTCTCTGCATTATTTCCCACAATGGCATGTGAATTGGCAATTATCTCAAAAGTCTAACTTTAAAAAGCAAATAAAACCAACTAAATAGAATCCGTGAATTTTGGAACTTCAGAATTGCTCTCATGATTTTTTAAATTTTCTCCTACACTCCGTTATGAGCTTTTTATAAAAAAAGAAACTATGTTTTGTATTCCTTTGCTTGCTAAATCACTTCAGTCCTGTCTGACTCTGTGTG
>NW_011494938.1:414189-415280 GCF_000754665.1 Bison bison bison
GTCTATGGGGTCGCACAGAGTTAGACACGACTGAAGCGACTTAGCAGCAGCAGCAGCAGCAGCATTTTAATATAGGTAATCATCTTCATGGTTCAGAAATCCAAAGTTACAAAAAGGTGTACAGCCAGAATTCTTTTCTCTCTCTCCGTGCACTGTCTACTTTGTTCCCCTCCCCAGGAGGCAGCCCAAGTTATCAGTTTCTTGTGTATCATTCAGGATATATTTATGAGTTTTTAAGCAAATATGTATATGTTTCCTTGTGTATATATTTTTATATCAATGGTAGCATATTATACATGCTTGTTCCATATCTTGCTTTTCTTCTTCATTAATATCTCTTGGACATTGTCTTGTACCAGTACATAAAGAATATTAGTTTGCAATGGCTACTGTAATAAGATACCACAAACTGTGTGGCTTTAACAACAGAAAAGTATTGTCTCACAGTTGTGCAAGCTTGAAGTCTGAGATCAAGGTATTTGTAGAGTTTGTTCCTTCTGAAGGCAATGAGAATCTGTTTGATGCTTTTCCCCTAGCTTCTAGTTGTTTGCTGGCAATCTTTGGCATTCCTTGGCTTGTAGATCTCTGCCTTCATCTTCACATGATGTTCTTGCTGTTTGCGTGTCTGTCTCCAAGTTTCCCCTTATAAGGACATCAGTCACATTGGATTAGGGCCCAACCTAATGACCTCATTTTAACTTGATTTCCTCAGTAAAGACTCTCTCTCCAAATAAGGTCACATTCTGAAGTACTGAGGGTTAGGACTTTAGCATTCAAGTTTTAGAGGGGGACACAGTTCAGTCCCTAACAAAAGGCATAGCCATTCTTTTAATGACTACGTAGTGCTCCATTATTGATGATGTATCATCATTTATTTAGGCAGTCCCCTGGATATTTTATTTTTATCAATGCAGTTTTTCTCCTAGTAATAGCCTAAGTTTCATAAAATATCTGAGACTTACTGAGATATTATTTAAACAGTGATAACCCCTGTAAACTTCAAGTGCCTTGAAGGCAGTGTTAATATATTAAGGGAGGAGGGGAGACTTTTACAGACCATACAAAAAATAAATACTTGAGAACAGCCTGAG
>NW_011494938.1:415380-416639 GCF_000754665.1 Bison bison bison
GGAGATCAGAGAGGGGCTTGCCTTATCTAATGTGCAACTCTCCATAAAGCTTCTGTAATCCATATCACATAGTGTTAGCACACACACAACAAAAACGAGACAAACATCACTCAAACAAAATTTCAAGTCCAGAAGGAGATCAGATTGTTTGAAGAAGCACAATGAAACAAAAGTGTTACTCTAATTCAGTGGGGGAAAAAAGATGTTTTATTCTATAAAAGCTGCCAGCCCTCTTTGCCATCCCTCTTGGAGAACACAGTTTATCTCCTAGCTCATGCAATATAAAAATAAATTTCAAGTACATTTAAGTTTTAAATATAAAAAGAAGTCCTTGGGATGAGAAACATCTTTTCTAAACAAGATAGGAAACTCAGAAGTGAAAAGGAAAAGTTAGACCTGTTTACTACATAAAAATAACAGAAAACATAGTCAAAAGATAAATGATTAAGTGGGTATAGTTTGCAACATATATGATATAAAAGGATGCATACCCCTAATACACAAATACTTCCTGCAAATTAATTTATAAGGAGACAAACAATCCAATAGAAAACCAGTCAAATATAGGTGTATGCAATTCACAGAAAAGGATATCCAGTTAGCTGAAACACAGAACTGTGAAAAGATACTCAACCTAAAATAGTCAGGAAAAGAAAAAAAAAAAAAAAAAGGACAATAGTTTCCATTCATCATATGGACAAGAATTAAGAATTATAACTTCTGATGGTGGAAAAAGATTACTCAGTCATTGCTGGTAGGGACATAAATTGCTGTGGTGTTTGAGGAAAGAAATGTGGTATTATGTCTTAAAATTTTAAAGTGCACATACCTTTTGATCTGTTACTCCATTTCTGAGAATCGATTCTACAGAGATAAAAGTACCCATATGAAAGGCTATATATGTAGAGAATGTTTATTGCAGCATTGTTGATAGTGGTAAAAAAATAGAAATAAAGCAAATATCCATCAATGGGGAATTTTCTTGAATAAATTGTGTTATGGAATTACTAGAGTGAATTATTTTTCAATTAGATCTGTAGCTGCTTTCCTGAAGGGTTAACCATGCTACCTTCTTAACAAACAAAATAAGTTTTAATAAACATGTGAACCCATTTTAAAAATGAAAGAGACAAGATCAATCTTCTAGGATTACCTGAGCATGGTGGAGGAATGAAAGGATACATACCAAGTTAGTAGTTTTTGTTATCCTGAATTTTCAAAGGAGAGAGTCAAAGAATAATGAGAAATAGAACGTATCA
>NW_011494938.1:416744-423837 GCF_000754665.1 Bison bison bison
GTATCAAATTGCATAAAAAGTGAAAAATTGGGATAGAAATTATAACACAAGTATATAACCATTGAACATTTGCATGGACAAGGATATAAATTAACATGGAAGACAATATATTAATTTATTATTAGATGATTGGATTAAGGACTTGGTTTTCCTTTGAATGTTTTAATATTATGTTTTATTCTATAAAGAAATATGGGTAGAGGGGAAGCCCTGACAAGCACAGTATCTGCCATGTAGGCACTTAATAAATAGTAGCTTCTGATCTCCGATTTATTATCATTAGAATGATAATACAGCACTACACATCTTGATATGTTTAGATAGCACCTGGCAGCACTGAGCCTATAATTTAAGGACAAATTACATCAGCATTACCAAACAAATTGTAAACAAATTGTAAAATTGTAGCCCTGGTGAAGGAGGACCATGGAGTAATATGGTCTATATTGACCTGGGGCTGGAAGGTTGGTGCTTAAAGCAAGTCAGATTCTCACTTTAGACAGGCTGTCCTAGGACCTTTCCACGAGTCCTTCCCTTACTGTTTCTCTACCCCTTGCCCCGTTTTTGCATATTCAGCTCTAACCCAGAGGGGAAGGAAGTATGAAAAGGACTCCCCACTCATCAGTCACTGAGATCAATGGGAAGTTTTGCGACAGTTTAGCAGCTGTACATTTGCCTTCCTGCAGATGGTTTCCTTGCCCTGTCCTGGATAAAGTGCTGAGGCTCTGACTGCTGGAGCTTGTGAAGTAGGAACTTTGACCGCTTACCCCTAAAGTTACTATAATTAGCAGGCAACTTGTTAAACAGTATATGACTCATAAAAGGACTGTTACAAATTCCTGCTGGGCTATGTGTAAGCACAGGGCAAAGGGAAGCCTCTGGAAAGTGCCGTATTTTTGAATCATTTTCTTCCTAACCTCAGTTCCTAACTGGCCCACTAGTCACCCAGTTATACAGTGAGCCCACGGAAAAGAAGTAGTTTGTGGTCAATATACTGATACCACAGGTACTTGAAAATATTCACTAAGCTGTATTTTTAAGAAATTATCTTCCCTATACTAGGGAAGCGCTATACTGTGAGAGTCAGGCGATGTGCATTCTGCTGCTAGTTTTGCTGTTAACTAGCTGTATCGCTTCTAGTAAATCCTGTGAACATTCTGTTCCCTCATAAGTAAATTAAGAGGCTTAGCTATATGATCTCTAAGGCCCCTCTAGCTCGTGATTTCATAGTTTAGTACCTTTATTTAAATAGCATCCAACTGGTAGTTTTTCATTATAAATGCTGGGTCTAGCCAATGACTATAAGGTTGAAGTGTGCATATATTTTCAAACCCTCACACAGCAAGGCACTGTCTCTTTCAATAGCCTATTTTAGGTCCTTTTCAGTGATACAATTGAAAACACATTTGTGGGTTCACAGCATCCTACCACCCTGATTACTGTGAAGCTCATTCAGCTTTGTCATAAGCTTATCTTTCTGCCACTTAAGACAGTATAGTATTGAAGATTTGATAATTCAGAATTTTCTTTCATACTCATTCTTTTTTCAGTTCTCAGACTCAGCTGTCATAATGAGAGAGCTATGTGTCCTATATGTTAATTCCTTCAGTCTCTTAAAACCGAATCACCTTGCCATGCAAAGCATGGTTCACGAACCTCAAGCCTCTGCAACACTTGGGAACTTGTTAGAAATGTGGAATCTCGGGCTCTGTTTCAGAGCTGTGGAATCAGTATCTTCACTGTAACAAGGTCCTCCAGGAATGGGCATGTACGTTAACACTTGAGAAATGCCCCTGTATAACACACATGCACACATCCGATCATATTCACTGCCAAGGAGAGACGGGAGACCAGAAGCTCTCAGATGAAGATGAGTAACAACTACATGACCTTTGATGTCCTCATCTGTATAAAATGACCCCTAAACAATATTCCACACTGTTTTTATTCTGGAGTGTCTGAGACTGCTTTCAAAAAGAAGATACCCAAGATTCTCTCACCTAAGATATTTAAGAACTTTCCACTTATGCAAGAGTAGGGGTGTGATTTCCCAGGCATAATCTCTCACAGAAAACAGCATTGTAAAGAAGAAAGTACTAGGGCTCCTGTGGGCACGAAGAGGGAGTAGCCAGGAAACACAAAGCCAAGAACGAAAAAAAGTGAGTAGGCAGCTGAGCAAGGGAAAAACTTAAAGATAGAGGAGGGGTTCACACTGCCAGGGACTCTTTGGATGCTTACGCGGCTTGATGTGAACACTCCCCCATGGAGTCTGAGCAGATAAGAGGTTCATGAATGATGTAATCAAAAAATTTACAGTGGAACCAGAGCAAGCACTCTGACTGTGGTGAGTTGAAGATTAGGAAAGTGGAGGTAAGGGATGAAGAGGAAGACATGGAAGGAGTCTGAAAAATGCAGCAATAGAGAGGAACATAAGAATACACATAGCACCCCAGCAATGGAAAGACTGTGAGTCTGAATTCATTAACAAATGATCTAATTAAAACTCACAATGTCAGAGGAACTTATGGACTCACTGAATAATAGCTGAGATACATTTTTTTTTTTCATCTTTGAAAGAGCAAAGAGATCATTGCATATCAAAGTCATCTTTTAGTAGTGAGGTGTTCTGCTGTGCCATCTTGTTGTTCTTATTTTTCTTAGTTTGAATTCTTTCTCTTATCTTGAAGATGAAATGGTAATTTTACTTCTGTAACTTACTTTAAAGATTGGTACAAACTCCCTGGGCAGGTTTTCCATTAAGTATGTCCTGATAACTTCACTGAGACTTGCATTAAATGTTATTAACTCAGACCAGTCACCAACTATGGTTAGATAGCCCATAGGCATGCTCCTTTCTTTTCCCCTTTCAAGTAGATCTGAACATGCAATTGTAGGGAAAGAAGGAAGAAAGAAATTCAAGAAGCAGCAAAATGAAAGAAAATTTGGCTTACGGAAGAAAGATCTTTCTATTACAGTAATTAAATGCCAATTATATATATTATATATAATGCCAATTATATATAATATATATAATGCCAATTATACACACACACATGCATATATATATATATATGTCTTCCAAGTATATACATGTAGAGCAAAGGAAAGCAAACTCTACCTTCCAACAGTGTTTTAATAAAATTCTACTCAGTTACATATTTCCCTAAAGAGAAAAGTCAGTCTCTATATAATAAGTATTATTCATAGATTGCTACTCTTCAGAGCTCTTCATTCCACCTTAATACCATCTTTCTTATATGATTCACAAGACACTTTGTTATCTTCCAGTATTTCCTGTCATTTTTATAAGCAAAATTATTCCAGCTGTATTCAAGGGAGTGAATCAAACACTGTGCCTATCTCCTCCCAATTCTGCAGTGTTTTAATTCTGGAGTGTCAAAGGCAGCTTTGAAAGAGAGGTGAAGTCACCTTAGGACAGTTAGGGGGTCTGTGTATCAGGGAGAGATGGAAACCCCACCTCTTTGAGCCCAACTGATTTTTTTTCTAATTTGTATTTATATGTGACTAACATGTGTGTGCTGATTTTATGTGTTGATGAATATGAAACTCAGATCTGTTCTTTGTGCGAGTTAGAAAAATCTTTTCTCTCTCTTACACCCTTTCTCCTTCCTCTCCTTCCTCATCTGAAACATTATTAATAAGCTGATTGGGGCAATCATTCTGAGATACTGTTGTTTGAGAGATTCATTCATTCATTAAGCAGTAATCACTGACTAGGTGTTAAACCCTGTACTCACTGTTTGGCTTAAGAATGAACGTGATAAAACCCTTGGCCTCAAGGAGCCTGGAGTATACAGTAGTTGGAGAGACAAATGGGGGGCAAGTCAGTCACAGGGCAATGTGTTCCATGTTCAAAGGTTTGTGCCAAAGTCTATATACTCTGAGCTGGAGATGTCTCTGAGACTGCCCAGGGAAACCTCATAGTCAATTAGATTACGGTGTGTGGACTAAGAGAATACTGCAAAAATCTGCTACTACCAGAGCAATTACCCACAGATTTTTGGATATCTTCAGGGTCTACATGAGCCATTGTCTTACCTTTTAATAAGGAAGAATCTAAGTTCTGCATCATGTAATTCTCTGAATCTTCTTGGCCTTCCCCCTGCCCTTTGCCTACCAGTAGCTTAATCATCCTTGAGGGACCATCTCCCACGAGCTCCTCAGTCACACTTCTGGATTCTCCAACCAATTACGTTTCTCCCTTCTTCAAACCTCTAAAGCTTTTTATTTGTACTTTATTTGAACGAAATCGTGTCTAGTTTTTGGAGAACATTCTCTATCATTATGATATCCTGTAAACTCTGTAAAAACAGTTTTCATCCCTATAGACCCCTGCAGTATCTAGTGAAGTGCCTTAAATAAATGGGCAGCCAAAAAATCCCAACAAATGCTAAGTTAAACTGCTCCAAATTGTGTATTTAATTTTATACTGGCATTCATCGATAATATACATTGAAATAAACTCCCAAGATCTAATTCTGTTTTTGATTACTTATTTAAAAACTAACATTTTAATCCAATTGAGTTATGACCTTCACTGATACTTTAGATCCAAATTTATTTTTACATTGTGTTAAATGTCATCAAGTGATTCATATCAGTTTTTTTTCATTTTTTTCATATCAGTTTTTAAAATATATTCTTTGAGTGGATCAAGGAAAGTAAGCAAGCATCATCAGAATATGGTGCCTCTTTTAAATTCAATATTTCTTTGATGAAATATTTATTTGTGGACTTTTCCTCCTGTGGTTCTTTTCTATTCATAGATCTAGGGTCTCAAATCATTTCAGAAGTCCATCCATTTTAAGATGTTTTCATTTTGTGCTTTTTTCACTTCATAGAAAATCAACTTTATGTCTTAAAAATTCAGCAAATGATTAAGCAAATTAGAGGAGTTATCATTATTAACTCCCAAGTTTCTTTCTTCCTGAGAAATTGAAATTATGTTTTTAAATTTCACATACCTCCTCTATCACACGGGCAATGAACATGATGCATTTGTGACCAGCACGTACAGGTCAGCCTATCTGAGAAATCATGGAAAATAAAGGCTCCCAGACCAAAGTAAAACACTCACATCACACAGTTTATTAAAGTCAGTGAAAACACACAGTGAGAAACAAGCGGGAGAGATGTGGGTAAGTTAATACCCTTCAGCCTGAGTGTAAGTAGGCTGGAGGGTCACATTACTTGAATACTGGGATACGTATTGTTTTTATGTCCTGTCTCTACTGCATCAGGCTTTCCCACTAATGGTGTGCTTACAAGGACCCCAGTTGATTTTCCCACACTGGAGCCAGCACTGTGTGGTGACTGGGTCAGTGGCACACACTTTATCAGAAATGAAGACAAGAATGCACAACCACAGCAGTAGCTTGCCAATTAGCCTGATACATAGCTGTGTCATTCTTAGAGAACTTAGAGGTCTAGAATGGGTGTCACCAATGGGTGGCTGAATTAAGACCTTGTGAATATTAAGTGCACATGAATATTTATGTTATCCTGAATATTTAGCTCTTCTTGTATATTTCGTGTCTCTTTTATATTTGATCTCATATATATTTAGTATATTATGAATATTTAGTGCCCAGGTGCCTCGTGAATATTAGGTATCTTTGGTCCTTCCAGTCTTCACTATCTATGTTTAACACAAACGTGCTCAACCTGTTAACCACTTATCTTCTACTTAACTCATTCTAAGAATTATGTCTATGTCTAACAAACTTTTCTCCTAGGTGATTGCACCTAAAACATCTTAAAAGGTAATCAGCCATAAGTATACATATGTCCCCTTCCTCTTGACCCTCCCTCCCACCTCATCCCTCCCCATCCCACCGCTCCAGGTTGTTACAGGGTTTGAGTTCCCTGAGTCACAGAGCAAATTCTCATCAACTGTTTTATATTTGGTAGTGTATATGTTTTCATGCCACTCTCTTGAAATCAGCCACAGTGGGAGTATTTACACCACAGAAGTTGGCAAATGCTACAATTAGAGTTCCCCCTAGCCCCCACTTACAGACCAGTTACTTAACATTTACCACCATTCCACTGCTTACAAGGCCCTTCATGCTCTCTCTTTATGTAACTTGCTAAACCTTATCCCTCTTTACTGAACTCTACAATCAAATGAAGTATTTTTATTTCTTGTTTCTGTCCTTCTTGCATATAGCTCCTTCTCTTAGGAACAGCCTGTCCCTCCTGTCTCACCTTTGCTTGGCTAGTTTATAAATCCCTTTCAGAGAGCAGCTCATACAGACATTCCTAAATATCCCAAACTGTTTCTCATGCATCTTTAATGTGTTCCTGCAATGCATTTATCTTGTCCTTTGTCATATGGTATTTTAATTGTTATGGATTTGTAATCCCCTCTAGGCTATATGCTTCTTTAGGTCTTTTCAAACTTTTTCGTACATATATATGTATAATATATATGTATATGTATATTCCACATAATAGATGTTTACTTAATGCCTGAGTGAATAAATGACAGAATGGAATCAGGGAATAGATACTCAATACTGGTTTAATTTGTATCAAAATGGTAGCATTTTATATTTTACTTGGTATGATGTTATGATCTTACTCTTTGTGTCCCTTCCAAATTCATATGTTGAAATCCTCATGTCTGATGTGATTGTGTTTAGTTGGTAGGTCCTTTGGGATGTCTTAAGCCATGAGAGGTAGAGCCCTCATAAATGGAATTAAAGCCTTATAAAAGAGGTTCCAAAGAGCTCCTTCACCCTCATGTGGTCCTTCCACCACATGAGAACATAGCAAGAAGGCATTGCACATGACCATGCTGGTGCCATGATCTTAGACTTTCCATCCTCCAGAACTTTGAGAAATACACTTCTAATGTTTGTAAGCCACCTAGTCACTGGTATTTTGTTAGAGTATCCCAAACAAAGACACTTGGGAAAAAGAACACAAGGCCACTGCCTGGCCTGACTCTTTTAAGAAAATCCTAACATAGAAACCAACATCTGCCTGGGCTAAAGGACCAAGAACCCAACATTAGCATTTCTTCCCACCAGCTACCAGCTAGTACAGAATGTGTGTGTGTGCTCAATTG
>NW_011494938.1:423937-425104 GCF_000754665.1 Bison bison bison
GTATGCTGGAGTGGGTTGCTGTGCACTCCTCCAGAGAATCTTCCCAACCCAGGAATCAAATCCATGTCTCCTATGTCTCCTGCACTGACAGGCAGATTCTTTACCACTAACGTCACCTGGGAAGTCCTAGTACATAGTCATATTTAAATAATGGGAAGTGATGAGATTAGAGGAGATCTCCAGGGCAATGGCTCTGATGACCATTAGAATCAACTAGGAAGCTTTAAAAATGCCCAGGCTGTACACCAGACCAATGATACCAGACTCTTTGGGGGAAACCCACATATCAGGGTTCTAAAAAAATTATTATTCCTAGTGATTCCAGTGCAGCCAAAGTTGAGTCCCAGCTATGGTCTTCTTTTAGCAGAAGTGAGAATTAAGGCAAGAGTTTTAACAGCCAGCTTTTCCACACTCTTTCTTAGACATGGATATTGTTTCATTGGTAATTTGTGAATAGTTGCATATGTTAGCAAAGCTTGACTGCAAAAAATTTCTGCTCCCACACATTCTGATCCCATCTCGACACTGCATAACTGTTGGCGAAGGCAATTTCAACAATGAAGAAGTGGGAGAAATGACTACATTTTATGTAAATATGTATGCGTTTCAAAGCAAAAGGACATATGTTGTAGTACCATTTAAGAGTTTTAAATGAAGGACAATACTTAAGATTCCTCTGTAATCAAATTTCTCAGCAGTAGAAAGCATTGTCTTTTCGTTACAGCTATTAAACATATGGCTGAGAAAATGTTACTCTACAAGCCTTAAGATTTGAAATCTAACTTTATATTAATGCATGCACTTTATTACACAATCATGTCTGCTTTCTAATTATATTTGAAAAGTAGCTATCACTCTCTTTTTAAACTTAAAGGTAATGGCCGTGAAATGTCAATACTATGATACTCTGATAGACCTGATTATATGATGATTGTTAGCATCATAAAGTTCTTATCTATTTCTTACATACTAATATACTTAACACAGAGACTAAAACTCAAAATGGTCTGAGAAATTCTTTCTAGTTAGTCTTTCTGGGTTTGGACAGAGGGCAAACAGTCCCTTAAAGCTGTGATCTACTTCCATCTTTAAAAGGCCCTACACATGGACTGGCCTTCCCAGGTGGCACTAGTGGTAAAGACCCCCCCTGCCACTGCAGGAGACAGA
>NW_011494938.1:425204-429065 GCF_000754665.1 Bison bison bison
GGCACAGCCAAGGCAACTTATCATGCACACACACGAACTAGATGGTGCATATGTGACAAATGTAAATGAAAATTTCAAATGATGGGAATGCCCAGAAGAGGACCAGTGATGAGGGAGGGGATGTTAGTGTTTAAGAACTAAACTCAACTCGGCCATTACCCTTCTTGTTATGCATCTAGAGCAGTGTCTCTCAAAAGT
This sequence comes from Bison bison bison, assembly GCF_000754665.1. Classification (NCBI taxonomy): domain Eukaryota; kingdom Metazoa; phylum Chordata; class Mammalia; order Artiodactyla; family Bovidae; genus Bison; species Bison bison. Next base: position 425,403 of record NW_011494938.1, read on the forward strand.
TGAACATGCACCAGAATCCCCTGGAGGGCTGGTTAACACAGAGACTGGTGGACCCCCACCCCTAGATTTTTTTATTCCTTTAGTCTGGAGTTCAGCCTGATACTTTGCATCTCCAACAAGTTCTTAAGTGGTGTTGCTGGTCGAGGGGCCATCATTTGAAAACCACTGCTCTGGAGAAAGAGAAAGCAGCCTCTGCTTGCTAGATTTCCCTAAGCCTTGTTCCAGTTTCCCATGGACCTTCTGTACTTGCTTCCTTCCATAATAACCATCATCATAGCAGCAGCTACTAATTCTTCAGTACTCAATACTAAGCACTGTGTATTACATCACAGCAATCCTTTGGGAAAGGTACTATTATCAACTCCACTTCGCAGATAAGGAAACAAAGGAAATCGGCCAAGGGTCACAGAGTTGTGATTAGACTCATGCCTAGGTCTGGTTGACTCCAGAGGTCAGAATCTGAGTCTGTCCCACAGAAGTTCATTTTGTGTTCTGACTTTTCACAACCAACGCTTTCTAGCATGAGGCTGAGGGCAGCAGCTGGACTGTGGGGAATGGGGCCATTGAGCAGGCACTGTGGTGGAGGGTGGCAGTGAGGGGACCTGAGCATCCTACCTAACACAAGGAAACGGTGGTTGTCTCTTCCTCCAGTGCCATCTTGGCTGCCACACTGCCCTCTTCCTGCCCAGCATCCATCTGAGAGGTAACCGATCTCTCTGTCAAGAGGATCCAGAAGCTTTCAGATGCAGGACAATGTTGGGGCATTTGTTCCTGGGGATAAATCTGAGATGCTTGCAAGGCACATTCAGATGCTATTTACAGTCTTCTAGGAATCATATAAGTGTCATGTCAAGAAGGCCTTTATCATGTGAATCGTGGAAGGACTTTAGACCTTAAATTATATGTCAGTGATGGTTTTTCCTGTCCTTTATTATTGTGACAGATACTTACATTAACATTTTATTGGTACTTTTATTGAGGGAAATTTCTCTCTTTTTTTTTTTTTTTGAGTTCACACATTATATGAGAGTTATTCATTTGCAACTTTTGCCCCTGAATACAGAGCATCCAGTTATGAAAATGCCCTGAAGCTTGAGAGTTGCTATTTTGGCTTTAAGAACTCTGACCAGCCCATGAAACTAAAATAGCTTTATATGTATATAGTCAGAATTGAACCCAAAGCATTGTCTTTTAAAACTCTGAGGACTTTATGTGCTGCAGTTTTCTAACTGTAGGAAAATTTTACTTTAAAATTGGAGGGATGAATGTAGTTTATATAAAATGTAGGAAGTTTTGCAAACCCAATTAAATCTGGTGTATGCAGTGTGTCTGCATCTGTTTACTTCACTGACATTTGGAGTACAAAATCCCACGTACTGTTCTGCAGATTGGAGGTAACATCTTAGATCATGTAGAAGAGATGCTGTGGATATCCTGTCCATATCCCCTTAGCTTTGGGGTGGTAAAGGGACACATGGGTCTTGACCAAAAGTGCCAGTAAGAAGTAAGGAATGAGAGTGTTGTTCAGTCGCTCAGTCGTATCCGACTCTTTGTGACCCTGTGGACTGCAGCACGCCAGGCTTCCCTGTCCTTCACCATCTCCCAGAGTTTGTTCAAGTTCATGTCCATTGAGTTGGTGATGCTATCTCACCATCTCATCTTCTGTCACCCCCTTCTCCTTTTTCCTTCAATCTTTCCCAGCATCAGGGTCTTTTTCAATGAGCCAGCTCTTACCTTCACATCAGGTAGCCAAAGTATTGGAGCTTCAACAACAGTCCTTCCAGTGAATATTCAGATCTTCCAATGAGTATTTATAGAAGTTGGTGAAAACCTCAGCTTTCTCCCCCCTCACTGGGATAATTTTGAAGCATGAACCACAAGTTCTCAGAGGGTATCCAGGAGTGGGGAACCCCCACTCCAGTTGCCCACATTAGTAATCTGCTCAACAAAGCATTTGTGATCATTTCTTCCCCTTCCTGTCTCACTTTCCTATTTCCCACAGTGTTTTCTAGGATCACCTCCTAAATAAACTGCTTGTACCCAAATTTACTGAGACTGCATGATAGGCATGGAGATTGTTACTCTGGGGCTTTAGTGGAGATGCTGGCAATATTATGCTACGTATGCATATATAACCTGCGTAATGTTGGGACATGCTTTTTGAGTATTATTTCCTGACCGAGATTGCCAATCTGTATGGAAATAGTTAAAAATAAAATAGTTAAATTGAGCCAAATGCTTTCACATCCGATTGTATAATTTAACGAGTAAAAGGGAAAGGAAATTATTAGCAACTCTATCTTTAAAGGCAACTAATGGCCAAGGAAGTCATGAAGAAAACTCTTTGTGTTGATAAACCAAAGGCCTGTTCTAGCAGACTTCTGTGTTTATTGTTCTGCTTCTGACCATTTTACTCCAAACAAATAGACGGACTTGTAATGATACCCCACCCTTCCCAAGCACAGGGCCCCCATTCTTTGAAACAGTAGTGAATTCAGTTGCAAGGAGAACATGAAGAGGGAGGGTGCATATAAAAGGACTGAAATGAAAAGTGTGACCATCTCCATTGTGGACGCCATGCCAGTGGAGAGTTGATGGTGGAGCATGGTGGGAGAGCTGAAGCAGCAACTGACTCTGTCTCCAGGGGATTGTCGAGGGTCAGATGTCACCATGGAGAGTGGCAAATGTTCTTTCTCATCTTCCTTGATTTATCACTTAGGTGACTCAAAGCTGAGGGCTGATGAGCTGTAAGTGGGCTGCATGGCTGGTTTTTGCCTGCTAAGCAGTTTAAAGATTTCAAAATCATTTCAAACATCAGTTTTGGTGTAGTGTATGTGTTAAGCCAAGTACTGCAGCTTCTTGTTGAAAAAACTGTATAACCCTCCACAATCTCTTATTCAGAGGTAATGTTGTCAAAGATTTATGAGGTCAGCAACCTGTAGTAATTTTTTTAAAATATCTAATGGACCTGGTGCTGTGATAAGTCATAATTTCAGAAATGTGAATTTATGTACATGTTTTGGGGTCTGCAAATTTCATTTTGATTGTTCTTAAAAATCCTGCATTTGAGGCTAAATTAGGATAAATATGTCTTTTGTGGCAACATACAGTGTGTAGAGTAACATAAAAACTAGGTGATATGTTTTATGAAAGAAAGCATAGTCAGAGTACACCAGGCATAAGAACTTTGAATTCTATTTATTTTTCGTGGCTTCAGAAAAGATTGTTCTGGGAATAGAGAATTCCATTTGGGAAACCTAGCACATACATAGTTCTCACAGTAGCAGAGTTAAAATACGTTGAGGGTTCATTTGAAAAAGCCTCCAGAATTTTTGCATGTTGGGAATAGCTTTATATTCTTAGACAGTGCACTCAGGATTTCTATTCAAAGCAAAAATAACTTTGCATAGACCTTGGTTATTCTTTCACATTGTAAAATTATTCCTTGAGGGTAGTTACTCTCACTCTTGATTTCGTGATACTTCAGATCATCTTTAATTTACTCCAAAGATTTTTAGAAGAGTCAGCAAATCATTTACTTTAACTTAAAACATCAGTGAGTGAAATGCAGATTTTTTTTTTTTAAAGAGGAGCAGATAAGGAGGGAATCAGGGGGTTGTGTTTAATTGCCTTTCTCTTTGCATTTATGAAAATGCTGTTTCT
>NW_011494938.1:429349-430072 GCF_000754665.1 Bison bison bison
GACTCCTTTAAATTATTTATTTATTTGGCTATACCAGGTCTTAGTTGCAGCATGCAAGCTTTTCGCTGCAGGGATCTAGTTCCCTGACCAGGAATCATACCCAAGCCCACTGCATTGGGAGTGCAGAGTCTTAGCCACTGTACCACCAGGGAAGTCCCTGGCCATTTTCTTATATCACACAATTTCAGTACCTTATGCCCTCCTCATTTTCATGTGCCTTCATGATGCAAAAGAAGTTACCAGAGATAACGTTGAAATAGTGTCTTTCTTAAGTGGTTCATATATCATTTTTTCCCCTTTGTTTTTATTTTTTTCTTTGTTTTTTTTTAATATATTTATTTTAATTGGAGGCTAATTACTTTACAATATTGTATTGGTTCTGCCACACATCAACATGAATCCACCATGGACGTACACGTGTTCCCCATCCTGAACCCCCTCCCACCTCCCTCCCTGTACCATCCCTCTGGGTCGTCCCAGTGCACCAGCCCCGAGCATCCAGTATCATGCATCAAACCTGGACTGACGATTCGTTTCATATATGGTATTATACATGTTTCAATGCCATTCTCCCTAATCATCCCACCCTCTCCCACAGAGTCCAAAAGGCTGTTCTATACATCTGTGTCTCTTTTGCTGTCTCTCTTACAGGGTTATCGTTACCGTCTTTCTAAATTCCATATATATGTGTTAGTATACTGTATTGGTTGTTTTTCTTTCTGG
>NW_011494938.1:431234-432206 GCF_000754665.1 Bison bison bison
TGGCACTCAGGCTTAGTTGCTCCATGGCATGTTGATCCCTGGTCTGGGATCTTCCCAGACCAGGAATCAAACCTGCGTCTCCTGCATTGGCAGATGGATTTTTAACCACTGGACCACCAGGGAAGTCCCCATCCACTACTTTTGGAGCTTGGGTGTTGGAGAGGGAGGACCAGAAGGAAAGACCAAGCAGGAGGGGCATTCAAGTATCAGGATGCTTAATAGTCACCTGAAGAGCTTGTCAAGAGGCAGATTTCTAGGTGCCACCCCAGAGATTCTGATAGAGCAGGTCTGCTGCAAGGCCTGAGACTCCATTTCTAACAGGCTACCCAGTGATACTCAGGCTGCCCATCACAGACCATTGAATAGCCCTGTTACTGGAGACAGGGCAGTGAGAAAGTGAGGTCCAAGTCACGAAGATCTGGTGCTGTGAAAACATCTCTGTTTTGTTTGTTTGTTTGTTTGTTTTCTATCACTCTACCAGTTCACTCATCTACATGATTTTATTGAAGTCCCTTAAATTCTTATTTTTTTAATGTTTTTGCTTTTCCATTGAATTTATTAATTAACTTAAGGAAAATCTCTATAATGCATATGCTTTTATCTTTATTTTTTTATTTTTCAAATGATAAAAATATGATAACACATTTACAGGAGACTTGGAAAATACAGAACAAAGTTACATGTAGTTCCACTATGTACTACAATTGTTTAAGTAGATACATTAAGATACATTAAGATTTTTAGTTGGAGTTTCAATATCAAAGTCAGAAAAATAGAGTCAATGTACAGACATCTCTGTAATATTAATTGCTTTTATCTAAGAATCATTGTTTCACAGTGTTGCATTAGTTTCTGCTGTACAACAGCATAAATAAGCTATGTGTATATATACTCATTGGAAAAGACTCTGCTGCTGGGAGGGATTGGGGGCAGAAGGAGAAGGGGACGACAGAGGATGAGATGGCTGGATGG
>NW_011494938.1:432306-432945 GCF_000754665.1 Bison bison bison
TTCAAATGTTATCTTTTTTAATTGGCCTGAGTAATACTCCATTGTGTATATGTACCACAGCTTTCTTATCCATTCATCTGCTGATGGGCATCTAGGTTGCTTCCATGTCCTGGCTATTATAAACAGTGCTGCGATGAACATTGGGGTGCACGTGTCTCTTTATTTGTGAAAATCATATCAGCATCTCTTTTGTAAAGTAATAGACATACTTCTTATTCAAGCTCAGTACTCGTGTATCCATGTGTGTACATGCAGTGTCCTGTTTGCCACATGGCTGCATGTGCCCTAGCCCTCCTATTTAAACATTAAATCATGTAATAAACATTGTCACAAACATGAAGACATTTCATTCAAAAATGATTTTCTAGTTTACCCATTAAAAAATAGTTGAACAAGAAGGAAGAATAGTAAAATGTATTAGTCCTTTTCATAATGTCGCCATTAATCAAAAATACGTACATTCTAAAATGCCTTAAATGGGCCTGAGGTAATCAAGTAATAGCTCTGGAGTAGTTTTTCCCACTTTTCCTCCCCTGACTTATTTTTTTCTTCATGACAATGTTTTCACTCCCACTAATGTAAGCATCCACTACTTTTGTTTTTCTTAGGACTGTGCTGGGTCTTCATTCCTACAGTTGC
>NW_011494938.1:433114-436846 GCF_000754665.1 Bison bison bison
ACTCATTGGAAAAGACTCTGCTGCTGGGAGGGATTGGGGGCAGAAGGAGAAGGGGACGACAGAGGATGAGATGGCTGGATGGCATCACTGACTCGATGGACGTGAGTCTGAGTGAACTCCGGGAGTTGGTGATGGACAGGGAGGCCTGGCGTGCTACGACTCATGAGGTCGCAAAGAGCCGGACACAAATGAGCGACCGAACTGAACTGATATATACACCTATATCCCCTCCTTCTTGAGCCTACCTCCCCCCACCCACCCGTCTAGGTCATCACAGAGCACCGAGCTGAGCTCCGTGTGTTATACAGCAGCTTCCCACTAGCTGTCTGTTTTACACATGCTAGTGTTATATGTCAGTGCTACTCTCTCAATTTGTACCCCCCTCCTTCCCCTGCTGTGTCCACAAGTCCCTTCTCAGTTATAACAACTGAAAATAAGAGAGTGGGCCCACATCAGGTGGCTTTCAAACTATGCTTCAAGGAGTTTTACAAGTACTACAGGGTGTCTCAGGGGCCAAAGGGGGACATGGGATGCAGGGGTCATATGAGCTCTTTTCAAGGCTCCCAACCCCCTACTTAAACACTTTTATCTTTGATCTATTTCATATATTCCACTTCAGAGTATGATTTCATGAAAAAAAGATTTTATAACACATTGGAAAGAAATAAAAAATCCCAAGTCTGCGAATGACTCATTGCTTTAAAAATGTACAGAACTGAAAACTTCTGATCTAGAATGCAGTTCTAGAAATTCTCTGGTCCTTCCACAACATCCAGAGTGTGCTACAAGAGCAGGCAACCAGTGCCTTCTTTCTTCTCACAAATGTAACACTTCAGCCCATGTACCAGAAAGCCCTTTATCTGATGGGTTTTTAGCTAAACAGACTGCTCAGATTAGAGGACAACATCAAGCATTTCTGCAGAATCACGTCTGATTCATTAAACTCCAGCATTCCCCAAATAGATATTAATTACCTTCTGTTACAGAGTTTTTTAGAACATAATTCTTAATTATATCTCTAACTATTGTGTGATTTGACCATTTTGAAACTAAAAAACCATCCTGTGGAATTCCACTCAAAGGAGTTTACTCCAGCTATTGTCATGCTGTTGGTTTGTCTAATTTATACACCAGGCTAATTTTTGCATGGTGGTAGCATTTCATTATAATCAGCCTTCATTTTTAATAAGACAAAGTATATATCAAATTGTAGATTTCAGTCTTTGTATGAATTGAAAGCTATTAATCTTTCAGGGTGAGTTTATATTAACCAGGTTGTAATGTTCTTCTTTTCATTATGTTCTTTAAATCCCCTTCACCTTATACTATACCAATGCATTTCTACTGTCTTGAAATCAATTAATTCCAGTTCAGTGATCAAAATTTTTGCCGTAAAAATATAACCTACAGTGTAAAATTTTCTTTCAGATTATCAACTAGAACTGGTAAGTTTTATTCTAACTAGTAATTTGACTTATCTACTTGATTTTTAAGAGTGGGATGGGAAAATGAAGATTGATCCCTTTCAATATTCAAAATTCATTCCACAAATGTGTATTGGGGATGCTCTGTGTGCAAGGCACTGGAGAACAGTTAGAGATGTGAAGATAAGACCAGGTCCCTGCCTGCAGGCATTTCATAGTCTGTGCCAAAGTTAGGAAATTGTTCTGTCAGTAGACAAGTTGTGACCCACATTGGCTCTGACAAGAGACCTGATGGCTTCAATAGCTAACTGGTAGAGAGAGGCCAGAGGAACTGTCCTGGCTGTTAGCATGGCACATCCCCAAGGAAAGGGACCAGCTATCCCAATGACAGGCTTTCCTGACAGGGGTCTCAAAGATTACAGGTACAACCGAACAACTAACACACACACATCCCAATGACAGTAGCCAAAGGAAGTGGTAGACTTAGGTCTCCCTTCTCCAGGGGATCTTCCTGACCCAGGAATCAAACCTGGGTCTCCTGCATTGCAGGCAGATACTTTACCATCTGAGCCACCAGGGAAGCCCCAGTAACTAAAATAGGAATCACTAAAAGGGGGGATCTGGTAGAAGGGGAAGAGGGTGTCAGCAGTTTGGTTTGGGAAGGGAGAGCGAGGCAGATTTTATGCAGAGAGAAGCAGTTGCTAGATAACAAGGAGAGTCTAGTTCCTTAGAGAAAATTGGCAAAATGGAGTCAGCTACCAGCCTTCGCCCAATGACTCAGCAGTAAAGAATCCACTTGCCAACTCAGGAGATGTGGATTGATCCCTGGGTTGGGAAGATCCCCTGGAGAAGGGCATGGCAACACACTGCAGTGTTCTTGCCTGGAGAATCCCCACAGACAGAGCGGCCTGGCAGGCCACAGTCCATGGGCTCATGAAAGAGTCAGACATGACTTAGTGACTATACAACAAGTCAGGTACCCAGGGTTCAAAGTCAAGTTCCAACTTCACCTGAGGGAAGCCCCTGAGGTATAAACCACCACCAGAGCAGTCCAGCCTAAATGACTGAGGACCTAAGTGGTTGTCAGTGGAAGAGGCTGCAGCCCAAGGAAGCTCAGCTCAGACCCACTGGCTACCGGGATTGAGTTGATGTAATACAGGAAAAGTACCTGATATAGTGTATGGCATGGCACAAGTAGGTGCTCAACAAATAGTGACAGTGCTTCTGTCACTGCTGTTTTTGTTGTTACAAGACTTAGGGAAATAGGGACTTTCCTGGTGGTCCAGTGGCTAAGACTCCGAGGCCCTAATGCACGGGGCCTGGGTTCAATCCTTGGTTGAGGACCTAGATCCCACATGCCACAACTAAGACCTGGCACAGCCAAATAATTTTTTTTAAAGAAGACTTAGGGAAATAACCTAATACTGGAGATAATCTGCTTATGGGCCTAGAGCATCTCGTGTTTAACTGACTGATTTTTATTTACCCAAGATTAGACATGATCATTGAACTTCCCAGATGGCTCAGATGGTAAAGTGTCTGCCTGCAATGCAAGAGACCTGGGTTCGATCCCTGAGTCGGGAAGATCTCCTGGAGAAGGAAATGGCAACCCACTCCAGTACTCTTGCCCGGAAAATTCCATGGATGGAGGAGCCTAATAGGCTACAGTCCATGGGGTCACAAAGAGTCACACATGACCGAGTGACTTCACTTTCACTTTCACCAGACATGATCATTAATTCAGGAACAGCAGCTATGAAGAATCCAGGACAGACAAAGAATGATAACTTGCTATATCTTGACTGCCACTGACTTGCCATAGGACCTCTCTAAACTTTGGTCTCCTTCCATGTACAATGGAAATAATAGTAGCAACTTTATGGAGTTGTTATGAGAATTATGTGAATTACTGCACTGGACTCATTTAGGACAGTGAGTGCTCTTGACAGATAGTGAGTGCTCAAGTTCATCTCAGACCGTCTGATATTGGGCACCCAGGTCCTGATACATTCTGGAGTGGGTTGCGGAAGTTTATTGATTTAGAGGTAGGAAAGGCTGATCTTTCACCCTGTAGATCTTTAGCATTTGGGGCTGGTAAAGTCTGGAGCAGCCAGAGGCTAACAAAGACTTGTCAGAAACCATAAATGCCCATTTTCACAACTTGTACTACATTTGTCATTTTCCCCCTAGAATAGTTTTTCTAAGGCAAGAAAAAGGGTAATTACTACAGATAGCACACAGGATTTTTTTTTTTTTTCACAAGATATTTTCCAAAATTGCAATGAGGAAAATGTATCACTTTTGTGAA
>NW_011494938.1:437042-438304 GCF_000754665.1 Bison bison bison
TGTGAAGAAACACCGTAAGGAAAATGATTTGAGAAATCTGCTGGAAAGAAATATAGCTCTTTACCGGAAACAAGTGTCAGAAGGAAGTCACAGAAGGCAGGCAGAAGGAATTAGAGTAATCATGAGGAAATCAAGAGCCCACACCAGTTACCAGAAGCACACCAGCGACATTCATCTCACATCTCTTTCATGCTGGTCATGAGTGAGCTTCTTCTGAATTGCCTGGCGGGTTAGAATTGATTCGGGCATGAAAGGCAACGGGGCTGTGGGCCAAAGGCTCTTGGCCTTCGACCTTGGGCTTGGATTTGATTCCCTGGAACTACCATATTTGGCAAAATCCCTTGGAGATGTATCCCTTTTCCCGTGATATGGAGCAGGAGTCCTTAGAGCCTGGGGAAGTCTTAGCTTCCCCGAATGGAAGTCTTGCATCCAAAGAGTAAGCCATATCTAGATTTCTAGAGATGAAGAGACACCAGGCTCTGACCTTCTTCTGGAGGCCCTTGCTTATTTACTAGCCTATTGTCTTGGAATCAGTATTCCATTTTCATAGTTTGGGTATATCAGAACTATTCTTGCTAACCCTCTGTTCTCTGGGAACCCAAAACCTGCTTGTCTGGAATTTTAGATTCTACTTGACTCTTAACCACCTTAACCAGCTGACTTCCCTCAGTATTCTTCTTGTGTAGACTTATGAGGGTCAGTCAGATTTCCCAGTTTCCTTTGAAACTTGACCTCTTTTCTTTAAAGTATATGCTTCATTTCTTTATAATCAAAACTTTAGTTCCGTTCCTGCCTCACTGCTTTCATGACTGGGGTAAAATAGGTTTCAGCAAGGTCCTGGAGAAAATACTTGTTGGTTCCCAGTTTATATTTGCACTCAAGATAACATTTAAGACTGTGCAACTCAAAGAATTTGGTGACAGCTTTCTTCATCACTCCCATATCTCATCAGTCATCAGGGCTTTCTACTTCATAAAAATGCTTTTTGCTCTTTACTTTCCATGTCTCTATTAGTTAGGATGGGCTAACTGCTTTGCCAAACATTCCTCCAAAGGTATGACTGTAAAATGGCTTGAAACCAGAAACCTAATCCTTTCTCACGGAAGCAGTCCGAGGTGATTCCATGTTAGTCAGTGTTAGGTGTGGGGTGGGGGCGGGGAGTGAGCTCATACAGGCCAGGCTCTTACATCTTCAATACCCACTGTCCAAGATGGCCCTTCTGAAGACATTCTGGAGGCAAAAGATGACAGTCACACGAGGTG
>NW_011494938.1:438404-439971 GCF_000754665.1 Bison bison bison
AGTGGCACAGTGGTCAAGAATCTGCCTGCAGTGCAGGAGACCCAGGTTTGATCCCTGGATCCGGAAGACCCCCCAGAGAAGGGAATGGCTACCCACTCCAGTATTCTCACCTGGGAAATCCTGTGGACAGAGAAGCCCAGCGGGCTCCAGTCCATGAGGTTGCAAAAGGCAGACATGCTTAGTGACTAAACAACAACAAAAGAAGGAACGGAAGGTTGCGAGAGCAGTTAGCCACTGCCACAGTATGCATGTCCTGCCCAGGCTCCTGCATCACTTTTCAACTAGGTTGCTGCACTGGTCTCTTACCTCTTACCTAGATCCTTAGCCATGCTCCCCCACCCGCCAATAAAAAACTCTGTGCTACCCTCAACTTTAAGGATTAAAGGTCAAGCTGCTTACAGTGGTAACAGCAAACACTGATGCGGCATTGAACATAGTTCTGACCGTTATTTCATCATCTCATTCATCTCACAATAACCTAATGAGGTAAGCCAAAGTCTTATTCCCATTTCGCAGAGGAAGAAACAGACACAGAGAGGGTAAATGACTTGGTTGAAATCCTACAGTTAGCAGCTCTGCTTGAGTATGACCCAAAGAGTGGCAATTCTGATTTCTTCATCACTGTATTATACTGCTTATCCTAATGTTATTGCATAGGCCATTCCATCTTCCTTAAATGCCCTTTTTCATGACATCTCCTACTCAAATTTCAAGACGTTCTTTCAGGAAGCCATCTTGAACCTCACCTCATCTTTGTCTCCTAGCATCCTGGACATTTCTCTGTCTCTTCCTGCTATAGCAGTGGATTCATCACCCTTCTAGACAGTCCTTAAGCTGATGTTCAGATTTGTATTCCCTATGTCCCTACAATATCTAAAACAGTTCTGATAGAAATATAATGCAAGCCACACATGTTATCTTAAATTTTCTAGTAGCCACACACTATTTGATCTAATGTATCATTATTACATGCCATCAGTGGAAAAGTATTGAAGTCTTTTGCACTGTTTTCCATTCCAAGTCATTGAAATCTGGAATGCATTTTATGAGTACAGATCATCTCAATTCAGACACTGTGTTTTCACTGGAAATATTTTATCTGTATTCAGATTTCATAAAATGTACAGTTGACAAAAAGTGAACTCAGGTACTCATGTTGTTCTAAGCATATTGAAGTTTTTTCAGTAACTGAACAAAGTATCAGTTTATAAATTTATATTTAAACTAAAAATTTAAAACTTCAGTCAGTCTCACTAGCACCATTCAAGTGCTCATAGCTACGTCCAACTCATGGCCACTGTATTAGGCAGAGCTGCACAGCTCTAAAACAAGGTAGGTTCTAAATCAATGCTTATTTGAATACACTAATCAATGACAATGTAGAAAATTGTCAGTGGTTATATCAAAATGGATAGATTGTCAGCCATCGCATACCCTAGCCTCCAGAGAGCCAAGTTGTATATCACTGAATGATGTCTTTCTTCTTCCTTTCTGGGCAGAAAGTTTTAGAAATTAAAATCATTTTCCAATTTTCCAGGATCAGTATTTTAGTTCTGTTGTAATTTAC
>NW_011494938.1:440071-440599 GCF_000754665.1 Bison bison bison
CATTGCCTGACTTCTCCACTTACGCATAATAAACACAAATACACGGATCCCGTCTCTTCTCTTTACCACTATTTCTCCCATGCCTAGCACCCTGTCAAAGACATTAATAGATGTTTAACTCCATTCTTTACCTGTTCACGCTGGGACAAAAGTCTTTGCAAGGGTTCTGCTCCCATTTGTGAAGATTCAGGCCAAATATGGCTCATAATGATATTATAGATGATTTTTCTGTTTTCCTACTCACTACTCCTCCTCTTCCTATAATGCTTAACCTGACTGACAGTGGCCTCTACTACTTACAACACTGGCCTTTTAGGGGGTGCCCTTGGCACCATATTTTATGTGATAGTTTTATGATGTTGAAGACTATTTCCTGTGATCATGCTGTGTTCTCAGATAGCAACCCTAGATTTATTTATGCTTGTGACCCAAGGCAGGAAGTTAACCTTGAAAATAAGTTAAAATTTGAAAGGTAGTAAATCCTAGGACTCAGATTCATAATTTATCTCAGTAAAGAATCTAGAGACC
>NW_011494938.1:440699-441689 GCF_000754665.1 Bison bison bison
ACCTTTCTCTTGTTTCTTAATATGTAAACATTGTTACAAATGGTATTTTGTAGGTCATGTAATATTGCCCAAGAAGAGTTTAAATTATATGGGATTAAAAGAATTATTTGGTTTCCTTCTGCTTTTCAGAGTGGAAAATCCTCAGAGCAATTTTCATCTACAAGTGCTGCATTTGGGATATTTCACAATTCCCCAGCCCTGAGTCAAATATAGGTTGGTGCGTGAGCAGCAGTGTCTCTTGGCTAATCAAGAGCATCTCCTTTCGCTATGCTCAGTGTTAGAGAAATGGGGAAAGTCAGCTGGGTTTAGAGATTAGGTAAGAGACTCTGAGGCATACCTTTTGATCAGTCATAAATCATTTCCTATTTATGAAAGCGTACATTAATACACCTATAAAATCTCCAGATAAGTGGTGTTTTACTTTGCCTTCAGAATCTCAGTGAGGAAAGATGCTTCTAGTTTTCTGAGTGAATAAAAATAATGAATCCTGATTACTAGGTATGTTAAAACTGATTTGCAAAGCCAGTGGAAAAACATCTAGTGCAAAGTGATAAGCATCTTTTAGACATCAGAGGACATGCTGACTTAAAAGTCTGTATTTTTTTCTGTAACAGTGTATTTTGAGATGGAAGTGGTTATTATTCAATTTTGTTTTTTTTTTGATTTTTAATTTTATTTTATTTTTAAACTTTACATAATTGTATTAGTTTTGCCAAATATCAAAATGAATTGGTCTTCTTTATTTGTATTCACTTATTTAAAAATACTGGTTTGGAAATATTAAATTTGTAAACTTTCCATAGCAATCTAGTATCTATTTTGGCCATCCCATTTGGATACAGAATGGCTATAGACACTGATCACAAACTGATCTCTATAGTCTGTCTTGGAGTAGCAATTGGCAAAATGTTGTGATTATTGAGTTACCCACGCCCTCATCAATAAGTTTCTTGGACTTCCTGTTTTGAAATGCTCACATCATTGTTCATT
>NW_011494938.1:442733-444883 GCF_000754665.1 Bison bison bison
GGACTGCAGCCCACCAGGCTCCTCCGTCCATGGGGTTTTCCAGGCAAGAGTACTGGAGTGGGGTGCCATTGCCTTCTCTGAAGTGAAACCTCTACATGACCCTTAAGATATTGTCTGGCTTTAAAATTTTAACAGCTCTATTAAATAGAATGAAAAGCAAGAGTACCATAATAACCATTCTTCACCATCAGGAGGCATTAAAAAATAAAACAAATAACCCTTCTCTTTTGCTTCTACTGCAAGTCACCATGAAGAATTGTTCAGGTCGTAAAGCATACAGTTTACCACGTGGATGGTATGTCTTTGTTTGTTCAGTGCACAAACTGCACAACTATTCATGGCCTTGTGCTTCCACAAATTTATTTCTAAATAGCTGTACCTCAGTTTTTTTACTTCTAGCTTGTATAATTTTATATATTATTTTGGGAAGATTTATGATATATGAAAAATACCACCATAAGGGGAATTTTTTCATCCCGTGCTATTCATTAATAGGATTTTATATATATATATATATAATTATGAGTCATTGACATTGTTTTAGGCAGAAACCACATTGTAAAGCAGTTATCCTCCAATTAAACAATAAAAAAATTAAACAAACACATATGTACTGAGAATTAATAAGACATTACCCCTTCCATTTAAAATAATAAAAACAAAAAAATATCAATGATTAAAAGAGAGTATGGTGGAATAGCATACATTTCTTTATACATTTATTTCATGAATATTTTTGATGTTCCAGACACTAGAGATGCAACATAAATGAAGAAGACAGGTTTTGATCTCTGTCTTCTTTGATCTGTAACAGTCTAATGGAGGAGGAAGGAAATTATACAAGCATCTCCTATATGTTAATAGCAATGTGGTGATAGTGCTATGAGTGTATGTAAAGATAACTCCATTCTGGTTTGTGGGGGAGGAAGGGGTGAGGAGAAACAGGAGTTAGCCAGGTCAGGTGGGAGATTTGGAAATTTTCTAGCAATGGGAATAGTATACATAAAGGCCTGGAATTGGGAAATTTCATGACAATCCAAGGAACCAAAAGAAGTGCAGGAGACTGGAGACAAGGAGGCAGTTTCAGGACACTAATGAAGTTATCTTGGTGAGTTATCCAGATGATAATAATGATACAGACCAAGTTGTGGTGGAGATGAAGAGCAATAGGAAGGCCACAGACATGATAGCTATTTAAAGGGCAGAGTCAATGCTACTATGACTGCTAGATAATGGTAGGTGAGAGAAGACATCTAACTTCAACACTCAGGTAGATGGTGATACCTTTCTTCTAAACCCTTTACAAAAGAAATGGAGTGTGTTTGAAGACGGAAAGTGCTGAAACAGGAGGGGTGATGCTGAGTTCAGTCTTGCATGTGACGAGTTCAAGTTGCCCATGGAACATACAAATGGATATGGCCAGGTAGCTGGCCATGTGAGCTGTACCTATGGAAAAAATTTTGAACTAGAGCTATTTGATTGAATTTTGTCAGTTGGTAAGGAATTAAATTGGAGAAGGAAATGGCAACCCACTCCAGTGTTCTTGCCTGGAGAATCCCAGGGACGGGGAAGCCTGGTGGGCTGCCGTCTATGAGGTCGCACAGAGTCGGACACGACTGAAGTGAACTTAGCAGCAGCAGCAGCAGCAAGGAATTAAAACCTTGCAAGGATTTGAAATGGTTTAGGGAAAAGTTTGTAGATAGAAGAGAAGGCCCAGGAGTGAACCTAGCAAAACCCAAGCATTTCAGGGATAAGCAGAGGGGGAAAAAAAAAAAAAAAAACCTTGTAAGCAAGACAGGGAAAGTAGCAATTCAGTAGGTAGGAGACAAACCAGGTGCCTGATGTCACAGAATCCAAGGGAAGAGAGGATGTCAAGAAAAAGTAGCATTCAGGGATGTCAAGTGCTGTAAAAGAGACATAAAAGATAAGCACCAGAAATAGTCCATTAATTTAGCAATGCGTTGCATACTGATAACTTTGATGTGAGTAATTTCACTGTTGATTTTGGAGAATCCAGTAATTACTCAGCTGTAAATAGAGAACCAAGATTGCAAGGGGTTGAGACATCACTAGGAATTGAGAAAATCAAGGAGCTAATGTAAAGCAGTCCTTTCAAGACTTGCAGCTGTGATGGGAAAAGATAAAGACCA
>NW_011494938.1:444983-445156 GCF_000754665.1 Bison bison bison
GACAACTCTGTTGAAAACCGAAGCTGCAGCATTCCAACTCCCAACCTGGAAGCAGGAGATACAGCAGTGATTCAGGCAGATCTGGTTCCTGATCTCAGGAGCAACCAGATTAGCACGAGGTTTCCATTGCATGGTCTTCTCTGCTTTTCTTCAAGAATAAAAGGCTTATGTGT
>NW_011494938.1:445256-446745 GCF_000754665.1 Bison bison bison
AAAGGCTACCCACTCCAGTATTCTGGCCTGGAGAATTCCATGGACTGTATAGTCCATCGGGTCGCAAAGAGTCGGACACAACTGAGTGACTTTCACTTTCAGACAGGACTGAAGGCACATTTTCTAATGCAGTTGCAGGAGAGATGGGAAGAATAGATGTAGTTGCTGGTACTTTTGTAACTTCGGTGAAAGGTTAAGATAAGGTCCTTCTATGGATTTTATGCTTCTTGTTGAAGCAGAAACAGTAAATGTGGAGTGCTGGAATTGTGTTAGGGTCTGAGATTCAAGGAAGAGTGGCAATTTGAAATCGCTGCTCTGGGATATTAGAAGTGTTGACTACAGAATCAGTGAACAATTAAATCCTTTTCGTTTGCAGTTTCAAGTCTATTTCATTGCTTCTGAGTTTACAAAAACTGTTTCAGAATCTTCCTTGCACTTTTTTCCATCTCTTTTCCTTCTTTGTTTCTCACCTCCCCGATTTAAAGCTTCCAATTTTGAGAAAAAATTTTGATATATACTGCTAAGCTGCTAAGTCACTTCAGTCGTGTCCAACTCTGTGAGACCCCATAGATGGAAGCCCACCAGGCTCCTCCGTCCATGGGATTTTCCAGGCAAGAGTACTGGAGTGGGGTGCCATTGCCTTCTCCATCAATATATACTAGGGGCCATGAAATCTGATAAAAGATACTACAAAGTAAATGTTGATTTCTGGTTTCTTGGCTTGTTTGTTATTATTCATCTTAGGCCACAAATCTACCTTGCATCTGATGAGGGGTTCTAGTAAAGAATAGTTTTTAATTATCTCATTAATTTAGGACCATGTGGCTAGTCCAAACAGATAAACAGGCCAAGAAAAGTCTACCTTGAGTTTTTTAACTCCCAGGATTGGTTTTCTACCTAATCAAAAGAACCCAGTAATTACTCAATCTCATTTTAAATGGTGTTGTTTTCTATGCAAACAGTTTTACCCTTTAGCTGATTTTCTAAGTGTTAAATTGAAAAAGATTCTCTCAGAAGGCTTGGCCGTCATGTCCTCGAATATCCACTGCGTTAGAGTTGTCCAGTTTTCACAGTGCTTTGTGTTCAGGGGACGTGATCTAAGCCATGATATTATTCCATTAAAAGAGAAACACCTTAGCCCAGGCCAGGATTGGGTCTGTCAAGTTCATCTCCCGGCACCTGGTGAGTGCTCTGTAAGTGTTTATTGAATGAATGAATCAGTGGACGGATGGATGGACAATGGCAAATGATAATCCTACCACCATACCAGAAGAAGTGTGGACAACTGCTGTGATTTGGAAAACTGGAGGGAAAAAATTGTTAAAACAATCACGCAGTAAACTGGACTGCTCAGAAGAGAAGCTGGTGATCCATTATTTACATGCCAAGGTTACTTACTATCTATGACTCACCAAGGTGATCAACTCCTTGACTCTCATTATCACCCTTCTTTGTTCTGCAGTTACTTGACTTCTTACATAACTGATCC
>NW_011494938.1:447726-449051 GCF_000754665.1 Bison bison bison
TATATAAAAGATCTTTCTTTCAAGAAGCTATTCTAGGATCTTTCTCTTGACAGTGTCCTAGTTCTTATCTCTGCTGTGCACAGGCTCACAAAATGTTTTCTTTGAAGGGCATTTTGTTATTGGCTCTCCTCTTATTTTCCTTCCCGTAGTAAACAGTAAACTGAAGGTGTTTACTCCCCATAGTGAGGAGGCACCTGCGTGCACACACAGTGGCCTGAATGTCTGGCTTTTCTCTGCCTGTCATTCCCTGACTGTGAGCAACAGGCACAGTGAGTATTCTCCACCCTCAGTGAACCCCAGGCAGAAAGGAAGCTGTCACATACCTTTTGTGACTTGGAGAGAATGAGTAGGAAGAAAGGCTGCCTCAGCTGATAGTGACAAAACATTAGGACTCAGTGAGAATGTTTTTCCTGCTTTACTGATGGCTGTGCATTCCCTCATCCTAATTTGCCCAGGAGAGTCCCACTTTATGCCTGTTACTCTCGTGTCATTATTAAGAGCGCCCCTGGACTTCCCTGGTGGTTCCTTGAAAAAGAATCTGCCTGCTGATGCCAATGCAAGAAACACAAGTTCAATCCCTGGTCCGGGAAGATGCCACATGCCATGGAGCAACTAAACCCATGAGCCGCAACTACTGAGCCTGTGCTTTAGAACCCATGCTCTGCAACAAGAGAAGACCAAGCACCACAACGAGAAGCTCATGTGTTGCAATGAGAGAAAAGCCTGTTTAGCAACAAAGACCCAGCACAGCCAAAAATGAATAAAAGTATATTAAAAATCGTACCCCCCTATACTCTCAAAAGTGGTCTTGTTTGGACAATAGAGTCACCCTTTTACATCGACACATGAGTAGAAAACCTTAACCACCAGAGTTGCTCCTAGCTTACCATGTCTCCTGATGTGAGAACTGGGTACCTTTAGGAAATGAAATTATGCATGAGATACATGCAGAGTAGGTGAATGCAGCGAGATGAGTACAAGATTGAGTTCAGTCGATTGAGCACCTACTGTGTGCTTAGCACCTTGCAAGGTGCAGACAGCACAGAAGTCAGTTCTGCCCCAGAGCCAACCTTATATGTGCAAGCCAGACCCGACAGCGCACTGTCTTTCCTTGCTCTCTCTTCATTTTTCCCCGTGACTTAAATATGAAACACATTTGTGATATTCCACTTCTGGGCTTTTTTGGGAGGTTTAATGTCAGTGTTGTTGTTCAGTCACTTAGTTGTGTCCAACTCTTTGCAACCCCATGGGCTGCAGCACATCAGGCTTCCCTGTCTTTCACTATCTCCCAGGGTTTGCTCAAACTCATATCCATTGAGTCACTA
>NW_011494938.1:449151-449585 GCF_000754665.1 Bison bison bison
ATCAATTCTTCACCACTCAGCCTTCTTTATGGTCCAACTGTCACATCCATACATGACTACTAATGTCAGTGTATCATGTTTTAATTAATTTATAGAACATCATATCATGAAACTGTTGAATCACATCTTTTCCCTAGGCATCAAATATATTCTCAGTGTAAATCTGACACCTAGATATGAAGAACAAAAGTAATCAGAAAAATAATTGCAAGATAATTGTAAAGAATGATGATGTAATGTGTGGCCATTTTAATGTGTTGCTACAACCTACAGTATCTTGTGTTTTCCTTAGAAAGAAGACCTCAATCCGGAGATTCAAATCCCTCAGCCTGCCTCACTTCCTATCGCCCTTTGATGGGAGACCACATGGCTGTGACAAAGAGCCATGTTGAGGAAACCATGGCACTGTATTGTTTGTAGATTTTCAAGTCTAC
>NW_011494938.1:449701-450264 GCF_000754665.1 Bison bison bison
TTAGATGCATACTAAATCTTTGGAAAGGCCAAAGGAGCAGATTTTCAAGCTCCCAGCACAGAATTCTGAAGCCAGATAGAACCAGTCCACAAGGGAACTACCATCTCTGAGATACCGCTGAAGTCCTAAATTCAAGAGCATCATCTGTAACTGTGAACTAAGACTCAGGAAGTGGAAATGTAGATGCTACCATGTGTAGCTCCTGTTAGCACCTGCCTTGCTTCAACCAGGAAGCTGGAGAATCCACTTTGGAAAGATGATATGGGAGATCTCATGCTTCCGTAACTAAACTTGCCAACAGAAGCAGCCAAAGGGGCAGGGAGGTGGCCACTACTCTACTACCAACTTCTGAGTCATCACAGATAGATTTCCTTGATGGACAGTTGCCAGATGTAGCAAACACAAATAATGCATTCGACATCCTTACACTGGGGAAAAAAGATCCATTGTTTATCCGAAATTCACATTTAACTGGCACCCTGTATTTCATCTGACAACCCTAGCTTTTTAAAACCTACTTCATATCCAGAACCCTAGCAGCATAGACATCTGGCCAATGTGAT
>NW_011494938.1:450920-451308 GCF_000754665.1 Bison bison bison
CCATTTGGTTTAACTCAGCGTCCTCTTTTTAAAAGGTAAAATCTCCTAAATGTGAACGGGGTCAGACTATGCTCTGGGAATATGAGTCAGAAATGAAAGAATGTTTATTGGGGACCTGAGGAAATGCAGGGGGCTGGGGGTAGAAATGACTGTGCACCAGTAGGCAGAGTGACAGGCACATGCTAATCTCATTCATGCCCATCTCAGTTGTCTTTTTAAACACATTGATTTATTTATTTTTGGATACGCTGAGTCTTCATTGCTGTGCAGGCTTTTCTCTAGTTGGGGCAAGCTGGAGCTACTCTTTGTTGTGGTACATGGGGCTTCTCATCATAGTAGCTTCTTCTGTTGTGGCACATGGGCTTCGCTGCGCCACAGCATGTGAAAT
>NW_011494938.1:451418-452563 GCF_000754665.1 Bison bison bison
CACTAGAGAAGTCCTCAGGTGTCTCTTGCTTACTGTTTTGCATTGGCCAGACTCAGGATTCAAAGCGACATTCATTCCCTTTTGTACCCCAAAAGATGTATGCGTCTCAAATCACAAAACCCACAGTAGTATTATCACAATGACTTAGACCATCCATATTTGAGATCCAACAGCTGTGACTATCCTGGCCCAGAACATATACAGCTGTTTGTTTCCGTGGAAATTGGAATTTGGGGGTCTGGACCATTGACTTGCAAATGACTTTTGGTTATAGAACTCTTTGTAAGTTGGGAACTGCTTTGACTCATTTCCTGAGTAAAGATGTCATAAGGAAGAACGCCAGATTTGCGCCATGCTCATCAACTATTTAGTGAGAAGAAATGTCAGCCTAGAGCATGAAAAGAAATACTGCCTCTCTGAGAAGTCAAAACTGATGAAAAATAAGCACACAAGCACGATGCCACTCTTCAGAACCGCAGAAGCTCCTTTTTTGCTGTTCCCCATCTTGCCTAGGATTTTCTCATCTGCCTTTAAAACAGTAGGATAGTTCTAAGTTTCAAGGCAACTGATTATAACAGAAAATCAGTAGTAATTGGAAGCTGTGGGATGTTTGGAGAAGTAATGAAGGTAGCTGCTCTCCACGTTATCCTGTAGGACTTGCCATGGCAATGAAATCGGGCAGTGGAAGCTTGGCTGAACAAGTACAAGCAAACAGTCCTACAGAGAATGATGCCATGTCTTCAATCCTTTTATCTCTGGTGGTGAGTGGGAAATCGGGAAATTCTTTGGCAGAAAACTTTAGGGGTTAGCAAGGGTTATTTGGCTAAAAGAGGTTATTGTTAAAGTGAAATCAAACTTTCCATGAGTTGTTTGCTATTAAAACAAATTGAAAATAGGCCTTGCATCTTTGATAAGGGAGGTGAACCTCGTAAATTAGCTGGTGAGCTGTTTTTTTTTTAATTAAACTTATAAATTTTTTTTTTTTTTTTTCCAAAGATGCAGTAACCATTTTTCTCTCCAAAAAGGTTTGTTATTTTTCCTAGTATCTTACTCTTGTCTATGAAAACATTATTGCACGTAAAAGCATGATAGATCTTTGACAAGAATGTCATCATTCTTAAATCCAAAACCCTCAAATTATGTTT
>NW_011494938.1:452663-455688 GCF_000754665.1 Bison bison bison
GAGTTATTTTGTAACTCCCAACATCACAAAGATAAATTTAATCCCATAGACTGTGTTGTGCCTAAAAGAGTATTTCAGTTAGGCAAAGAGAGATGCATAGAAAGCAATTAGAGAAATTCTCAGTGCTGTATATAACTCAGACATTATATGGAAATTCTTTTTCTGTGAATATCATCATAAGATGTTGAAAAGAGAAGGATATGAACATATGGTGTTTAAAAGGTTCAGATCCTCTTCTAAGTGCTTCAGACCTATTATTTAACTGTGATCTTAGATCAGAAGTCTGATTGTTTGAAAGTTTTGTTTTGCCCTGAATGTTAAAAAAAAAAAAATGACTTCTATATCATATGATTGGCTATGAGAATGTAAACCAGAAGCCCAGTGAAGAATCATTTTATATCATTTGGTAAATACCATGATTAAGGATACTTATGATCGAGGATCTGGGTAGCCCAGATATGTGAGGGTTTGGGAAATTCCAAAGCTTAAAATCATATAGATTTTACAATGAAGAAGCATCTCAGTTACCTTTGAGGCTTCAAAAATGGACTGGCCAAGGGATATTTTCTTGCTTTCTCAGGCTCCAGGCAGTTTTCCAGATGTAAGCATTCATGCATTCAGGGAACTATAACCTGTAGTTTCCACTTTTCTTGCAATTGCACTTAAAACCATGAGTACAGGCCCTAGGATTTACGGAGATCCCCTTCTTGGGGCAAGCAGATCCTTCGAGCTTTCATTTGTCAGTTTGTCAGTGTTCACTTCCGTATCTGTGAAGTTTCCTACAACCTGTGAAGTCTAAGAAACAGAATGAATGGAGAGGGGTACAAAAATCTGACTCATATTCATAGACTTATCTCTCCAACAGAGAGGCTGTTTTGTTCTTTTTTTTTTTAATTTTTCCCTAATCAAGCCATTAGCATGAAACAAGGACATGTAATCTTACCAGGGCAAAATTGGGGTCATGCCATAGGCTAGCTGAATGAGCACTCTGTGGCGTGATGATGTATGGCCACTGCACAACAACGCCTTCCCCCCATCAAATCTGCCCTTTAATTACATTTTAAATCTCATTTGAAGAGATTTTATCATTATAGAAATTGCTTTGTAAATGTGCCCATGATGAGACCCAATAAAACTTGGCTTAGAAGAATCGAAGACAGAGGAGATGAATCAGCAGCTAAAACCCTAACAGCAGACCAGCATTTGCTTGGCTTTAGGTAAACCAGTCCATGCAATAACAGAAATCTTCATTGACCCAAAGGTGTATTTTCCCTGGATTATTACAGGGAGCTGTGCCCAGTAGCACTATCACTTCTTCTGTAAGCTGAAGGGAGAGAGATCTGTTCTCCGACTCAGCTAGCATTAGTTTCCCCAGCCTCAGAGCCATCACTTGAATTTATCACTGCCCAGATGAATAATACAATATTTGCCTCATGTTCCTGACTTCATGCTTGTAGGCACTTCAGGCCTATGGTTCTTTAAAGGAGCAAAGTCTTTCTTTCTTTTTTAAACATTAGCTTTATTTCCTTATATAATTCCATGATTCTTTTCTAAAAATGTTATGTTTATTACTCCTGCTTATTTATTTATTATTTTGGTACTGTGTCTTCGTTGCTGCACACGGGCTTTCTCCAGTTGTGGCAAGCAGGGGCTACTCTCTAGTTGTGGAGCACGGTCTTCTCATTGCGGTGGTTTCTCTTGTTGTGGAGCATGGACCCTAGGGTACCCTCGGGCTCCAGTAGTTACAGTGACTGGACTCAGTAGTTGCAACGACCAGACTCTAGTGCACAGGCTTAATAGTTGTGGCGCACAGGGTTGTTCTGTGTCATGAGAGATCTTCCCGACCCTCTGATCAAACCCATGTCTCCTGCACTGGCAGGCGGATTCTTTACTATTGACCCAAAAGGGAAGCCCTGTGATGGCTTTCTCTGCATGAAATAAAGAACACCTCTGCTTTCTTTTAAGGGTCATTAAAAAATATCTATACTGCTGGATTACACAAGGCACGTGAGGAAGATTCTTAGGGTAAATTCAAAATGTTCTGTCTCTCCAACAGGGATTGTCTCATATCTTTGTGTAGCATATCTGATCTGAAATTTCCTTTTAACTGTATTCTTAATTATCTCTTTCTTCGATCTTGAACTGGTTTGCCGAGCTACTGGGCAGATATCCTAGAGCCATAGCTACACTCTCCTAGGGGCACCAACTTCTATGTCTTTCCCCAGGCCCCTTTTCCTTCATGTTCCCCACCAACCCATCTTTTATTTGGTATTGTTTTCCCAAGCAGATGGCAGGTCAAAACCAGAAAGGGCCACATTGCTTGAATGTGGTGAGAGTGACAAGAATTTCCCAGTAGCATTCAAGGACTGCCTTTGGCTATGCCCCCGTCCTCAAATCTTGTCATATTTTTTGCTTATGAATATTTGTGCAGGTTTCTCAGGAGAGGATCCATCATTTTCTTAAAGGTATTTATGACCTCCAGGAGATGAAGGACCCTTATGCTAGACCAATGGCTCACTCTCACAGGGTGGTCCCTGACATAGCAGTATCAGTCTCATCTGGGAGCTTGTTACAATGCAGATTCTTGAGCTCTCTCCCAGACCTATAGAATCAGGAACTCCAGAATTGGGACCCAGCAGCCTATGCTTTAATAAACCCTCCAGGTGGTTCCCAGGCTCACTCAAGTTTGAGAACCATTCTGCTAGACAAACCACCAATACATGCTGAAAACTCATATTTACAGGCCTGGGAGAGAGCAAGCTCCAGGAGTTAGTGATGGACAGGGAAGCCTGGCGTGCTGCAGTCCATGAGGTTGCAAAGAGTTGGACATGACTAAGCGACTGAACTGATGTAGATGACATGCAGAAAACAGACCCCTCTCTCCTTCCTCCCATGGACCTTCCTCTCTGGCCACGAGAATGACTCAGTGCTGACTTGTATTCTTATCTTCAACTTATGCTTTTGCCTCTGCTTCAGATTTCATCCTCCTACTTCGTTCTTGGTCAGAGCCTACTCATCCCTCAAG
>NW_011494938.1:455844-457498 GCF_000754665.1 Bison bison bison
TTTCAGATAGAGTTGAGGGAAGGACACCCCCCCCCTCAATATTTCTGTCAGTCCACAAAAGGGAAAAATCAGAAGCAGGCAAAAGGCTTTTTTAGCAAGTCTCTTTATTTTCTAATCAGTTCAGTTACTCAGTCGTGTCTGACTCTTTGCAACCCCATGGACTGGAGCAGGCCAGGCTTCCCTATCCATCATCAACTCCCAGAGCTTGCTCAAACTCATGTCCATCAAGTCACTGATGCCATCCAACCATCTCATCTGTTTTCTACTCAAGATTACATCAATTATTAGCTTTTACCCACATTCCCTTCTCGGTCCCCTATTGGTGAGATTGGGTTTTCTTTTTCCTGTTAAACTCTGAACTCTATCAGAAATGTGAGCAGAAACATACTACGACTATGCAGTTTCTTTGTCGCTTTCTGAGAAGGGTAGACCAATAACATTTGTCCATTGTAAAGTACTATGGACATGGCCTATTTACCATGTCTCTTTCTTGGGGTAATGAGACTTCTTCATCTGTAATCAAGAGCAGTGACAATGATGAAATCCAACTGAAAAGTTTCAAAGCACTGTGAGGCAGGTTTCTACTGTTCTATAACAGATACTACCATGTAGCTCCCATGTAAAAATTTGTATGTCAGATAATCTATAAAAACATCCTTTTCTCTGTTCTAGTTCTTTATTGAAAAAACTTACATAATTTATCTTATGGGCATGGAAACACATAAGCCTTCCCAAACCTTACTCTTCTGGTGATAATTTTTTATTTCTCCATGTTTTCAGATGAAGGAAGCATTGTCTCATGGCCAAAGGCCTAGAATACCCTAGGATTGCTTCAGTAAGATGTTCTGAACTGAACAGAGTGCTTTGGGAAGGATTAGTAGGTATATTAAAAAAAAAAAAAACTCATGAATGAGTTTCTGGCCTCAGCAAAATAGGTTCTGGCAGTGAAAAAACATCTAAGATATTTTACCAGATACTTTTTAAAATTTAGTTTTCTCATCTATGTCATGTTTCCTTTGGCAGATATGCTCATGTTACCTACCTTTATATTAATGTCCACATGCATATCCCTTTCTATTTCCTTTTCCTCATGTACTGAGGAAAAGTACTCTAAAAAGAGTCATTGTTCTCTCCCCATCACCATCTGTCCTCTTCCATGAGAGAAGAAAGCTAAATAGGATGAAGTAACTCCCTAAGCACAGAAAAACCATTATACTCTCCAAAAGTAGTGATGTACTCTACTTGGTAGTAGATATAAATTAACTTATGAAAGAACACCAGGGAATCAGACCCAATTATATCAGCAGGGCGTTAGTTAACATCATGGTTTTAGAAACTTCTTTAACATTCAAATGTTATGGATACCTATAATTCACGTTAAAGGTAATATTTCTAAGCTTTAGGCTGAAAAGTACCCACCAATGAATATAATTGTGTCCAAAGTGTGTTTGTAAATTACTTGGAAATTGTCCTATTTAAAGTGAAAGAAAATATAGAAATGTCTTAGATTTATTGCATCATTAACCTTTTCTAAACAATTGCCTCAGTGTAGGGGTGTTTTGTGATTGTGGCAGGATATTATGAGGATTTTAGGGGGAGTGGGAAATGGAATAAAGTTGTTTTTCTCCATTTACAACATCTATAATTAAAACAA
>NW_011494938.1:457598-459450 GCF_000754665.1 Bison bison bison
TCTTCTTACAGATTGCTATTGGGATAAGATGAGATTTGACATCAACTAATTGCTTATTTGTAATATACAATCTTCAACTACAGTGTTTCTGTAGAGGAAAAAAAATAGCTCTGTGACAAAGAGATTCAGGAAATAAGCACTTTTCTAACTTTCAACTCTATACATAATATAGATAAATTGTACAGATCAATATAACCAGATGTGTCTTGGTTCATGGGAAAATAGTTGTCTATTTTAAGAATGAGAATATATTCCATTCATTTAGAGCCATTCACAATGATCAGAGGTATTAGTTTGGAGTTGATTGAGGAAACATAAATAATTTAATAGCTACTTAGAAAATCATTCCATTGCCTAGCCAATCCATTCAGAGCATCAGGATATGTTTCTCAATCCAAATATCTCATGTTTGCCTTTAATGAGTTAATTATTGTATTGGATTACATGTAGCCCAAGTCAGAATTCACTTGCTTTCTAGTTGAGAAGTGGAGGAAAAGTGGGGGTGGGGACAGTAAATATAAGAACATAAATTCAGACAGATCTCTAATCCAATCCTGCTGCCATTCGAGAGCTGTGGAACTTGGTCAAGTTACTTCATTTGTGCAAATTAGTTTCCTCAATTAGGGAGCGAGAAGACTTTCTTTGTAGAGTTGATGTAAAAGATGTATAAGGGATGCTAACTCTTAGTTTCCTGCCCCATTCCATCCATCTACTCCACCCTCACCCCCAGCCCTCATCATGGCTCTGCAGTAATAAATGTTTCAGTGTCCAAAAGGCCCATCTGGTCTTTCTCAGATAAGGGTGGTTATCTTCAAACAGGCTGATTCCTACACGTAAAACGTAATACCAAATGGAAAGTACCTTCAACATTGTAGACTGTGCTATGTGGTTGTCTCTATGAAAGAAATGCAGGATCTAGAATTTTGTGTCAAAGTCTTTCAAGACTACCATTGACAGTGATCTCCTGAAAGATATCTGTCTCATGTAGCAAAATGCTCACCCAGTTATGAGCAATTAATCTTTATAGCAATATCTGAAAAAAAAATAGTGCAATATGGTATGGAGTTTTTTGAGGAATTTTAGATATACTAGTAAAAAAGAAAACTTAGTCTGTCTAAGGATTCGTCTTCCATCACCAACATTATGAAGGCATGCCATTCTTTTTTGTAACTCAAGTACTGAGCCAAATGGATACCAACATTAGTTCCCTGCTGGGTCCATGGCATCTTAATTTGAGAAACATCCAATGCAATATTACTCTACCTGTCCTTTCTCAGGATTTTGTGTCCCTTAAAACTTACTCTTGCATATTTTGGGAGTGCCTAATAGGATATATTTTAGGTAGAAGTCTCCTGGTCCTCTACGCAGCTTTGGTGTCAATGTCATTGCTTTGTCATTGTAAGTGACTTGACACCAAGGAGTGAGTGTGTGTGTGTGTGTGTGTGTGTGTGCAGTACAGCATATATAATGTTTGTCTTACTCCTTATGAAACCTAAAATAACATGTCTATCTTTCAAATGCTTTTGTGAGTAGTTATCACTTGGCCTAATTCTACCTTCCAAAGGTAGAGCAAGAGAAGCATGAAGTTGAGTCACACATGCAGCTATTTCAATAACTTATGAGCACTTGAAGAACACAGAATCTCTCTTCCTAGGTCCTCTCTTTCCAGAGGCACAGCTTTATTGGTTCATGAATAGCTGGGGCTGCCCATCAGCCAAACTTCCTGTCTCCATTCTCTCCCTGCTGTCATTTACCCTGAAAACTGCTCCCTAAACAATTATTTTCAAATTCTTTTTTTGACTATGTTAGGCTTGCAGTGGAAGCTCTAGGGGAATCTTATCATTAGATCGGA
>NW_011494938.1:459550-460185 GCF_000754665.1 Bison bison bison
AAAGCTCTCAATGTCCACTCTGTACCCTTTGCATCCAGTTGTTGACCTTTCGCAACACCACTCTTAGATCCTGCTCACGTTTCTGGCTCTCCTCTCTGTGCATTTGGTATTCATTTTCCTAGAAAAGACTTCATGTCTTCTTTGCTCTCAAGCTTGGAGTCATGGAAGAAGAGGAGAGGAGTCCAGATGGATATCGGACATTAAGTTAGCGTTTAGGTGCTTTACTCACATCACCTCATCTAATCTTTGCCAAAACCTTATAAGGTAGGTGTTATTAGCCCTATTTGTGGATTAAAAAAACAAGTTTTGAAGTATTTTATAATTTGCCCCAAATCACAAAGCTAGCAAGCGAGGTAATTAGAATCTTAACAGATCTTATGACACTAAAGACTAGGCCTTGCCCATGGTGCCGTACTTTGTCTCACTCTATGTTAATCACCCCCATCCATTCCAGACTTTAAGACATACTCATGTCTTTATGTACTCTTTAGTTACATGGATCTTTGTAACTCTTCCTCGACTGCTTGAAATCAGATTCCCCACCTCAAGTATAAGCTCTCAATATAAACATAAAAAAAATATCATCCCCTAAACGCTGTTGATCCTTCATCCCTCTTCAGGTACTATCTTATTTC
>NW_011494938.1:460644-462116 GCF_000754665.1 Bison bison bison
AAATGTCATAGTCAAACTTTTCGATAGTTCTGTCTGTTCCATTAACCTTCTAAAGTCTTTTTCTTATATCTATTTCTTTCTCTCCTCCGAAACTGTTGTTGCCAAGGTAACCAATGAGTTTCTTTGTTGCCAAATCCAGTAGACAGTGTTCTGTCCTAATGTAACAAACCTCTTCTTCTTCCTTTTTTTTTTTTGGCTGTACCATGGGCATATGGGATCTTAGTTCCCTGACCAGGGACTGAACCCATGCCCCCTGCATTGGGAATAAGTCTTAACCACTGAATAAGCAGGGAAGTTCCTAACCAACCTCTTAACACTGTTTGACACTGTTGCCTGCTCCTTCCATTTTGAAACCCTATTTCCTCTCTTGGTTAGCATGACACCAATTCCTTAGTTTTTCTCCTACTGATTTGGTACTTCCTTTTCTGTCTCCTTTGCTAGGTTTTCTACCCCACCTAACCTCTGAATGTTACTGGTTTCAGGACATGCTCTGAGGGCCCTTATTCCTTTCTCTTTTCTTTTCCCCTCAATATGCTTCAGTTCAGTTCAGTCACTCAGTCATGTCCAACTCATTTCGACCCCATGGACTGCAGCACGCCAGGCATCCCTATCCATCACCAACTCCCAGAGCTTACTCAAACTCATGTTCATCATATTAGTGATGCCATCCAACCATCTCATCCTCTGTCGTCCCCTTCTCCTCCTGCCTTCAATCTTTCCCAGCATCAGGGTCTTTTCAAATGAGTCAGTTCTTCGCATTAGGTGGTCAAAGTATTGGAGTTTCAGCTTCAGCATCAGTCCTTCCAATGAATATTCAGGACTGATTTCCTTTAAGATTGACTGGATCTCCTTGCTGTCCAAGGGACTCTCAAGAGTCTTCTCCAACACCACAGTTCAAAAGCATCAATTCTTTGGTGCTCAGCTTACTTTATAGTCCAACTCTCACATCCATACATGACTACTGGAAAAATCATAGCTTTGACTAGATAGACCTTTGTTGGTAAAGTAATGTCTCTGTTTTTTAATATGCTGTCTAGGTTGGTCATAACTTTCCTTCCAAGGAGCAAGTGTCTTTTAATTTCATGCCTGCAGTCACTATCTGCAGTAATTTTGGAGCTGCAAAAAATAAAGTCTCTCACTGTTTCCATTGTTTCCCCATGTATTTGCCATGAAGTGATGGGACCAGTTGCCATGATCTTCATTTTCTGAATGCTGAGTTTCAAGCCAACTTTTTCACTCTCCTCTTTCACTTTCATCAAGATGCTCTTTAGTTCTTCTTCACTCTCTGCCATAAGGGTGGTGTCATCTGCATATCTGAGGTTATTGATATTTCTCCCAGCAATCTTGATTCTAGCTTGTGCTTCTTCCAGCCCAGCATTTCACATGATGTACTCTGCATATAAGTTAAATAAGCAGGGTGACCATATACAGCCTTGATGTACTCCTTTTCCTATTTGGAAACCAGTCTGTTG
>NW_011494938.1:462216-464001 GCF_000754665.1 Bison bison bison
TCCAGTCCTGTGGCCACTGCTGAGTTTCCCAGATTTGCTGGCATATTGAGTGCAGCACTTTCACAGCATCATCTTTTTGGATTTGAAATAGTTCAACTGGAATTCCATCACCTCCACTAGTCTTAGTATCAAATAATCCCACATTCTTAAAGCCAGCCCAGACTCCCAACTCTGAGTTTCATGTATGTATTTGAAATCTCCACTTCACAGTCATTTTAAAGCATAACATGAACACAAAATTGACTTTCCCCTAGTTTTCACCATGTCAGTTAATGACACATCTATCTGTTGCTTGAGTTAAAAATTTGGAGTCATCATTGAGATACCCCTCTCCTTTACCCTCATCATCCAATCCCTGAGTATGTATAAGAAATCCAACATCCAGATTATATCTCACATCAGTCCACTTCTCTCCTTCTACAATCACCCCAGTCCAGGCCACCATTATCTCATCTGGATTGAGCCCCTGGCCTCTCACTGGTCTTTTGTTTCCTCTCCTGCCTTCTTTAATCTCCACAGAGCAATGTAGTGATTTGTTTCAAGCCTAGATCACACCATGTCACCACTCTGCATTAAAAGCCTCAACTGTTTTCCATTGTACGTGAAATAAAATTCAAACTCCTGACCATGGGACTGCAAGGCTCCACACTATTTCAAGCCTCTCTGACCTCCTAACCAGCCACTTTTGTTTCTTAGGAAAGGTCTTGTCTAGAATGTACTATCACAGAGCTGCTACAAAGGTCTGCCCTTTTACTTGAGAGGAATTTGGTGCCCTTAGGTTTTCCCATGACTAGAGTCTTCTCATCTTGTAAGTCCCAGCTGACACTGAACCTTCTCACTTAGGTGTTCCTTGACCACGATAATCACAGAGCACCCCATCATCGCCGTTATCACCACATCTATGCCGTTATTCTCATTGTAGCACCCTCATGTGTTACCTTCAGAGCCCCTTCTTCTTTTATTGAACATTTATCTGTTTACCAGATTTCTCCCTGGTTTGTCTTGTTTCTCTTTCTTGTTATCCTTCTATGCTGTGAACGTCAAAAAGGCAGAGATACAGGGTTTTTTCATCACCGCAGACCTAGGTGCTTATATATTAAATATTAGTGGGAGGAAGAAAGGACAGAGAAAAAGAGAGGGGAGGAGGAAGGAAGAAGGGATAAAGGAAGGAACTAGGCCTGGGGACTACACCTTTCTTACATCATATAGATTCCCACTGCTCACCGTGAAATCTTGGACTTAAAATAGGCACTTAACGCATGTTTGTGGGATGAATAATTAGGCAGACTGTTTTGCACTGTGACAGAACAAAGAGAAACCAGGAAAAACAAGATGCAGAAGCAAAAAGATAACATCCCATCTTATATCCAGCCTAGTATATCTGAAATGAACCATTCAACTTTAGAAAGTCATTTTCAGAATAGAGTAAACCAGAGGGTCAGACAAGGAGAGAAAGCATCATGTGTTTCCAGCATTTGGGATTGCTTAGGGCAGTCTGACAAATGGGATTTTTCTCCATTTCCTCTGGGGTAATCCACCCTAGGCCAGGTATTTTTAAAGATTAGATTTTAAAATAAAGGTTTGCACCTGGGAATGTACTGCGTCAGGAGAACAGATCCCTTCTCACCAGTGTTTGAGTGCTTAAGTGTGAGAATTTTTGAACACGATATGAAAGTGAAGACAACAAAACCTGCAGGATATAGTCTCTGAGGACCTTAATAACAGCCATTTTTAAAGCAAAGCCTGTGGGCACCTAAATCCATAGCTGCTCCTTTAAGATGCATT
>NW_011494938.1:464240-466707 GCF_000754665.1 Bison bison bison
AATGCAGTGGACCTGAAAACACACTCCTTATCTACCTAGAGCACCCAGGCTGTGAGCCAAACGGCACTCCTCAAATTAACTCTTGTTTCTCTGAGGATGACAGTTCTCCTGCTTTTAAAAAAAAAAATTGTAATAACCACGTAGAGAAGAGAAACAAGGAGTCAGAGTCGTACCCACTGTGAATGCGTAGCTGTGCATTTCCTGTGCGAGTTAGGAACCTCCAGCAGGTAGATTAGAATCCCTATAAGGTCACGATTGTGGGTCCAATTCCTTTCTACGGATGCTTCTCAAAAATCCATTAGGAAGGATAATTCTGTTTTGTGTTGCTAGTTTTAATTTCAGTCCATAACAGACAGATACTTCTGTAACATGCAATAAAAATAAATGACTTTAAGAAAATTACAAAAACCAGACACACAAAATGCAAGCCCATGCTTTTTTATTTTTAGATTGGTATACATGTTTCTGAAGATTGACTCAATTTCTGTTCTCATAACGAAATGTTTGTGTGTGTGTGTGTGTTTAACAAATCATTTTGGATAACCAAGCTAAGGGAGCTTTATTTTGGCATGTTTGTTTTTGTTTTATTTAACTTCTTTAAAGCATCAACACCTTTTCAGAATAACTGTGTTGGAGAAATTCATTCAAAGAGTTTTACATACACTACTTTATTCTTACATAGAGTTTATTGAACATGAATCTGCCTGTTTCTGGCTCATTCAGGATCATTGTCATTAACACTAATTGTTTTGCTTTGCTTTAAAGTTAGGTAATGCCTGCAAGGGCAAATAATATATAGGGCTGTTAGTTTCCACACGGTGTGACCCTGGTCACCTCTGAGTGCCCGCGGCTCCTTCTACACCTTTCAGGTTCTCTGTCAGGAGTCACTTCCTGCTGCTCTCAGTTTAGCCCTTAAGGATAACTTCTCTCTTATTTTGGATCTTCTGATTCTGACCTTTTAAGTTCTTGGAAATCAGATCATCACCCTTTCTTTTCCTATCAAGCTTATTTGAACTAGGCAAAAATTACTGGTAAAGAGAACTAATGACCTTATCATTATTCACATACTAATTGCTTTCAGAAAAGATTAGAGATGGTGTGTCTGCAATGAATTTTTTAGGGAGATTTGGTTACTTACTCTTCCTATATCTTTTTATTGTTTTTGTTTTATTGCTTCTCAGTTATATTCAAGATAAGGAGATTATCATTTGCTAAGTTCTTTTTTAGACACAAACAATACCATATACATAGGAAAGAGAATATGTGGAATCTATTACCTGGTGTTTTGGAATAGTATCATAACCATTTGTTTGAATAATAAACAGAAGGGTGTAGCAGTAACTAATTCTTGGCATCGCCCTTCTTTATTTTTCTTCTAATAAAACTTTTATAACTTTTCATATTCTTCCCTAGTTGTCTTAGTACTTAAGATCACCCTGGATCATTCTACTTGTTGAACAAAATCATACAAATTTAATGTTTAATAATCTCATCTTTGTCCTTTATTTTCTTTATGAAACTCTATTCTTACTGCCTTCTTGAAAGAATGCCTTTATCCTACTTAGTTTAAGGACCTTGACCCATTCCACCTGGTTCTTCTCAGCACTCATTGTCTGTTACAATCAGGTCATGGAATTTGTTGTACTCGCTCATAATCCAAACTCCTTCCCACATTTCTGCCCTTTCCAGGCTTTTCTCCCTTAAAATACCCTCTTCCTCTTCCCTTCACCCCTCTCTTCCCTTCTCCATCCTTCAAGGCTCAAACAAAGTTCCATGATTTTGTAAAGTCTATTTCCATACCCTTTCCCCCCACATTGATTCTCATAAGAAATCCTTACATCATCCTTATTAAATTAAAGGCTTATGGAGTAGTAAATGGCAGCCCACTCCAGTGTTTTTGCCTGGAGAATCCCATGGACAGAGGAGTCTGGCGGGCTCCAGTCCATGGGATTGCAAAGAGTTGGACACGACTGAGCAACTGAGCACACAGCACACATTAAAGGCTTATCGGGTTCTGGACGATGTTCAAAGTATATTACCAAATTATTCCATATAATACTCAAAACAACCCAGCAGGTAAGGTATTGCTATTTAATATTTGTTGAAGCCAGGGAGGTAAAAGAGTCTTTAAACTTATGCAACTGTTAATGAAAAGAGGAGAAAGAGACTAAAGCTATGTCTCTGTACCTGCACTTTCCCATCAGTTTTCCCTGGAGGCTCAGAAAGGCAACTTATGACAGAAGGAGGCTAGATGCTCAGAAAAGAAGGAGCGGTGAGATTTGAAAATGCTCCCAGGAAACACAGTACTCCCTACTCCTAAAACTGCTCTCCAGTAAGCAGTATTCTTGCCTGGAGAATCACAGGGGCGGCAGAACCTGGTGGGCTGCTGTCTATGGGGTCGTACAGAGTCGGAAACGACTGAAGCAACTTAGCAGCTTAGCAGCAAGCATATTACTTGTCTCATATC
>NW_011494938.1:466807-469472 GCF_000754665.1 Bison bison bison
ATATCCAAACTTCCTTGATATTCACAGTTGAAATTTGCTCCATAATTATACATAACTTTAAAGGTCTCTTTCTAAGGGGAGGGGCTACATATTCTTTTTGCAGTGGCACCCATCTTCTCAGTTATTTTATGCTCTCTCTTGTTGAATTGGCTATATCTGTCCACTGCCTCAGATGTGTTTAACAGTCTCCATATTAATGAGACTGTAAAATCACTCTTGGAATACAGAAAACAACGTTAGTCTACCTTGTCTAATGGCAGTGCTGGAGTTGCTGTAATTTGGGCAGGAGTATTATTACTAGGAAAAATTAATAGGAAACATTTTTAATTAATAGGGAAAAAGTTAGAAGTGATAGAGCCTAGTGGGTATGAGTCCAGTCCCTGGAGTCTGACAGCCAGGGTTTGAAAAATCTCTGCATGGTTTATTAGCTGTGTGACCTTGTGCATTTTTTACGGAACCTCTCTGTAATTTCATTCTCTTATGTGTAAAGAGAAGATATTCATAATGCCTACCCTAGAGAGTTACTGAGAGGATTAAACGAGCTCATGTATATACAGTGCTTTAGACAATGTCTGCCGTAAAGGAAGTCTTATTATATATGTTGTTGCTCGGCCTTTGTTGTTATATAACAAATCCGTTTTCCCCCGTCCATTAGTTCTTGTTCTCCCTAAAGAATACAATCACAGAAAGAAGAGAAAACTTACATTGAATGTAACAACTAAGGCTTGAGTGATGTTTTCTTGTTAAGTCAGGAGTGAAATAAAACTCCTTAAAAAATCTGTGGAAATTACTTTTTTGCCCAGGTTGGGTCTCCTCTGAGAAGTCCACTTGATTCTGCATCCCGACTTCTGCTTTTCTGGGTCCCTGAGTCTAAAGGTTCATCTTGAGATGAATGCCATGGTGGTAATTTTCTGCTAGTGTGAGCAAGTGCCTTCCTACTTCCCCTGTGGATGTCTCCCTCCCTGCCTGGGATCTTGCTGCTTGATTGTACTGAAAAATCTCCACTCCAGCGTGCCAACTTCCTAAAGAAACCTTCTGGTCCCCACGGATACTCGTCTCCATGGCCGAGCAACCAACCTGAGTCCTGTAGCTTGACAGAATCCCTACCAGCCCACCAACCCAAAAGAACATGGTCAAACTGTGTCCATGCTATAATGTCACCTCATTACTTCATGTAATGTTCATACGGTTCCTTTAGACAAAGGAATGAATTAGTGCTGAGAGAATTTCTGTTCTGTCAGCAGGGATATTTTGTAGTAAGGAGACCTCCATGCAAAGAAGTTTTGCTCACAGTTGGTCCCAGATGCCCAATAGCAAAGTGAAAAGGGTAGTCAGGTTTCCATTTTTCATTTTGACGGAATCAATCCGTGTGGGTAAATTTTAATCAAAATCAGCAATGCTGTCTTTCCATGTGCTCTTGCCTCAATAGTTTTTTCCCCTTGTTAGCAGTAACCTTGTTCAGCTTGAATAAATAACCACTGTTTGTTATAGCCAGTGCGTATCTCAAATGGTGTGTAGAGAGCCTATGATCTTCCAGAGTCAAAAGAACTGCATCCCTTGACCACATTTAACACTTTTGGCAAGTCAGTTACACATTATTGAGCCTCCATGCTCTCATCTGTAAAACAGAGAAAATATCATGTACTTCACAGGGCAAGGAGTAGGAATATCTAAAGCGATACATTTGTAACTGCATTATAAACTGTAAAGCTCTCTTACTATACATGTGACATTTGTTGCTCTAAACCACCATCATGAATTACAGAAGTAATACTGAGTTGAGTTACTTTCTTGCCAATGTTAGGACTTTCCTTAAACTACTTCTGAATCTCCAAGGGAAGAAATTTTAATCTGAGTATCTATGTGGTTTGGCAGGGAATTCTCAATGTGTAGTTAGTAATATGAATGAGTTAAAGAAAAAGTGCACGCTAGATTCTAGAAAAAGTACAAGGATAACTGTCTCTTGCCTTCCTCTTATGTTTCCCACAGTGCTGCTGCTGCTGCTAAGTCACTTCAGTCGTGTCCAACTCTATGGCTAGACAAATAACTGGTCCTCAACAAATACTGCTTTATCCATTTTATACTCATTCCTTTCTTGATGATACAACACAGATGTTTAAATTCAGGGCAGTGTAAATGGCAAAGATGAAAATTAGCAGACCCATGCATCACCGTCCTATTTATGCTTGGGAAGACCTCTCATTTATTCAGCAAAGTCTTGATGACTTCACAATAGACATAATCTCTAAGGAACTATTGGTTGAGCCTGAGTCTCTGCTCTAAATGCAGAATGCAAAAATTCAAATGTACTATAATTTATATGCATGCTGATGTAGAAAGCTGATTGTATCAGTCAAAATATCTTCATTTGTTGACAACAAAAGGTTTGATCTTAATTCCTTAAGTGTATGCTCTGAGGCACAGTTTTAGGTAGCAAACAAATCAAATACAACAAGAAGAGTAAAGTAAAAGAGAAAAGTGGGGGGCATTATCTTGAGAACTTGAATCTGTTTGGGTTTTAGTCCTGAATTATTTAGATATGTTAACCTCACTTTGCTCTTTCACTGAAGAAGTGGCAAATTCAGCAGGGCATGTTTTTGCATGTAGGTACAGATCAGATCAGATCAGATCAGTCGCTCAGTTGTGTCTGACTCTTTGCGACCCC
>NW_011494938.1:469595-471350 GCF_000754665.1 Bison bison bison
TCCTTCAGCATGTAGGTACACAAATGTAAATTGCATGTATATTTGATCATGCTCCATTCAGCAAGAAGCCCAATACTAGTTTTCTACCACATCAGCTAGTTTCAAAATCAGGCTAAATCCTTCCAGAATAAGCCTGTTTTTGATGGGATAAAGATAGATGTTCCTCGATCTGTTTTAGTATTTCTATTCTTTCAAATTCAGACATGGTTTTTCCACATTCCCCTCCTGCCTTCCAGTCGAAGGGAATGAGACAATTCTTAGAGTCCGTGAGTGTTACTTTGGCTGCCCAAAACCGTGACAGAGGTCATTCATCTTCAATCCACCTGACCCCTAAAACATTCAAAATCCTGCATCTAAGAGGCCATGACTGAAGACACAGGCCAGTTCCTCAGATTTTATAATATGTTATTGCTGCCACTTTTCCTTCCTTCCTTTAGAAGAGTAATTTAATTCAATTTTAGAAAGGTGCGGGGGGGACTTTTCTAGTTATACAGATCAATCCAATTGTTCAGAGCTTCAGAATGAATTTTTAAAGTTGTTGAACAGAAGCATACAAATCTCTCAGAGCAAGTCAGATAATGTACAAAGCCTCCATTCATTGTGTGGGCAGAAAGGAATGCTAGTAGCCAGCAGCTCTCTAAGGAATGTTCCTTTGGCTTTGACCGTTCTGCTGGGAACAAGGAGGGAAACACACATAGAAAGTGAATTTATAATGTCTCTGGCTTATAATGGCAAAATGATAAGAAAAGTTGGCTGTGTAATATAAACTGTCAGTTGCATATTCCAGGCCTCCTCTCCACGAGGTCCCTCCCACATCCACAGGCCTGGCTACCGTTTAGTGAGGAGTACAAAGTGGCCGTTTATTATTATTGACTGGTGAGGCCTGTGCTCTGAAATTCATTCTGTCAACAGAATGTAAGCAAAGTTGGCATTTTAAAGCAGGGCTCTTTCAGTCGCTGGGTTTTCTCAGGATTGCTATGCAACAGGATCAGTGCTGTAGTCCCCGGTTCAAGCTGAAAATGTTACACAGGAAGACATACCATGTAAAGGTCAGATTCTTCTACTATGATAATTTTCTTGATCTGTGTATAGCAAATGAGGTTGAAGGCATCACTTCTTATAGCTCTTATAAAGGTCCTTTGGACTTTTCCACCTGTTGAGCCTAAAAATGTGATGGGATTTTAAATGGGAACTCTTACCAAATATGTGATGCTGTAATAAATGTATGAGGTTGTCTTACCAAGGTGAACTTAATGTGTATTGTCAAGAGGATTCTCTCGTATGATCAAATCCCATGAGTGTGCTGGTGCTATGGACCAGTTCAACCTTGTTGATTAGTTTCTCCGTGCTTTTATGGTTAGAGTCGATTCTACACAGTACTATGTGCTTGGAAAATATGACTTGACTCAGAGTGTAATATGGTGATTGGCACCAGGGTGCACTTAATCACGGAGTTTTATTTCCTATCACTTCCATAAAACAGTGTATTTTGTCCATGAACTGGAAGACAGAACTTAAGAAATTTATAAAGTTATAAATACATTATGTCCCAATTCATCTCAAGGAATAAATTTATTATACCTAGTAAGACGCCCATTTTGAATTTGAATTTGCATAATAACATAAAGAGATAATACACCAGGAAGAGTTGGGGGTGTATCTTCTTGTTAGTTGGAGGTATATCTTCTTGTTAGTTGAACCATTAAAATGCCTTTTGAACTAATAGTCTATTTTTTTTTTTTTTTTTGCCATTCT
>NW_011494938.1:471489-476948 GCF_000754665.1 Bison bison bison
TTGCCATTCTCCAAATTCACAGTCACAGCCCGGTCTTTTTTTTGTTTAGTAATTCTGCACGTGTTCTTCTCACTGATGCCCCGTAGGACCTCCAAGGAGAAATCGAAGCTCACACAGATATCTATCACAACCTAGATGAAAATGGCCAAAAAATCCTGAGATCCCTGGAAGGTTCTGATGACGCGGTCCTATTACAAAGACGTTTGGATAATATGAATTTCAAGTGGAGTGAGCTGCGGAAAAAGTCTCTCAATATCAGGTAAGAAAAGATCCCGAACTAAAATAGGCCAGAAAGAAATTAAAATGGCAACCTTCCCCTCATTTTCCTAGCACAATATCTCCTATGTTTATGTAAATCCCCCAATTTCAGAATGACTTGTTTTATTTTTAATAAATGAACCATTTGTTTGCCCCATATGGGGATGATAGCTGAGGGTTCAGATGCGATCAGAATGGTGCTGTTTTATAACCATGCGAGACATATATATTAAGACATTAGAGTGAATTCAAATGAGGAGCTCAGGCATCCTGATTTCATAGCGTTTTCTCTTGGTTTATCACACGGTGATTCAAAAAGTGATAAAACTGATGTATGTTTATTATGGAATTCTTTCTTTGGCATTATTCTAAATGCATTACTGAGGACACTCTTCAAATACTATAACACGTTATAGTCAGCAACTTAAAGGAAATCTCCCCAGAGCTCCCACAGCTAGGGAGAGATGACAGCTCCTTCCTGCCTTTCGTTCCCTCTCACATTGCATTTCCACATCCTCTCTAAACTATGCCTTTAGCTATTCTATACCCACCTATTTCTCACTTTGCCCTTTTCTATGTTAACAGCACTCTCTTGAGAAGTTAGTGAGTACATCCCAGCTTTGTTGTAAGGAGGGCAGAGAGACACTCTCGCTGTACCCATTTTGCAGTAGTTCAATGGAGGCTAAGGAACAGAGAGTGAGGAAATGAAATGCCCGGCGCCACCTGGGTGACATAGGAGGTGCAGGGGTTGCAAAGCAGGCTTCCTGCTTTCTAATCAGTTGCTTTGCCTAATTCACATCTCTTTATAAAAGTATTCTGTGTTCTTTTCTTTTTTCTTTCTTTGTCGAGAGGAGGTCTGTTATTGCAGGGAAGGAGAAGCGGAACGCACTCCACACTGGGAGTCGTTACCACCACTCAGTCGTAAGATGACTGGAGGGAGATTGTTTTTCTTCTTAATAAGTCCTTCTAAGTTGTCCCAAATTGGACGTAGAGTGTCTTTGCTTCTATAATGAGGAAAAAATATAACTGGAATTTCTTCATTTGAAAGCACTCTTGTAGAAGTCGGCACTTCATCTGACATAATAATGATGGTAGCAACTAACACTTATACAGTGTGCTTCACATACCATGCAGTGTCATGGGCACTGTAGATTTGTTGACCCATTTAACACTCTCAGCTGCTCCAAGAGAGACATTGTATTATTATCCTCTCTTTGCATTTGAAGACAGTAACACAGGGAGTGGCTAAATAGCTTCCCCAAGGTCACTTAGTTAGTAAATGGCAGATCAAAGATTGGAACATAGGGAGGTCTGGCTCCAAAGTCTGAGGTTTGAACCATCATATCATGGCAGAGAATATAAAGGCAGAAAGAGAAGGTAAGTCTCACCTAATGTTTACACATAAACATGTAATATGTGAAAGGATGAAACAGAGAGGCCAATCTCTGGGAGGAGAAAAAGATTTTTATTTCTGTGGTCCCACCCTCACCCGCCAGTTTTGTACCCCAGCTCCCAAGGCACTCGTTTTTCTCTCCCTATTTGATCCATGAATTTTGTATGGACGTGTCATTGTGGGCAATAAGGGGCAATGGCATTTTCAAAGATAAGGAAGCTCCGTTTGCGTTCTACAGGTTCATCTCTTAGAGAGGTCAGTGTCTGTAATGACACCAGCCACTTTCAGAACATCTGTCATTATAAAGGAATGAAACTTGTGAGATGAGAATGATACCGGTAGAGAAAGAAAAAAAAGTTATTCTTTTCTTGCGGAAGAGAAAAAGAAAGGTGCTACAACTGTTCTGAACATCACCCAGTGCCTTTTCTCTCCTTCATGTGAACTTGATGAAATTAAAGGAGAATTGAAAGCGGCGAACAGCATGTCAGCCAAAATATGGGCTCTTCATTCTCAGCAATTTCCCATATGCCAGCTACTGCAGTTGAATTCTTGCTGTCATTAATCAAGTAGAAAACAGTTACCTTAGCTCATCTGAGGTACTGCAAATTCAAGAATTTAAATATTCAGATCAATGGTTTTGGCTTTTAAGTAGGCCTCTCAAATAATGCAGAATGTGTTATAAACACTCACTTAGGAAAAACCAAGGAAGTCATTCTTCACATTAAAGCGATTCAGTTTATTTCCTGACGCTTGGCTGAAATAAAGGTATCAGTCAATCTGTGCTGAGTGGCAGGGTTCAGCTAGGAAAAGCACAGTAGAGGTAGTAATTGGGGGTGGTTACGGAATAGGATAGATGAACCCTGGAACACTTAGGTACAGAACCATCAGTGACAGAAAAGCTTGCATTGCCAGTCTGGTCACTTCCTCCATCGGCATTATTTTATAGTGAAAAGTCACCACAATTAAGAAAACTTCCAAGGATACCCTGGAAAGACAGCCTTGTGTTTACCTAAGCTACAACATATTATAATGAAAACTTACAATTGTTTGTTGTTTCATAAGAGATTCTGAAGCCATTTTTATATGTCTCTTCCTATGATTGTGATTCTTATTTAAGGCTTCATCAGGTCATTCCGTAGTGAAAGATTTGTCTCTGTCTTTTTACATTGAGACCATCCATTACAGATTTACAAAAATATTCTTCCTTGGACATTGTTTCTATCCTATCATCCCTCTGGTCAAGAACTTCCATCTTGGTGCCCATATTTCACTCACTGATTTATCTGTTCATTCAGCAAATATTTACTGGATATTTACTCTGTAAAAGGCAGTCTCCTAGGCATGGAGAGTACACAAGTGGCAAAACACACCAAAGAAAATCACTGCTCTCATGAAGCTGATATTTAGTCACTAGAATCTAGTGACCTTCCACTCTCCATCAACCATGCCTAATAAGCCTCTGCTAACCCCTTCACTTTCGGTCTCTCCTCTGTTTCCCATTTCCTTCCTCACCAAGCAGCCATTTAGTTACTGCCCAACATGGATTTTCTGCTTCATATAAATTCTGCTTTCTAACCCCTTCCCTGTTCTCCAACAATTTTTTCACTGTCCCATATGAGTATATACATTTGTCAGTCCTCACACTTCGAACACGGTCTGTCCTCTCATCCTCCAGATATTGTCTCGAATTCCATAATCAAGGTTTCCCTTTCTGTTTCTTTACCAGGTCTTCCCTGTACTATTCTCATTACACTTGATGGCAAGTTCTTTGAAGTATTCCTGAGTTGTTTCATAGGACTATCCTAGCTACCTTCAGCTAAATCAGACAAACACAAAACTCCAAGTTATAAATGAGTTGGTGAGGTAGAGTTGAAATGGTCCTGGACCAACAGCTGGGAGATGTGGTTTCTCCTCTGGCTCTGCTACTACCTAGCATCTATTCTTGAGCAAATCACTTTAATGCTTCAGAATTTAATTTTCTCTCTTGCAGAAATGAGGAAGTTAGACCAGACACACGGGTGGTCTCTTCAAGTTCCCTTGCAATTCTACAATCCTATTATTTTAAATTCTACAATCACTCCTTGTGATGGCAAATTATATTGAGCTTTTTACCTTGGTTTTCTTATGTTTAAAAGAACTGATTAAGTTCAAAGGTATGATATAAGAGAAAGTAAATACAATGTCTTTGAGAGAAAAGAATTCCTTAATTGAAATTGTATCTCATAATTTAGTTCAAAGAAAGTGTATGCCATCTGTTCTACATGTGTTATCACATTGCATTTTGTCCAAGAGATATAAGAAAGAGAAGTAAATACTCAGTGATAGCTAAGTGCCATTGAACTAAAGATTAACTGCTTTAAGTGGGAGAAAAATAGAGTGAAAAATTTCTACTTAAGTACACACACACACACATGCACACACACAGAGTCACTGATGACATCATCCAACATCAGCACGGCAATGTGTCAACTAAGGTGTTTCTCATTCTAAAATGTTCTGTGTCTACAAACCTTGTGTTTTTAATTTTGAAAATGTGAATAATTTGAGAAGTGATCAAGCGTATTTTTTACATAAGGATTAAGTACAGACATTTTAATTTAACCTGCCACTAAATTTATTTTCCAGATTATTGTATATATTATTAACTATGAGAATCACATACATCCACATAATTTCAGCAA
Source organism: Bison bison bison (assembly GCF_000754665.1). Taxonomy (NCBI): domain Eukaryota; kingdom Metazoa; phylum Chordata; class Mammalia; order Artiodactyla; family Bovidae; genus Bison; species Bison bison. Next base: position 475,822 of record NW_011494938.1, read on the forward strand.
AATTTATATTATGTGAGATTTTTATACTTGGGGAAAAACTTATGGATATTATATAAAGATAATCCCTTTTATGAAATTTTGAGCATTCATTTGAGAGGTGAGGACACCAAGATTGTATGGTCCACAGCAGCAGGAAATCTCTTAGAAAGTACAAGGTATTAGAAATTAGAATAATTAGAAGTCTTTTCTCTGATGGAGGACAAAAAAAAGCAAAAGAAAGCAAAGTCTTTCTGTCTTTGAAAGAAAAATGCTACTTGGACACTGAGTGTCTCTGACCTTTTCCTTACTCTTGAGATATTAATTATGTTTGAAAGTTGGAGTTCATCTCCCAGTGGGAAGAAAAGATGTTTACTTCTCTTTGAGCTTAATTCTCTTTATTTAAAGCCCCATAACTCCCATTTTATTTCTGTGGTTCCTTATTATTTCTGCACTCTTACCTTTTCTTTCTGTATGCTTGAATGCTATCTTTTTACACAAGAGTACCAAAGATATACAGGGATATATCATTAGTTTTATAAAGGAAGTCAAAGTGAAAAATGAATTCAGTATAACACATTTTGCTTTAAGAATAGACGCCTTTCAGAGTAAAGTTTTATTAAGGATTTCAAACTAGGCATCAACTGAATCACACTTGAAATATCTGTGTCTAGAGAAATAACAATCACCTTAGCAGCCCTATAATTCTTAGAGTCCTGACACTGAAGAGTTTCTTAAAGACCAAGTTATATATCCCAGCATACCTAAAGGTTCTGCATTTTACCTAAACCTTAAAAATTACAGAAATTATCTGTATTAAAGATTGCTACTTGCCTTGTTAAAAGCTAGTAACCCCTAAGCTCTTATCCTCATTAATAAAGATTAATAGAAAATGCATAGAACCTAAGTGTGTCTCTTCAAACATCCTCTTTTATTTTCTGTTGAGTAGGCAGGGATAAATAGAGTACATTCGCCAATTAGCAGGAAATGTATTTTGCTCAGGGACTCCAAAACATTTGGTGGAAACCATCAAGGTTAAAGATTTCCTCATATGAGGAAAGTTTGCAGTTTCCACTTCCCATGTCAATGTCAGCTCAAGTTTTGTGTTTCAGCACGTGTCTTTGTACCTTTGTGTCTTAGTTCCCACATTT
>NW_011494938.1:477048-482345 GCF_000754665.1 Bison bison bison
TTTACAAAACAAGCAGGTTGAATAATCTCTAAAATTCCTTTTAACCCTAAGAGTTAATGATAAAATTGGGTAGGGGTGAGGCAGTCATTACAAATACAAAGGAACATTTTCAAGAAAAATTCCAAATATAAACATAGGTTAATCATTTAGAAATATCTGGTGTACAATCTTGAAAATAAAAATGGGGCAGCTGCTTCCAACAAATGCATTAGAAATGTGTCTTGACAACACTCCACCAGCTTAGCATGACCAGAGAAAATGTTTTCTGAGCTCAGAGCATTTCATTACAGTTAGATCTCCTTAAAAATCATGTCACTGGCAAATTCCACCTTTGCCCTGTGGAAACCAATAAGTAATGCTTAGGGCACATAGGAAATACTTTAAGAAATTCTTCCTCTAAGAGTGGTGCTGGAGCTCACAACTGGCAGAGTTGTGAAGAGCCTTTTTCAAATTATAGAAACTCAGTATCTGTGAGTCTGTTTCTTTTTTGCATATTCGTTCATTTCATTATTTTTTAGATTTCAAACTTGTGATTACCAAAGGGGAAAGGGAGGAGGGGAGGGACAAATTAAAGGAATGGGATTAAGAGATACAAACTACTATGTATAAAATAGGCAAGCAGCAAGCATATATTATATAGCACAGGGAATTATAGCCATTACCTTGTAATAGCTTAAAATGGAGTGTAAGCTGCAAAAATACCAAATGACTGTGCTGTACAACTGAAACTAATATCATATTGTAAATCAGCAGTAAGACTTTATTTTATTTTTTTCAATAAAAAAGTTTCAAGTGCCAAAATTCTGGGATGAAACTTAGGAGTCTGTACGTTAAACAAGCTGCTCGAGTGTTTCTTATGCACACTAAAGTTTGAGAATCATGGCTATAGATTTTCTATCTGTTGTTTTAAAGCAGAAGACATTATCTGACTGAGGTTTCTCCTCTCCAGCCCGAACTCACTGTCCACTGTCTTTTATAGCTTGTTTTTGTCCGCATATCACATCTTTCCTTTCACCCTCAGGCTTCAGTAAGGAACAGAAAGTCATTTGATATGTACTTAAGGTGATCAGATGTTTGGGAAAGTGATCTAATGCTATGCCTCAGGGATGACTAAGGAAGGCCCCCTCACCCAGAAAAGTGAGAGCTTTGTGTCACACAGGATCCCAGGCCCTTCTGTTCCTCTGTTAACTCTCTTGGGTGTCCTGTGCCCCTGAAGTTTCTCTTAGATCCTTTAGAACAGAATTCCCTGAGTCTCAGTGCTCTTTTTTTTTTTTTTTTTGCCTCTTTCTTAGGGGGCACAAAGGGTTTCCTTGACCTGCTAATTATTGGTCAACACCATTTATCCTGGACGGGTTGTAGCACTGCCTTGTGTAAAGAAAGCAGCAGTTGGAAGACTCATCTTGGTCCACCTGCCCTTGAGCAGGGAGGTGTTATTTCCTTCACCAGACACATGGAGGCCAGGCACTAGACATCCTTATATCCCACCTTACCTTCCACTCTCCTTACTCCCCAGTGCTTGATTGGGACTGAGTGGCACTCAATAAATATTTATCTAATCAGTGTCTTATTTAGCATTCACTGCCTTTCCATGTCTGCACTGTGCCTGTCTCTACCTTTCAATGTGTCCTGCTTGACAGCCTTCTTTACCCCTAAGGGGCCCAAGCTGCAAATTCCAGACACCCTAGGGAATCCTTTTAACCAGTAGTCATTACATGTCATTAAACAGCTAAAATCTTGCATAGGGAGCTCTCATTTCGGCTTATCCTGGCCAGGTGATAATTGAAATAGGAGGAGGGAACAGAAACATTAAAAGAACTGACCTCTATGCCATATGCAGTCTTCACTGTTACATTTAATTCATGATATTTATGATATGTCATGATTCATTGCTTAGATAATAATGTCCTTAGAGTCTTGAACAGATTAATTTCCCTGATGAAAATACCTTCATTTTTTTTTCTGAATATAATGTCTATATGGCTCACAATAGAGAATTCTGGCGATTTGGAAAAGTTTAAAGATGAAGAAGTACATCACGTGTAAATCCAGCTGTGAGGGATAAACTAGTTGTTTCAGAATTTTTTTCACGCACAATCAAGCATGTGCACACGGATACACATACAAGCACATTAGAAAAAGAGATATACATTTATTGTAACCTACTTTCTTTTTTTTTTTCCCCTATTTTCTTACTTAACCACTGACAGACTGATCTTTTCCATGTCCATGAATATTTGCCTACATCATCACATTGAGCATCATGTAAGGTTCACAGGATTTGAACATTGCATTGTATGAGTTCACCAATATATATGCAAGCACTTTCCTAGTATTGAATATTTACGTTGTTTCTACTTTGTATCAATCATATGTTTGCTGTAAATAACAGATTTCTACCTGTATCTCTGCATGCTTTCCCGGTTTTTTTCTTAGAATAAGTTCCTTAGTTTTAAGCTTGTGGATTGTTGTATTTGCACATTTTAAAGACATTTATGTATCATCAAATTATCCCTCAGAAAGTTTAGAGTAATTTAATTTCAGCACCTAGGCACTATTTGGTGATTCTGTTTGACTAAGACCAGCAGGAGACTGGTATTTGAAATATCAGGCCAAGTTATGAAATGGCAAAGGGGAATGCTTTTCTTCCTGGTGAATTTGCATTTCAGTCTCTGCAACGTTAGAAACTATATTGTATGTATATTATAGGCAGCATTAATTTATATGAATTAATTAGTAATTGCTGATCAGATGTAAGTGATGCAGCATAATTCTTGATTTACCTGAGGGTACAGCTTGACTCACATTCTGAGTTTCTTTGTTTTCTGGATGATGATTTATTATCTTAATTTAGCTTCTTATCCCCAAATGAAATACAGATTCTATAACACAGATCATTCATTTGTATAGTCTTAAATGCCTTCTATGGATTACCATGTTCTAAATACAGTTGGTGGTAAAGCACTCAGCCTCTTGCCTAAATTATTCATGTTGGGGGAAGGCTTGCAGGCCAGTGTCTGATTTTTACTTTTCCACATGAGTTGTTGTTGTCTCAGCACATTGTACACAGAGGAAACAAAGCGGAAAATGTTGGAACTCGGTGAAGACAAATCCCAGGTGCACGTGAATAAAGAAGGGTAGATGCAGAGGAGGAGCATATGGGGAAAGGAGCAGAGAGGAACAGATGCCAGATGGAAGGAGTCAATGGAAGAGGCTGCCTAGGGTGTAGAAATGGAAAAGTCAAAATATGGGGAGAGACCTTTCCATTTCTCAAAACAGAAAGAATTCCAGTCCTAGCATGAGTCACACAAAAACTGAGTGCTTTATATTAGTCACTGGGTCCAAGTTTTTCTACCAGAGACATTAAGAGTCATTGACTGCAACACTACAGGAAAACAATCCATTCCAGTGTATATTTCATGCCAGAAGTCTCAGAATTCTGCACATTAAAATAAACATATAGCTAAACAGTCTTCCCTCAAAGTTGCCCCCAAAAATAGCCCCCCATTTTGTTGGTCTCAAAAGCAGGGAGCCAGATTTTTATTGAGGAAGTGAAGTGAAGTGAAAGTCGCTCAGTCGTGTCTGACTCTTTGTGACCCCATGGACTGTAGCCCCCAGGCTCCTATATCCATGGGATTCCCTAGGCAAGAATACTAGAATGGGTTGCCATTTCCTTCTCCAGGGGATCTTCCTGACCCAGGGACTGTATCTAGGTCTCCTGCATTGCAGGCAGATTCTTTACTGTCTGAGCCACCAGAGAAGCCCCTTTTATTGAGGGCTGCTATATACTTCACAGTACATTTACACACTATGGAACCAACCAACCAAGGTACCTTAATGGGATTGTTAGAACCATCATTTATCTTTCAAGATATTCTCACACAGTTTGCTCCCGTTGTTTTCCAGGTCCCATTTGGAAGCCAGTTCTGACCAGTGGAAGCGTCTGCACCTTTCTCTTCAAGAACTTCTGGTGTGGCTACAGCTGAAAGATGATGAATTGAGCCGTCAGGCACCTATTGGAGGCGATTTCCCAGCAGTTCAGAAGCAGAATGATATACACAGGGTAGGAAATTTTTAAGCAGAGTGCTTTGCATATAGTAAGCATTCAACGACTATTTTAAAATTAGTTTTGACTGAGATTAGTTTGAAAAAAAGAAAAGAAATCAAGTTTAATAGAAATCGTTTTTACTTCTCTAGTCCAAAGGTCAATTAGAAATAATCCAAGCCATTATATTTTAAATGTCAAAAGCATCTGCATTAATAATATGATTTGTGATTTGCCCATATCTGTATCAAAAAAGAAAAAAAAAAAGATTCGCCTATGTCTTTTGGTGATACTTTTAAAGTGTTATTTTGGAAAATATTAAACATATGCTAGAGCAGACATTCTGTAATAAACCCCTGTGTACCCATTAAAATCAACAATTATGAATTCATGGCCAATCTTACTTCTACTTTGTCCTTGATTATTTTAAAGCAAATCTCAGGTACAGATCATTTAATTCATGAATATTTGATAAAGCATCTCTAAAAGATAAGAACTTGCTCTTTAAAGGTAACCACATTGTTACTGTAACACTTTTTATATCTCAGTAATTTTATCATGACAAATACTAAGGCAGTATTCAAATTTCTACTTCTCATATACATGGCTTAAATGTTTTAACAGGTTTGAGGGGGTTGAGTTTTTGGTTTAAACAAGCATTGAAATAAGTTCCACACATTGTGTTTGGCTAATTTGTCTTTGAAATCCCTTTTTTTTTCCCACTTTGAAGCAATTACAGATTCACAGTTAAGTTCCAGAAATAGTGCAGAGAGTTTCCCTTTGCCTTTCACCCCATTTCCTCTAATGGTAACATCTTACATAGTTATAGAACAATAATTATTATTATTTTAACATGGAATCAATATAAAAATTTACAATTACAATGGCTACAACACAGCTCAATTCAGACTAGCCACATTTCAAATGCTCAGATATGGCTAGTAGCTGCTCTACTGAATGGTGTAGTTCTACATGTTGGATTATATTCACATTTGACTGTTCTTGGTAAGACTGCTTCGTAGATAGTGATGTATTCACCCATCACCAGGAGGTACATAGTGCTTTGTTTTCTCTTGTGTGTGAGTGACTTTGGTGGCTATTAGTGATCAATGGCTATGGGTTGCAATGTAGTAGTTGCATATTTCTATCATTTCTTCTACATCTATTAGCAGGAGTTGTTGTTTAGTCACCAAGTCCTGTCCAACTCTTTTGCAACCCAATGGACTGAGGCCTACCAGGCTCCTCTGTCCAGGGA
>NW_011494938.1:482445-486699 GCF_000754665.1 Bison bison bison
CTTCCCAACCCAGGGATCGAATCCACGTCTCCTGCTTGGCAGGTGGATTCTTTATCACTGAGCCACCAGCCCGTTAGCTGGAGTGCTTCTCTGAAAAGAAAATGGATACTCATCCACTATTTGGGTACCCAGGTTATTGTTCATCTAGGATAGGTGGGGTAAATATTTCTACTTTCTCAGTCTTCAGAATAACAACTTGCTCACTAGCATTCTCCAACAAAGATCAATTGTTTCTTTTCTTTCTTTGTTTTTCATTATATTTTTGTCTCCACTAAGCTCTAAGTGAGGAAGGCAGAGACTTGGTCGTGCTGACCTCCAAGACCCTAGTCCCTGGCAAAGTGTCTGGCATACAGTAGATACTAATAGGGGCATTTGAAATGAGAATAAAAGGTGCATGGACAGAAGGGAATAGAAAAACAAGTAAATTACTGCTGCTGCTGCTAAGTTGCTTCAGTTGTGTCCGACTCTGTGCGACCCCATAGACGGCAGTCCACCAGGCTCCACCGTCCCTGGGATTCTCCAGGCAAGAACGCTGGAGTGGGTTGCCATTTCCTTCTCCAATGCATGAAAGTGGAAAGTGAAAGTGAAGTCGCTCAGTCATGTCCGACTCTTCGCAACCCCATGGACTGCAGCCCACCAGGCTCCTCCGTCCATGGGATTTTCCAGGCAAGAATACTGGAGTGGGGTGCCATCAAGCAATAAAAACTTGATAGAATGGTGCCACTTTTGTATGTTCAGCACTTAAAGGAAAGATCTCTATGAAGACACAGCCAAAAGTCACATCTTGAAGAAAGGTCAAGGGTTTATATTACTCCAGAAAAGAAGGTATAGAAGATTACAGAAAGGGAAGAAAACACGAGAGAAGATTCAGGAGTTGATAAATAATTGCCAAGAAAACTGCCAGTTCTTCTTTAGCCATTCCCCTCCATATAATTCAGGATATTAAGGCAGTTTTGTGGGAAAAGAGAATGCCACCCACTCCAGTATTCTTGCCTGGAAAATCCCATGGACAGAGGAGCCTGGCAGGATACAGTCCATAGGATTGCAAACAATCAGACATGCCTTAGCAACTAAACAATAAATGATAGAATAGCTATATTTTTAAATGTTCTAAACACTTGAATATATAGTTAAAACACTCGTGCATATGTAGAAGAGGGTTCACTGAGAAGGAAGGGCATTTTAAGTAGAATTCATTATATGACATAGTGAGATGAGACAGAATTTGTACAAAAGGTATCATTTTATTCTAGTTCCAGAAGTCAAAGGTGATGAATCATTGGACAGGTGCACTAGGATTCAGGAGACTGGGATTCTAGCCGCCTCCTCCATAGGTGAGATGGTGATTGCTCCTTTGATTTTCAGCTTGAAGATGAGGAATTTGATCCACTTAGTTTTTTCACAGTTTCTTCGAGCCTACCTTTTGTCATAAATGCAGCCTCACTCTCCCTGATTATTATAAAATGTTAGTCCTTATCATTCTCAGTCCTTTTACTGAATAATCTGATGATCGATGATATACTTTAGGAAGATGTGATGTAGAGTCCTGGTTAACAGCCACCATACTGAAGTGAATTAATCCCCACTTGGTTAGTATACTTATTCAGATACCCATCTGCTTCCTTTCTGTGGTGTATCAGGACTTCCAGCCTATTGATAACTCTTGGTTCTGTATATTAGTTCCACTGATCTTCTATCTTTGTCTCCCTCCAAGTCCAACTTAGATTCAGTCATCAAGCATTTAAATATTGATAACTCTTTCAAGACCCTAAATTCCTTCATTATCTTCTTGTTGCTGAATCTACAAAACCCCAAGTCTTGGAGAATCTAACTAACTAGTTTCTCCTATCCAAACAACAGCAGAGCAGACTGATGCATAGTACCTTTTCAGGATGACCAATCTCCAGCCTTCCGACACTAACACATTACTGGATCAGTTTACTTCTCTTGACCCTGTCTACTGTGTCATCATCACCATTTCTACAGACCTTTTCTCCTCACTTTTCTGTATCTATTCTTACCACCCTACAATGCAGTCAACATTTTCAGTCTGTGTAATCTATGTAAAAATAAAAATTGAATTATGTCAGTCCTCATCTTAACACTCCCCAGTGACTTTTCAATGCCATTGGGAAATGACCACAAATCCTCAGCAGGACCCCCAAGCCCCCCAGGGTTGGTCTGCTCCAACCTTCTGTTCCCGTACTGTTCTTCCTCTTTCTGTCTTAACGCTAGCTATAACGCCTGCTTTTGTTTTTTTTCCCAGTTCTCTGTTCCTCTCAGGTGGGGCTTTGAATATACTGATCCTCTGTCTGAAACCCTTTCTACCCAAACCTACCCCCTCATAATTTCCTAATTATGAGAATTAGGAAATTCTAATGTCTAAGAATCCTTTACATCTTGGCTCAGACATCAAGCAAGCTTTTTTCCAATGCTCACATTTGACTAGGTCTCCCTTTATGTCTTCATAACACCATACTTTTCTTTCTATGATGTAACATTACTTGTCATCGTGCATATGTGTGACTTTTTGATTAATGTCAACCACGTTCACTAAACCTTGTGCTCCAAGAAGCTTTCTTTTCAGAAGAGGGTTGTCATTTTTATCCCTAGCACCTTCTAAAGTGTCTAGTACATGATAGACACTGAATAGATAAAGGAACCAAGGAATTAAGGAAAGAAGATAAAGAGGCAGGAAGGAAGGAGAACAGCCAATGAACTAATCTCGTCTTCATTCTCTGTCCTCCTGAGATCCAGGGCAGGGAGATAAAGAATCAAGAGTGATGTTCCTTCCTCACTTGCAGGATTTTTGTTTACTCCCAAGTAAGCATCTTTTCGTAGTGTGTAAAGCTACTTTGATGCCCACTGATTTTCCTCAGGTTCTGGTCCAATGTTTTCATGAAATTCTCTTTGTATCCTTAAGAAAAATCCATGTCACAAAGCACTCTCTCAAAGAACATCATCACTCCTAAGTGTTGATGAGAGAGCAATTTAGCACCCTGTTTACTCAGTTCTGTCACACTTATGCAGTAGCCCTTTTATGGTTGTTGTGGAATTGCTGTCTAGTTCATGATGCTCTCACTGCCTGGGGACAAAAAGAACAAAGGAAAAATCCTTGAAATCAGGTGTCCTCTCTATCAGAGCTTCTGAACCCAGTTAGGAGGAGGTAAAGGGAATGCAGCCATTACAAAATTCTGTCAAGATCTGGTCTTGAACAGATTTTGTTTTGTAGCCTTTTTAGAAAATGTGCTCTTGAAGGGTTTCTCACTCCAAATACTGTTTATATAAAATATTCTAGTATCAAGAAATTTCGCTTCTTTTTTTTTTTTTTTAAGATGGCTCATTTCTTATTGTAAACTTGCTCCCCATGTATTTGGTGTGTCACTTTTTAAAAAAACATCACCTGCTATCTATTAGAAATTATTAATGCTGTTTCTCTTTTATGGGAATACAAATCCCATTAAAATGGCAAAAGTATAAATAGTAATTTAAAATATTCCACTTTTTTCTATAGATCAGAATTCTTATAAAAGAGGTAATTTATCTTTTCTTAGTAAATCATTGCAGATTAATTATGAAATTTATAGCAAAATATCATATGTCTGCAGTCCATGGGGTCACAAAGAATTGGACATGACTGAGCAACTGAACTGAACTGTACTCTTTACTTAAAGCAAAAATACATAGTCAATCTCAGTAACTCTTATTGAAGAGTATACAGTTTTCCTAAAGGTAAAAGTCTAAGGGAGTCCACGCAGGTATTTGGGAACTGCGGTCTCACTCCCCAGAGCAGGTTTTTACACCCTTGGGAGTGGATCTGTGTTCCCCAAATCAGTTGGGCAGCATAACAACTGCAACTGGATAACTCTGAAGACTAATTAATAAAATAATGCTCCATATGCAGTCAAGTGTTATAAATAATTAAAGCTCAAATGTGCCCTAGCAAATATCAACTGACCAGTTTTTATATCTTTTGCATACATTATCCTGGCTTTTACGGTTCCTCATTACTTGCCTCACTAGACTGACGCGTTTTCAATTAGTGTGTATTATTCTGGTCCAGATATATTTTTAAAACTGACTTCCTTTGTTTTACTTGAGCAGTCACTAAAGTGATATTTATTACTTGTCTACTTCTGTGATTAACCTAGAGAGAGTTTTAAAGGAGCAAATCATAGTGGGGGATTTCCAAGGAGAACTGCAATAAAACCATGAGCTTATTTAATGCTCTTTATCCCACCCCAAATTGAAATG
>NW_011494938.1:486799-487069 GCF_000754665.1 Bison bison bison
CAGGGGACAGAAAGCCAGTATTGCATGGATGCTGTTGACAATAAAAAGTACTTGAGTAAAGTAGTGGACTTATTCATTTGTCAGCTCATATATTATGCGCATTCAATCTCCTCGGAAGTCACCACAAAGTGAGGGAAAGGTTGAGTAATTCAATAAAATTATCCTGAGATCACATTGTAGGTTATACATTTATTTAAGCAATTCTGTTATCAACACCAGCCTGCTTCCTTTGGGTGCGTTTTAGTATGTGTGTTAGCTTGATGAGTTCCC
>NW_011494938.1:487214-489017 GCF_000754665.1 Bison bison bison
CATTAATGGACATTAAGATTCAAGTCAGCTTTGTGTTACCAAATAAATGTGTTGTTCCCTGTCACCTCTGAAAAACAACAACAACAAAAAGGGTTGTGATACAGCGAGTCATTCTAGCAGTCATTGACCTGGCCTCTTGGGATTTCTAAACAAGTTTTGATCCCCTAGCGAAGTTCACTGTTAGTTATCTAGTCTAAGATGTCTGCTTGACTAGGTTGGAGGAAATCAACATCTTTTTGATCTGTTCCTCATCGCTAATGGAGTAAAAGCTGCTTTTGTATAAGTTTCGTATTTTATGCAGTCATATTTAGGAGTGCTGAATAGAAAAGATTTTCAATTATTTTTAGAACTACATTTCTAGCCATTTGAAGAAGTCTTCTGAAAACTAGCTTTATCATCAGAACTTGAGAACAGAGTCATCTAGGATTTGCTACTTTTGTTTAATGACTATAATAAGATAAACTATGAATAGTTTACACATTGACTTCTCTACCACAGTCCTCTTTATAACCATGTCAAAATATTTTGATATCTTGACAAATACTCTTAAAATAATATTCGTGTAGCACTTCGCCTTTACCAAGAATTTTTACACATTTTCATTTAATCACAGATAAGTCCCTGATCTTTTTATGTGTTCTTCCATTTCCCTCAAAAAAATTATTTTAGGAAAAACTCTACCATAACTCAGACTCCTAGAATTTATTGAGTCTTTCAATAATTTTTTATTGAGCACCCACTCTGTGCTGAAGGCTGAAAGTACAATAGTGAACAAAATGATACTCTGCCTCCACAGACATTCAAACTTTAATGAGGGAAACACATAGTAAGCCAATACAGTAATATATAAAATGATGTCAGGGGAATTCCCTTGTGATCCAGTGATTAGGACTCAGCCTTCTCACTGCTGGGGCTCAATCCCTGGTCAGGGAGCTAAGATCTTACAAGCCACACAATAGAGCCAAAAAAAAAAAAAAAAAAAAGAATTAAACAAAAATAAAATCATATCAGATCAGTTTTATGAAAATAAAATTTAAAAATAAGGCCAGAGAAAGACTGAGAGGTAGTGGCCTACCTAAAGAGACTATTAGTTGAGCTAAGGGTTCTGTGTATGAATGAGCCAAGCAAAGACCTTGAGTGAAGGATATTCTAGGCCAAAGGAGCAACAAGTGCAAATGTGAAGGTATAAGAACAGGTTTGGTGTATCCAAGGAATAGCAGAATGGGCTGGTGGTAGGTTATAGAGAGAAGCAAAGACCAGATAATGAATGGCCTTTTCAGCCCTAGTTGGGAGGTGGATTTTATTTTGTGTATATTGAGACATTACTGGAAGACTACAGGCAGGATGTGATCCTATTAATGTGTTCAGAAATGGATACTGGCTGCTGTGTGAGGAAATGATGGTAGGAGGAGCAAAACAGAAAGCAGGGAGAAAGATTAGGAGGGTGTTGAAGTCATTTAGGAAGGAGATAATGATCACTTGGGCTGGAATGGAAATGATAGATATGATGAAAAATTATATGACCCAAGATACAGCTTGAAAGTAGAGCTATAGAACTTAAGATAGATGGGATGTGGAATGTGAGAGAAGGCAGAGTCAAGGATGACTCTGAAGTCTCTGGTTTGAACAAATGGGGAAATGATGATGCCATTTATGGAAATGGGAAAGACTTCAAAATGATCATGGATGAGGGGAGAGTGTGTATGTGAAGTTCCATTTCTGGATTATGTTGATAGACAGAAACAAATTGTGTGATTCAGAAATTAGTCACCACTCACACTTGACAGTCTCAAATTTTGGCTA
>NW_011494938.1:489117-492139 GCF_000754665.1 Bison bison bison
TTATCTGCACTATTGCTTCAGAAAGAATGTCCAAAATTTGGGGTTTAGGCTCAACAACCTAATGCCTAATTCTCTAAATGACCCTGGGAGCAGATTGAATTTTCAGCAGTGATTTTTCAAGATCGACTGGGAGTTTAACAGCATTATCGTCTGTGGAAGTGACTTCCCCAGTGGTTGTTAGAAGCAGCTGAGCCTTAGGACTGAGAGTCACACAGCTGTGCAAGATGCTATGTGGGCGCTAAACTATTCCTCCACAGTATCAGAGATCTGTAAGCAGGCTAGAGTCTCGGCTAGCCCATGCCCTTAATCTCAGAGAAGACAACTTTGTGCTTAAAAGACTTCCAAAAAGTAAATCTCAACAGGAGCTGGTTAAACACTTTTCCCCCCAGGATGCTCAAAAAAAATTTTTTTTCATCAACTAAAATTAGATATTTTAAAAAAATTATTTCAGACTTAAAATGTGTCCATTTACTTTTCAAATTGCTTCAAATTGACTTAAATGTCACTTATAAATTGGTATTTTTGTTCAGGTTGTTAACTGTCTGAAACAATGCTTAAATTTACCAGAAACAATGGCTACATGTATCTGATACTATAATCCCTTAGGTTCACTTTTCTGCAGAAGTAGAGTGAAAATAAGATAAACTTTTTTATCCGGTTTAAAGATGATATGTAGTCAAACTCAGAAGCGAAGAGACAGGTGATTTCCAGGGCCTGGGGAGAGGGGAAAATGTGGAGTTCTTCATCAAGTAGAAGCTTTCAGGTATGCAAAATGAGTAAGTTTGAGAGATCTACTGTGCACCCTAATGCCTATAGGTAGCACTCCTGAATCATGAGCTTAAAACTTTGTGAAGGAGTATCTCTTGTTACGTGTTTCTACCACAATAAAAATATAAAGGTGACCATGAGCTTTCCTTGGTAGCTCATCTGTCCCATTTTCATAACCTCTCTAATACAAAGTATCGTGAATGAGTATTAAGTGAATCCTTTGTCTTTCTGGGAGTTTGGGTTCTGTTGCCATTTCTGGCAAATCTTTCAAAAATCCCTATGAATTTGTCTTAGATTCTTAGAAGCAGAATCTCTGCTACTTCAGTGAACCACATTTGGATCTTGCCTTCTTCCATGATCTTCATTTCAGATTAATTGGACAATGATTGTCCTTAAATCAGTGTTTAGTAGTTACAATATTTCTAATGTGCTCGAGACTCAATAAATTGGGTGACTCTTAAAAATGAGAAAGGTCATTATGGTAACAGAATGTATTCAGCAACGTTCTTGTCAGGAGTAAAACCAACATAGGCATACAGATAAAGTAGAAATAATGTGGAAATGAACAACATGATATGACAAAACTAAAATACTAATAAATCTGTGAGTATGACAGTGTTGCTGTACTTGTCCTGTGCCCACTCAGTAACCATTTGTTGAAGAAGCAGCACCGTTGGATACTTATACTTTTTAAGTCTGTCGGTCCTCTCATCTAGCCAACGCAGGCTAGAGGAAAAGCCCCAACCATTCAAATAATGGAACTTCCAAATGGGTGGACTTCAGTATCTCCTTTAGAGAAGAAATCACCTGGATTAAGAGGGCAGGGCTAATAGGGCCTCCTTTTAAGGAAAATCCACCTAGTAACTCACAGATTACTCTCAACTTTAGAGCTGGAAACTAAGAGTGGACCCAGTAAAGGATTTCTCAGTTTTTCCCAATTGACAGCATTATTTTTTTTTTCTCTCCTAATTCACAAAACAAGGCTTTCATCCTCACATCGTCTGCATCTAAATCCAACTGGCCTCCATATAACACACTTGGTTTTTCTACCTGAGTGTTCTGTTATGTATTCAACTGTATTTATTGAGTATCTATTAGGTGCCAAGCTGTGTCTCTAATCTTAATATCAGGAACGATGCCTCAGGGAGACTGTGTCATAGTGCCACCATGTAACAGGCCTGGGTCCAATGAATGATCTATACATGTTGACTATGGAATATTAGAAATGGATGTTAGAACTTAGGTAAGATACTTAGCAAACCTCTACATGTTACAAATGAGGACAGGAAGGCTCAGGAAGATTTTATGACCTGTTTGAGATCATGCAACCAAGTTTGGGCCCAGCCCAGACTTCAGCTTATGTCCTGCTACCCAGGACAGTGCACTTATCACCACTTTAGTCTGCCTCTCAGGATGGTTCTGTAAAGTTTTGCTAGCAAATGTGGAAATAACATATAGTCATTCCTTCAGATTGCCAGTCCAAATGACACCAATACAGATGACACTTCAGTGGGAATATAGATAAAATTCAGCTCCGGGGAAACTGTACAACCTACCTGGTTTAAAGAGATTTGTTTTGAAATGCAAGAGCTTTTATTTACATCCTTAGTAATAGGCCCCCTGGCTTTATAAGTGACAGCAACATAGCTTTTCTCTCTGTAATGTCTGTACCTGTGCCCACATTCTCATCCTGTATCGCTCTTCTCTGATTTATATCAAGCAAATCAGTATCTCACCCTTCACCACCCCCCACCCC
Source organism: Bison bison bison (assembly GCF_000754665.1). Lineage (NCBI taxonomy): Eukaryota > Metazoa > Chordata > Mammalia > Artiodactyla > Bovidae > Bison > Bison bison. The sequence goes on from NW_011494938.1 coordinate 491,642, forward strand.
TACATGGTTCTAAGCTACTTTTATTTATGTATTATTAAGTTGTCGTATTCACCCTAATTTCTTCCTCACAAATAGGACAGGCAGAAAAAAAAAAGAATCAATGACTTGGTTCTTTTCTCTCACTTCCAGGTTTTTTATTTCTGATTTGCTTCACAGTCATTAGGATTTTCCACTTTTGTGGCTTTCAAATATTCTGTAATTCAAGGAACTTTTATTTTTTGTTCTGACTTTCAGCCTGGCTTAAGATGAATAATCAACAGCTTGGTTATTCTCTATTACTTTCAGGTTTTTTTTAACTTTTTCATTTGCCTCACTGTAATTAGGATTTTCCACTTCTGTGTCTTCCACACTTTTTGTAATTTAGGAAACTGGTTTTCTTGTTATTAGTCACTTTCAGACTGGCTTAAGAATTTCAAAATTTGGATCCTAAATGACTAATGAACAGATGGCTTTAGGTAAAAGCCTAACTTATCTGTACTTCGCTTCACAATGGTAAAA
>NW_011494938.1:492330-494753 GCF_000754665.1 Bison bison bison
ATACAAACATACTTACTCAACCAAACTATTGACTCCTTAAGGACAAAGATCAGGTCCCTATTTCTGCCCTACCTTATATGTAATAGATTCAAAATAAATATTTGTGAATGAATGAATCAATCAGCAAGCAGTCAAGTCACCCAGTTGGTTAGTATTTATGAGGTATAAATACTATCCATCAGATGATTTAACCTTTGCAATAAAATGGATGTACCTTGGGATTTGCTGCTACTGTAATTTTGTAGCACGATTCCTGTAAGTTTATTTTCTGAACTTCAAGAAGCTAAAGGAAAAATATCAGTTTAGTAGGCCTTGTTCTCATTTGTGAGACAGAAGATTATTTTCTTTTCACGAAGTTACTTGAAGTGTTTTGTAGTTGCCTCTAATTCTTCCACATCACTATTTCAGACCCTTGGGCCTGGCTCTCTCAAAAAGAGAAGAAAGGAGGTATGGGGGAAATGGTGGGTTTTAAAGAAAATAGTTTCATCTGTTCAAAAGATTCAGGAAGTAAATACCATATCAGTTGAATATTGACAGCTAAATAATGTAAAGATAAATTCTGTGTATGTAAGGGAGAAGGGCTTTATGTCTGGTAGCTTTTTCATATCAGCAAAAGAATGAACCAACTTGCCTCATTTAAAATATTAATTATAATCGATAAGACACATTCAGTACTGTGTATAAGTATGTATTTTCCCCAGTGTCATTCAAATCTCCTTTATTTTTTTGTGAAACAAGACGCTATTGAAGAGTTAAGGCTCTTGGTATTGAATGTTGTTGTTGTTTTAAGATGGCTCCATTTTCCTTACTTTTCAAATGAAGTTAATTGTTATAACATGCAGTCTGGGGTAAATTGATTAGATATTGAGAAATCTATTTTTCATCATTTTAATGCAATATCTTCATGAGGATTTTTTTTTTTTTTTTGCTGTTGTTGTCTTGTTATTATTTTTCTACCTAAGCTTATCTCTTTTAAACTCCATGCTCTAAGAATCAACCATGTCCATTGCCTAGAACAGTGTCTGGTACATAGTAGGTTCTCAAAATGTGTTACATGAATAAATGGAAAAGCACCTTTCATATAACCATGTTTAATATGACATTGCTCTTTATAGTTGTTTTTTTTTTTTCTCTCCCTTTTTTTCTGGAGTTTTTACCGTTTTATGTATGTGTTGAGTCTAAATCTTAAATTCTCAAGTTTCAGTCACTTAACTGTTCTATCTTCCATCTACTTTCTTTTCTTAATTTCTGGCATCAATGTGAAAATAATGGTGCTTATGTGTTTGTAATGACAGAACTCCCTTTGTCATTTCTTTAGATTTATTTTAATCCTTAGTGACTCATATTTAGAAATAAACTGTGCAGCTGTGGTGGAGCTAAGCTGTTGGCAACAACTCGAGGGGCAAACAAGTGGTCTCTCACAATGGATGGGTGGTCCTCAGCCTTGAATTATTTGCTGTTCAGTTTTTTAATTTTATTCTTGAAGTATAATTGCTTTACAATGTGGTGTTAGTTTCTGCTGTATGATGACGTGAATCAGTTATATGTATACATATATCCCCTTCCTCTTGAGCCTCCCTCCCACCCTACCCTCCAATTCCACTCTGCTAGGTCATCACAGGGCTATTCAGTTTTAACAATGGAATTACATCATCAGTGTCTTGAGCTTTTTCAGTTCAGCGGGACCATTAAAATCTGTTTCCTTATTTGATAGACCCTGCCCCAACAATTATCTCCACTTTGCCCTGAGGTCTTTAATATATCCTTCTCTACTGTGGTGACCAACTGTCCTGATTTGCCTGATGCTATCCTGGTTTCAGCATCAAAGGTTCCTGGTCCTTAGTTCCTGGCAAACCAGGATGGTTGATTATCCAACTTTCCATCTGTGTTCAAACCACCACTATCCTAAAAAGAATGTATCTCTCTCTACCTTGTGATCATCTCTGTCCTGTCATCTTCTCCCTCTCAGAAAAAAAAAAAGATACTAGGCAAATAATTGTCATTTGAAATACCTTCTCTTTCTTCTCTTACTTGCTCCTCAGCTGAACTATTTCCAAAGCTACTGCCTCCACTGAAATTTTTCTCACCAAGTCTCATGAACAGTTTTCAGCACTGATCTTGCTTTACTTCTTTGTCATGATTGGACACTCTTGGTCACTTTGTTCCTCTCAAACTCTTCACTGTCTTGAGCAGCTTTACAGTCCTTCTTTCCCCCAATCTTTATACCTATCCAATCCTTTTCAGTTTTTCATAGGATCCAATTACTCTGTCTGCTCATTACATTTTTATGTATGTTCTCCAGAATTTTCTTTTCAGTTCACTCCACTGAGTAATCTCATCTACTGACATAATTTTAATCCTTGCCTATAAGCATAATCATAGACCCTTAGTGTATATTAACTTAGTGAGAGAATGACTCCTAT
>NW_011494938.1:494853-497166 GCF_000754665.1 Bison bison bison
CATTTCTTCTCCCTAAACATGGCATTCGAAACTTGTTTCCTGCTGGAATGAATGTTATATCTCCAAGCTGAGGGTATCACATCCCCTTATTCTGTTGCCCAACAGACCCCCCTCATAGGAGTATTGGAGTTTTCATATTTGTCTTTATTAATTTTTATCCTGAATGTGCACATAAGGTATTCTAGACCAGAGGCTGATTTCCTTTAATCAACCTCCAGTAAATATCATCACTACCTTCTACCCTTTGTTCATGCCTTACCCCTAAGGAGACATGGTGAGATCTGATTAAATTTGTCCTGTGTGAGTAACTGACCCAGGAAAAAATGATTTTTCTCTGCTTATAAAGGAGAAGGAGGCAGGCGTCCCCTTGTCCCTCTGAAAGGGTCTCCTTGGAAACCTAATGGCTCTGAGTCCTAATTCCAGCTTCTCTGGGAGCCAGGTAGCCCCATGCACCTCAGATTCTACAACCTAGAAATGTCTCCAACGTCTGGGCTTTATATTTTTGAAATGTAAATGCCCGCAGAGATAGCCATTCCAGTCTTTCTGACACCTTGCAGCTTAACCTAGAGAACTACTCTGGGCTGTAACCAATTGGCCCCCTTGGATCAGTAAAATTAATCAGACAAATGATTACAGATCTGATTCTCATGGTATGGGAAGGTGTTCGTGTGGCTAGAACTTTTTATAGGTGTACTGAGAAATCCAGGAGAGTTTATTTCCTCACGTTTAGTTTAATTGCACCCAGCATTCCCTCCTCTACCCAACCTAGAAACTAGGAGTTCACCCTTGCTCTTTTTCTTCTTCTTCAGCATCAGTTTGGTCACCAAATTCCCACATCTCTACTCTCTTAAACATTTCCCTACTCTGTTTGTGTTTTTTCTTCCTGATACCATTTCCCTGGATCAGATCCTCATAACCTTTCAGTGAATTCTTTCAATTGCCTCCTGTTTTCTCTGACTCCATTTCTGTCCTTCTCAAATATGTACTCTGTACTAATGTCAGAGGAATTGATTTGAAATGCATACATGCCCATGCCACTTCCTGCTTAAATCCCTTCCAAGGCTCCTGATTCCCTACAAAACAATACCTAGACTTTGTATATGGTCAGAAGTTGAGGTTCAAACCCTGACTTAAAGGTCTAATTAGTTTGAGATGAGAACAGTACCCTGGTTCATCTGTGGACATGTCTTCTTGTACTTTATCTTCTGCAAATGCTCACCTTCTTGAGAGAACTGCACTGGCACACTGAGTTACCCTCTGTCTTCATACGTGCATTTTCGTCTTCTTTCCTCTTCCTCCAACCTACTTTTCCCTTGCTGACTCATGTTCCTGCTTTAGAATTCTTCGTGAATACTATCTTCTCCAGGAAGCCTTTCCCAATTTCCTTTCCCATATTGTGCAAGCCTATAGCACTTTCTACATTGTGTTGAAATTATTTATGTGATCAAATCTTCCACTGTTTACTATAAGTTCCTACCTAGGAAGGGCTGTTTTGCATTCAACTCTGTATTTCTGCTGCTAAGTCGCTTCAGTCGTGTCCAACTCTGTGTGACCCCATAGATGGCAGCCCACCAGGCTCCCCCGTCCCTGGGATTCTCCAGGCAAGAATACTGGAGTGGGTATTTCTAGTCTCTAATATAACTACTGACACATAGCAGTTCAATAAAGGGAGATATTATTATTTTTATCATTGGTAAATTCAGTATCACCTTCCTAATGTCAAGTCCAACTGGAGAGACAAAGTAAAGTAATAATTATCTTGAATCTGGAAAAATTAGATATTTGATAAAAATGCAGGAATACAAGAACTATATATACATATGCACACAAAAACATGTCTATGTGCACATTCACAAACAGATTACAAATGAAATATCAGAGGGAAAATTTACATGTAAGCAGAACAAATAACCCACCCACTCTGTATGATTTCAAGGGTGTAAGAATATCCAACTCTACAGAAGTTGCATCCCTATCTACAGGCTGAATCCTCCTATTCCACTTATAAAATTTCATTACTTTGGCTCAAAAACCTTGCATCTCTCTACTCAATTGTAAATAACATTGAAAGATGGATCCTTTTGCAAAGTATAAGACTCAGGATTTCTTTAAATGGCGAACACTATTAGGCTTTTCTTTATAAATGTGTCACACAGTGTATTTGTAGAGTACTCTTAAAACATGATATATCTGAAATTTAAAGGGGATGCTGCTAAGTTTTCTCTCAGAAACAAAACAGGGTTTAAATTCAATAGGCAACCTTTCTAAAAATAAGGTAGAATTGAACCAAGATATGAATAATTAAGTCCTAGA
>NW_011494938.1:497824-501173 GCF_000754665.1 Bison bison bison
CTCAAGACATCTGTTCTAGGCTCACTCTTTTAGAGAAGCTTGTTCCCACAAATCTACCTCCAGTGTACCTCAAAACATTTCTCCCATGTTCAAAGAAGTCACAACAGAAAATGTAATGGGTATTTCTCAAAAGTGTTGAGGTTTCACTTAGTCTACTATTAATACATCTTTATGTTCATTGTCAGACATTTTGACAGAATTAGCTGATGTTTATGAATTAGGATTGGTCATATACTTCAGTACAATCTAAGTTTTTCCAAGTGACCTTTTAGGTTTCCCATTATAGTCTGGATATCTATTCTTTTGGGTATGCGTAAGTTTCATTAGCCCTGCTAGAGTTTTGCAATATATGTCTTAGAACTGTAGCTCCAGGTTTCAAGCTTGGCAGTCAAGTTACTTAAATAAATCACTCATATCTTAAAGGATGTTAACGTATCTTGAAAGCTCCTCTATGCTCTCCACAATACAAACAGTGTTTTCCTCCTTAACAGAAAGATCTATCGAGCCTTCTTTATCATTTTATGGCTATCAGTTTATAAATAAAGGAGATAGAAATTCACCTGGGAATTTCATAACCAAGTTCTGAGCACCCAGGATTAATTTGGAGGAGAATGCCACAAGCCAAATCAGCATTTCTTTTCATCTCATTTCACAGGCCTTCAAGAGGGAACTGAAAACGAAAGAACCTGTAATCATGAGTACTCTTGAGACTGTACGAATATTTCTGACAGAGCAGCCTTTGGAAGGACTAGAGAAACTCTACCAGGAGCCCAGAGGTAATTGAATGTGGAACTGTAATAACATATTGATAGAAGGATCAGTGGTGACAGAGCAACCCATCCATTCTGGCTGCCAAGGTCTGGATAGGTCTCATATTTTCTGGGTTAAATAGAATCGATTCAAATTAAACCTTGATGCTGAAAAAGAAAAGGGACTCATAAAGCACCATGCATAAATCTGTTTGCACATTCATAAATAAACATTAAAAGAGATTAGCGATCACTTATTGAAACATTTAGTAAACAGCAAACAAAAGAGATTATCTGTGAGGAAGTTTATTGTCACAAAGACTATAATCTAATTTTCGATTTAAGAGCCTTCTTTCCTGCAGTAAATTTGAGCTTGTGGTGTGCATCCTAACATCTTGCTACTCAGTAGCTTAAATGAATCTTGGATTATCTGATTGATATAAAGTAGAACAGATTCACTCAGGAAGACACGACTTCAGATGTGCCAAACTCCAAAGTAGAAAAGAGCCCTTAATCAGAAGGTTGTCCTGTTGTGAAACTTTTCTCTTTCTTTTTGCCAGTATGACCTTTTCAGCAAGGTTATTTTTTTTTTTTTAAACACAAAAACGAATGTGGCCTAAAACCTTGTCGTATTACCAATTTAGAGCTGCCGCCTGAGGAGAAAGCCCAGAATGTCACACGACTCCTACGAAAGCAGGCTGAGGAGGTCAACACAGAGTGGGAAAAATTGAACCTACACTCGGCTGACTGGCAGAGAAAAATAGACGAGGCCCTCGAAAGACTCCAAGAACTGCAGGAGGCCACGGACGAGCTGGACCTCAAACTGCGCCAAGCTGAGGTGATCAAGGGATCATGGCAGCCCGTGGGCGATCTTCTCATTGACTCCCTCCAGGATCACCTCGAGAAAGTCAAGGTACGGTCTACTCCTTGGCCTCAGCACCCTTTGAGAGATTCAAAGGAGGTTCTAATCTGAACTCTGGTGCAATATTTTCTTCTCACAAAGTTAAAAATGGGGCCCTTATGTATTTGAATGCTTTCACAAATTCAGAGTCTTCTGGCTCATGGTTGGGTGTGGGGGAGGTGGCCCGGAGAATTTGAACAAACTTTTTGGCCAACCCAGTATTTTCTCAATGAGAAGATAGTGATCTAATCATCTGCCTGTCTTCAGTAATAGAAAATGAAATATTAAGTTACAGGGCAAAAAAAAATCTTTTTGATTTTGCTATGAGGAAATTCATTTAAGCGTACTAAAGTGGTCTGAATTACGCATGGGTGTCTTGAGTGCATGTGTGTGTGTATGTGTGTATTTTTGGTTCTTAGTATCAGAGAAGAGAAAAATACAATATCTAGTCAGTAGCCAGGAGTCTAGGTTTTGGCCTTTTTGCTAACTGAATTATATGACTTGAGTGAGTTATGGTACTGTGAACTGAGACCATTAATTCTGCCCTTCCATTAAAAGGCATTGTATAGAATACAATTTTTGCATTGTATTAGTCCACTTCAGGGATTAGGAAATATCACTCTATATTTGGAATAGTGTCTATGAGACCAAAGTTACATTCCCATATGACACAAAGATGATAAATACATTTACAAAGAAAGAATATACATATTTAGGAGTATCATTTTGAAAAGTAGCAACTTGAAACATATTTTGTCTGTTTATCTAGTGTCAAAACCAACACATCCCCCCAGGTTCAAATGCAAAAGAAGTGAAATCCTCACCTGAACTTGGCACATTTGGCAGCCCCCTCATTCTGGAAGATCTCTTCTCCCTTGGCTTTCATGGCACTGTTGCCTCCACATCCTTCTTCTTCCTTCATTTTCCTCAATTCTGAAACTCTCCCCACCCTTCAGGTGTTGATATGCCCAAGTTTCTAATCTGAGCTCAGTTCTCTTTTTATTCTATAAAAACCTTAGCTCATGTGCTAAGTCACTTCAGTCATGTCTGACTCTTTGTAACCCTATGGACTGTAGCCCACCAGGCTCCTCTGCCCATGGGACTCTCCAGACAAGAATACTGGAGTGGGTTGCCATTTCGTCCTCCAGGTCAGTTCTCTTCTTTTTGGATAAATGCTCCCGGTTTGAAATGGAGTGAATGGTGACAGATCTGAATTTCTAGTCCGAATCTCTTTTCTGGTCTGCTAACCCATATGCCATTCCATTCTGAAAGCAAATCCATTTGTTCTCTTGTTGGCCTATTCACCTATAAGTATCCCTTTTGACCTAGCTTTTCTTCTGTTTCCCATTTCAGTTAATGGATTGTAAACCAACAAGTTGCTCAGGCTAAAAACTTGAGGTCTATCCTTGAATCCTTCTGTGTTTTCATTAACTTCACTGATTGCTCATTTTGCCTCCGAATATCTCCTTTATGTTTTCTCTCCTCTTTTTCCCAGTGTCCCCTTCTAGTCCCAGCATCTGTTAATTCAGATAGCTATATTATACATCCTTAAACCCCATTCCCCATCAGCATCCATGGTATATCACAGACACTACAGTTTAAATATTTGCTTAGTGAGTGAACAAATAAACAGTTTCCTTACTGATATTTCTGTTATCCATTCTCTTCCAATTCTAATCCAAACACTCTGCAGGAGACT
>NW_011494938.1:501273-501861 GCF_000754665.1 Bison bison bison
TGCCGAAGGCAGGTGACCCTGTTTCTTCCTAGCACTAGCATAGAAACCTGACTGTTGCTTCTGTTCTCTCTAGGTCATTCAGGACACTCTGACCATATCCCCCTTTTCCCATCTCTTTTCATAACTCTCTGCCTTTGCAAATGCTCTCCCCTCTGCCTGGTCAGCCCAACTTATCTGCCTGGTGAACTTTCACTCAGCTCAACTCCAATGGCTCCAGCCCCATCTTTCACCCCCACCTCCCATCAAGCAGAAGAAACTGCTCTTAATTCAGTGCTTCTATAGATCACCACACATGCTTAAATTGTTGCACTTAAACTTCACATACATTGTGGCCTTTTTGTTCTCCCATAGAAAGTAAGGGTCCTCAGAAAAAGGATCCTGCTGTACATCTGTGAATTCTGTTCCTAGTACACTGCCAGCAGCATATAAGAAATCTAATGTAGCTTATTTTATTCCTTCACTCAACAGTTGTTTATGAGCTACTGTAAAATGCACTATATATGTGTTCAGTTCAGTTCAGTTCAGTTCAGTCGCTCAGTCGTGTCCGACTCTTTGCGACCCCATGAATCTCAGCATGCCAGGCCTCCC
>NW_011494938.1:502396-503178 GCF_000754665.1 Bison bison bison
GTGTACATAAAAATTAAAATAATTTTTAATTTTAATAATAATTTTTAATTTTAATAATAATGTTTTGAAATATATTACCTATTCAGCATTAAAAAATATTATTTTTATCCCAAAATATAGGAACTAAATTCTTTTTTTAATTAATTAACTTATTTATTTTACTTTACAATACTGTATTGATTTTGCCATACATTGACTTGAATCCGCCATTAGTGTACATGTGTTCCCCATCCTGAATACCCCTCCCACCTCCCTAGGAATTAAATTCTTAAAAATTTCCCCCCAAATGGCAAATTAACTTAAAAGAATGTCCCAAAGGAAATAAATTAGTTCATAAATCAAGTGGCTAACTATATAGGCTTTTGAGCAGACTTAAAGGATTCATTTTGAGTCATATGGGTCACACAGGAGCATTAGTAAGATAATGAATATAGATGGAGAATGGATACAGCATGACTTAATAACAAAAACTAACTAAAAATAGAACAGCTCATATATCAACTGGCCCTGACCCAACCCTATTTGTGGTTTTCTTTTCAATTCCCCTGTCTCATCTGTTCTTGATCCTAAGACTAACTTCATTTCCCATACCCTGATTGGTAAGCCTCCTCACTCCCATCTCAGTAATAACAAAACATGTATACACTGAATGCTGCTTTAAAAAGAGCTTATATGTAACAACATTTCTTTCTCAGACACCAATACACTAAACTTACAGTACCTGATCATAATATGTATTTACTGGTCATAACAGATGGGATTATCTTGGTTTCTAAACCAGT
>NW_011494938.1:503278-503785 GCF_000754665.1 Bison bison bison
CTAACTAAAACTTAGTTTGAAAAGCAGCAGAAGAGTACTTAAGACCACGCTTCCTATTTTTCTACTCAGCAATTTAAGCCCTTAAATTTAAGCCCTCAGAGGCTCCACGCTGTAGGGAATGTGGAACGGATAGCTAGGCTGGTAGCCAGAACATTTTATGTATCCATCTCAGTTTGTTTTCATCACCCTTAGTGACTCTCTCATAATATCCGCCTCCATTCAGCTCTCATTTGTTAAAGAAGTTGTTATTCAAGTCACTATGGAATGTGTGTTTCTGTGGGATTTAGCATTACATCATTTCATTAGCAAATGTGATTTTAGAATTTGGAGAATGGATAAGACAACAACTAAGTCTTAGAACCCTATGGACATGGCATTATTACTAGTCATCATCTTTAGGACAGTGTATATACAATAAGAGAAAGGAACATAATGTTAATATTGACTATTTAGCTCACTAAGAGAATCTCAGCCTTCCAAATATAGCTGCCATAGAAATAACCACTA
>NW_011494938.1:503885-505911 GCF_000754665.1 Bison bison bison
AAATAACCACTAGAATAAAATTTAAATTTTAAATGCTTCTTTATTTTTAAAATTCATGATTCATACTGCTTATCAAATATTTTAAGGACAGAATCATGATTTCTCATTTTACTGGAAATAACACCAATGTTTATGTGACTATGCAAATATTCTTACTTTCTCTGTAGTCACGGGGAATGAGAATAACTCCTTGAATCGCTAGGTGTGCTACATATACCTATAAGTGGAAAACATGTAGGTTTTAATAGAATAGAACAACTTTTGAATCTAAAGTCTACTTATGACATCTTTGTTCTTAAGAATAATTCCTGTGTGAAAAACTTTGTGCAAGTTGTTGTTTTTCTATGTTGTCTCTTTGTTTTAACCTACCATGGTTTCATGACACTGACTGGTACGTCAGTCTTGAGCCAGAAACGTTTCACTGCCTTTAGTTTGCCAATTGACTTGAAACAGTTTTTCACACACTATAGTTAGACTCTCCCAGGCTGCCATCTTGGAATACACAGATTTCTCATACCCTTGTAGTTATGTATTTTACATGTTTTTGTTTTTTTTTTTCACTCAGACTTTCAACTTATATTTCTTATTATGAACATTCAAGTACAGGGATTCTGTGAGATTTTCCTTGGAGTTCTTACAATGAAATATTTTAGTTGGACCTTTTTGTAATTATAATTGAGAATAATGTAATTATGCATGTAGTAGAACAGAGATAACGATGAAGCCACCATGCCATCCTGACTTATTTTAATTTTCAACATTCCCATCTAAAAATTTAAGAAGAAAACTGGTAAGTGCTCTCTTCAGGCTACCTGTGGCATGGTTTATCTGAGAAATTTGTCAGAGAAATGCTATCTCAGAATTTGACACTGAGAAAACCAAGTATGTTTCCTCCTGGTAGGTAATGTGAAATGTGATGTAACACATTAGAATTTCATCTTCACTTTAGAAGCAAGATTTCAGCTATGTTCATGTAACTCTCTCCTCCCTTATTGCTTTTTAAATTTTAACCCTGATATTTTATTATTCATCAATTTTGTTGTATTTGTCATTTATCTGAGCCAACTTTAAATCCTTTCTTATATATGAGTTTTATAGAGAAAGTTTCTAACCCTTTGTTACAGAGATAGGAGGTGCATGGCCAGGCAGAACCAAACTGGTTCACAATATGTAAGCGCTCCCCACTCTGAATAAAGGAAGGATATTTCCATAATGAATAAGATGTACTACCCGTAGTAGGAAAAGGAAAGCTTACTAATATTTTGTTAATTGCTCTTAACAACTGTCAATTGCTATGGGCTAGAAGTAACAGAGCAATTCTCTGTGGAGGCCTTTGTTGTTGCTTTTATATGAGCGCTATACATATTAATGTAAGCTGTTGGAGAAGAAAACACAGAAACAGTATAATCCTTTATAAATCTGGGTTAAATATGGAACTAATGCCTGTCATATGGAGTAACCAGGGTTTTATCTCGTTTTCAAACCATACAATTCTGATGTTTAAAAGCATATGATTTGGCCTTTACTATCTGGGAGTATATCTATGAGAAGGCATATTATAGGAAACTCACTTAAAAACTCGACTTGAAGTCGAGTTTTGTTTTTGTTTTTTTTTTCAGTATTTTTAAATAGAAGGATCATTGTTGGCCTTACTAGAGCTTAGAGACTAAAGGAGGAATTTAATCATATTAAATTTCCTAACCACATTATTTGTTCAATGTAAAATTAAGTGCAAGTTAGTGTTGCCAGGAGAGCTTATTACTTAGTTCCCATGTATTTGCTCTCATTTCCTGCTCTGTTTATAAAATTAAAAGCAAATTACTGAGGACAGCAACGTCAAATCATGTTCCTTTACCCAAGGCATCGGACTTTAGGTATAGTGCTGTGTGTGTTTTTAAAGCCCCTACCTTGGTTTAGGCAAATAGAACCTTGGTTTATCATGCTAGTCCCATCCTGCCTTTGAAATATCTGAAAAGGCAGCACAGAGTAATTGTTTCAGACATCTGCTTAGCATACTTTGAAGTGC
>NW_011494938.1:506011-507698 GCF_000754665.1 Bison bison bison
TTTGAAGTGCATATAAGTTCTTTTGCAGTTTCATTTGAACCCCAGCTGTCTTCACCAAAGTCTATAATCAATCTGAATTAAGTTGCCCTACTTCCCCTAATAAGTCTCTTATTAAGTTCTGCATCAGCCTCTTAGGGAGACTTAAAAGCTAATTCATGTAGAATTGCCATTTTCTACTAATTCATTTGTCAGCTCTCCAAATTCCAAGGAAAACAATTGTGAAGACTATTAATTTGGCTCTTCATAAACAACTTACGTAAGTGTAGTATACATTGGAACCAGGCAAATGATTTAAAACAGTGGGTGGGAGGAAATAAGTTGATGACATTCAATGCGGCTTTCTTTTTGACTGTTTCGAGATGCCCTCCGCATTCAAAGCACAAAGCCATTTATTTAATAAGAGAAACATCCTTCTGCTTTTTACTTTCATAAATAAGATAATTACTGAGTGAACTTTGCTTAAAGATAGGAAAAGGCTTTCAAACAGTTGGAAAAGGAACATGTTCTTTTTATTATGGAACTTATTTTAATTTGGGCTTCTTTGTATTCCTTTGATGGACTGTGATAAAAGCAGCAGCTAGAATTGGTTGCCATTGTGACTGCATTAAATCAGAGTTGTACAGCTCTTCTGGTCATGGAATATTTAGGAGAACATGGCTAATCAAAATGTTCAGCTAATGAGCTCATCTGACATTATTCTACTAAAGAAGTATTTAATTAGATAATAAAAATTACTCCAAAGAGTATCATCCTTCCTACTATTTGAAAACAGCCATATCAAAAAACTGATCCTTTAATATGCCACTCCTGTTTACTAAGGGTTTATTCCAGAAGCTTTGTTTGTGGCTGGAAGTAATTACAAACACTCTTCCTCAAGAGTCTTGGGAAATAAAAGACTGTTCAAACAAAAACTTAAGTAACATAGTATCAGCATTAGCGGATCTAAAGACTCAATGATTCATTCACTTATGGTATGGTTAAACCTGTACCCAGAGAAATCTGATCTCATTACAGAGTGTGAATGTTTATTTTGTGAATAAAATGTCCTGGGAGTTATATTAATGGCATCTTAGTTTTCCTGAGAATATAATTATTTAGCACCAAGCTGAGGGAACAAGAATTTTTTTTTTGGTTTGTGTGTATGTGTGCATGTAACACATCAACTTGAAACAGTTTTAGATTGAGTTAGTTATTTAACTAAAATTCCATATTTCCTTCAAAGGTGGATATACACAGTCAATATGGATTTTTAGTCTCCTTTGACATCTACCAAAGTAGTAACAAGTTTAAAATTCGAAATCATGCTAGTCTCCTACCAGAAGCACAAGGAATGACTTAAGAACAAATAACCCATGGAGTCAGCACCTACTGTATTCCCATCATGCCTTGCAATTACAATTTTTAAAATTAAACAGCTGACGTGATGCCAATATTATGCCCCCTTACCTTAACCAAGTTCAGTGATGGCATCGAGCTGGTTCTTGGTTAATCAGTTTTCTGGGTATTGTGGGAACACATGTGCCTATGATACTAAAGGAACACTTAATGGGGACTAAGAAAAGTAAACTTTTTCATAATAAGATATATTCACACTAAAATTATATTTTTAGTTATAGTTAACAATTGCTATAGATTTTTCTATCAACCAAACTTGCCAAAAGCAGTGCTTCTCAAGCTTTTCTGCTTC
>NW_011494938.1:507846-508615 GCF_000754665.1 Bison bison bison
TACTGGAGTGGGAAGCATTGCCTTTTCCAGGGGATCTTTCCAACCCAGGGATCAAATTCAGGTCTCCTGTATCAGCAGGCAGATTCTTTACCACTCTACCACCAGGGAAGCTCCTCACCTATGGGTATGAAAGCATAATTTGAGAAGAATGATAGGAAAAATTGCCCAGTTTGTGACAGCTTCATCTTTTTCCAACAGCTTCTTTCATTTATGTACACATACACAAAGGGTAGATCCTTCCCATTTCAGATATATGGTTTGTATTTTCGTCTGATCTTTATGATTCAAAAGGTCCATGACATATAGCTCTTTGTGATTTTAAACATACATTCTTTGAGTCTTTTGTACAGCAGTCACTTAACTAATAATTTAATTGGTTGTTATAGGTCAGGTTCCCTGGAAGCAGACCCTAAGAACAGGGGTCTGGTGCCAGGGTCCTGCCCCGGCTGATCCAGGGAGTTCGAAGCAGGACGGCGTCGGCGAGGATCAGGATATGATAGTTTCAATTAGATATTAATTAAAGATGTAAAGAGTAATAGAATGAGGATAGCTCAGTAGGAAAATTCAGTGGAGAAAAGAGGCTGAGTAGCTTGGTTTACACGGGAGACAAATAAAACTTCGAGACAAGAAGCTTGCACCACTTACGTAGGCCACAGGCGTCCTTCCATTCTCCCGAAGGAGAGGAGACACTGAGGCCTCCCCGGTCGGATCTTAGAAGCCCAGGCATAATTAGTAAGCATGGCGGGTTCCGCGCTCCAGATGGAGACTC
>NW_011494938.1:509640-510501 GCF_000754665.1 Bison bison bison
CTCTGGTTATGGGGGTAGATGCTCGAGGATTTCCAGGGGGACTCCTGAGGCTCGATCCCGCCTTTGCGTATGTCGAGCCTCCTTCCTCATGACCTTTGCCACGGGCCGAGTGCCTCACTCTGGCCCCCAACAGTCTGGGTGCACAGGATTTGTAGATGGTCAGCTTTCAGGAGAAGCCTGTCTAGGAGTTAGGAAAGCATCACTAGGGAGACGAAAATGCCGATCAAGCATATCATCTCAGGCAAAATCTAGCTTTATGTCTTGATTCAAATGGAGAAAGCTCTGGAGTAGAAGCACCCAGCAGAGTTGTCCTTTTGTACCCCAGCCAGCCATTGGCTGTGGCCAGCAGTATGCTAGTGAGCATTTATCAGCTAGCTCTGAGGTGGAGCGAACACTGATTTTTAGTGTTTTCCAGTTGTCAGGGTATAAATACTCCTGCCATGAGTGATTCAAGCTACCAGCGTGATCTTACCGAACACAGACTTGGGAAGAAACGCACACAATTGACTCTTGGGCTCTGCTCCAGCCCACCACTGGCTGTGGCCCACCCCTAGAGACTTGAGTCACCTGCCAGGCTGGGAATGTGTGTTGTCTCCTGAGATAGGGGCTCCAATCAGCAGAGATGACCTTTCTGAAGAAGAGAGGCAGCCATGAAACATTAGTAGCCAACAATCACAACCGGAGGATGGATGTCCAAGCCAGGAAAAGTGTCCGTTATAGACAGTAAGCAAACTTAGTAATCCATTCAGCATCTGTCTTTCAACATGGCCTTTTCAGTGCTACTTTCTCTTATACATGCAGTAATTCTTTAGAGATGATGAAAATTGTGTTTATGAAAAATCCACCCTCCCCCCTGTGCAA
>NW_011494938.1:510601-511075 GCF_000754665.1 Bison bison bison
AGGGGTGATTATTCTTAAAACAGACGCCACCCAAATAAAGTTACATTCCTATAGGGTGAGGGTATAGTGGGTTTTAGTTAAGGAAAGAATTTACTTAGTCTAAGGTCTAACATGATTTATATCAAAGGTTAATACTTATTTCTTCTATATATTCATTAATGTGTGTAAGGGCAGGGGATGTGGAGACTTAGCAACAAACATTGGCTCAACAAATGAAAAACCCTTCACCAATACAATTTCTAATCATCCCATTATACTTATACTAATGGTCTTCTAACTTTTCTAAGGAACCTGTTTTTTGAAGGTTTAAAGCATCTCATGCCTCTCATGGTTGGGAGGCTGTGAGCAATCACATGTGGCCGGACAAGCCTGTCAGGCAGGCTAGAGAACCTTCAGAGGAGTTTGTAGGTTAAAACACTCTTGTCATGCCCAGGAGTTTTTATTAACTGGAGCTCTAAGTTAACTCCTTCTCTG
>NW_011494938.1:511175-513718 GCF_000754665.1 Bison bison bison
TGGGTTGGCCAAAAAGTTTGTCCTTCCCACACGTGGCCCCCTCCCCCATTCCATTTAGATGTTACCAAAAAACCTAAACTTTTTGGTTAACCTAATATTTACTGAGGTTGGTAACAATAGAGAAGAGTTCACAGAAATGTCTGAGAAAGTGGTGATTATCAGTAAAGAAAATGGCTTTGTAAGCAACCTTGGCTTTATAGGTACATAATCTCTAAGTGTCTGTGTTGATCAGATATTTGTGACCATTGAGAATCCTAGGTATTTAGACACAGTCATTGAGAATGTCAGTAATTTTCCATGGCCATGACTCTCACCTTAGCATGCAACGGAATCACCTAGAGAGTTGGTGGAAACCCAGATTGGTGAAGCCTTTCCCCACAGTTTCTGGTTGAGGAGGCCTGGAGCTGAGTTAAAGATCTGCATCACCAGTTCCGAGGTGATTGCGGTGCTGCTGTTCCAGGGATACTGTGAGAGCCATCATTCCATAGGAAAACCATGGTCTACATGTATAAATACATATATTGTTTATTGTTAGTAATTCTCCAATTATAAGTAATGAACATATCATCTGTTATTTCTTTTGAATCTCAGAGCATCCAGAACATTTTAAAATGAATGCAGGCACATGGCCTCCTGTGAGAGTGATTGATGGTTAGGGAGGGAGCAGAATTTCCCTCTAAAACCTTGAAGTGAATAATGGCCTACTCTTTCCAAATCTGTCTCGTACAAGACATTCGCTGTTATTTATTCCAGTGTTCTTATTGGTATTTTAATGACACTCATACAAGTTTTGAGTTGATTCAGATGACTTAGAATTCAACTTGCCTTCGCACTCTTAATACTTTAAGATATTTAATCACAGAATATTCACTTTGTTTAAATGTTATGTTTACCAATAATAACAATTAAATTTTAAAATACTCCTTATAATTTTCTGCCAAACATACTGATCATAAGCAAGTACTTTACAGAATTGCTGAAATTGAGGAGATTAGGAATATTTGAGGCCATTCAATGTTTTAAAATTAAAACCTGCTTGCTCAATGTGAATAGCTGATCACTTATTCAGGGATTACTGCATTTTCTAATTTAGCTCATCAACCCACTGAGGCTCTGTGTTCATGATGGGAGGGTGTATGTTTGTGTGTAGAAATGGAAATTGATATGGGGTGAAACTGGAAGAAAGTAGGATATAGTCTTAACTGCAGTAATTAGGGAAGAGGGTTTTTTTTCCCCCAAAGGTGATGCATAATCACTCTATTAAATGCCTATGAAAGAATTTATGATTTTGGTATAGGGTGAGTGGTATATGTGATGAAAATTATGGGCAAAATATAATAGAAACAAATGTGTGAAAGTATGCATTAGCATTAAGTTAGCAATATTTAAAATAGGCCTTCCCCTTTATTCTGAAATCTGGGGGGGTTAGGGGATGGAAATAAAGGAAATTTTGCATTGAAAGTAATTTGATTAATGTTTAATATAAAATTGAAATAGCTGTGTATAAACCCACTCAAATCAAGTATACATTAAATAATTGAGTTAACCGAATTACGCAGAATAAGGGCACATTGATTTTCAATGTTTTTGAAAATTGGTCCACATATCACTGTTATGTTTTTGTTTGTAAACTTCAATATTTATTAAATTTCCACAGTGTGTTCAGCCCTAAAATGTCAAACTCTCTTAACCAGAATGAGGCTAGAGAATTCTAGCACTAAGATAGATTTCTTCTCCTTTTAAAGAATTGATTTTTATGGTGAAGTTTTTCTTTCCTTCATAAAGTTAAGAGCCTGCTGGTCCTATTTCAAAATACAGTTATTTTTAGAACACTTGTTCCCTGGGATTCCACATTATTATAGACTCAGTGGGCTCATTTGGAGCTTTTCCCTATCAAATATTCAAATTGTATCATCATGATCTTAACATGGCATTAAGCTACTTAGCAAAGAAAATGAAGTCAATTTATCAGCAATATGTGCTCAACTGTAGTAAGTAAATAGAAACTAAATGACAGGTAAGCCATATATGGGCTTCCCTGGTGGCTCAGACAGCAAAAGATCCACCTGTGATACAGGAGACCTGGGTTCAATTCCTGGGTTGGGAAGATCCCCTTGAGAAGGGAATGACTGCCCCCTCCAGTATTTTTGCTTGGAGAATCCCATGGACAGAGGAGCCTGGTGGACTAATGTCCATGTGGTTGCAAAGAGTAGCACACAACTGAGCAACTAACACTTTCACTGTCACTTTCAAGCCAGTATACTGATGTGTTTTTTGAAGCAAACTATCAGTGACTTTCATCTTGTTTACTTATTTTCCTACTCAGAAAGCCTATTAACCCAATTTGGAGTCTTTACAAGGCGGTGAACCTAAATCTTATTCAATTCAGTTCAGTTCAGTTCAGTTGCTCAGTCATGTCCGACTTTTTGCGACCCCATGAATCGCAGCACGCCAGGCCTCCCTGTCCATCACCAACTCCCGGAGTTCACTCAAACTCACGTCCATCGAGTCGGTGATGCCATCCAGCCATCTCATCCTCTGTC
>NW_011494938.1:514968-515406 GCF_000754665.1 Bison bison bison
TGGGGTAGAGTGCCCAGTGCAAGATGGGTCCTAAAGAAATCTGACACACTTTGACTTTCCAAAAAAATCTTTAATTTTTAGTGAAAAAGATTGTTTTTTTATTAAGATCTTTAACCCTCTTTTCAGCTGAAATAGTATTCTTTAGATAATCAATATAGCATCATTCCCACAGATTTTCAAGGATACTAAATCACATTTTTTTTTCTTTTGACCACACTGCACGACATTTAGTTCCCTGGCCAGGGATTGAACCTGTAACCCCCTGTGGTGGACACACACAGTCCATACCACTGGACTACCAGGGAAGTCCCCACACTCCCTTTTTGCAAAATGAAAAAGAAATCTATTACTATTAGAATATGGTGTCTTCGTTGAATGCAAATCAAATATTTTAAAGGGTAGATTTGGCCCATGGCTTAATTTTTTTTTTAAATAACA
>NW_011494938.1:515506-516500 GCF_000754665.1 Bison bison bison
TTTAAATAACATTTGAGTCCATTGATTAGATAGCTTGACACTCAGACACATTTGTGTCAGTAGTAGTTTATTCATCATTCACATATACTTAAATGGACATTATCATGATAGTGGTGGTCATAACAGAACATAACGGGATATGAATTTAGTTCTTACCCAAAGATGTGATCAGAAAAATAAGAGCAATATCTTGAAAGTAAACTTCTCAAAGTATGATGAAATTAAAAATGAAGAACAAAGTAAACTCTTGACTCCACTTCATTAGCCAGATCTCTTACACACATATACATATATTGAGGTAAAAATAATAACCACTAATGTATCTGGAGTGAAAACATTGCTTAGAAAACATTGCTTAGTGAAAACATTCCTTCTTTTCTAGGAATATGATGAAATAAAGATGAACCATTATCAAAAATTTACCAATCTAATTTTTAAACATGCTGTCACATAGCTTTTAATGAAGAAAATCCATATTATGTTCATTTCTTTTGACCTGAAGTAGTGCAATCTCTTATTTTTGTGTTATTCCATTTGCAAGAAAGGCATTTTGGAAAGACTGAAAACATTAAATTCAGGAGCTACAATAATCTGAAAGTAAAACTAAAAAATTTTATAGAAGGGCATTTTACAATCATTTTCTACCCTCTTCCATTTGGTTTTTATCTCAGCCCTTAGAAATGTTATATCCATCTCTGATTCAGTTCTGTTTTAGAATTTCTAAGCCAACAACAATATATTGAATGAAAAATCAGATCAGCAAAAATCCATTTTATTTCAATAGTGAGTATCTTTAATTTTATTTAAAATAAATGTGTCCCGTATAAAGTAAACTGGGTATAGTATATTGCACTGGTGATTTACAACCATAGATTCCTCTGTTAATTATTATTCACACATGCAGAAGTAGCCTAATTTGTTTTAATGGGAAAAAAAGAATCTCTTGGGAACTACTATATACAATACCGTATGTTGTCCTCCATTTTCTTGGTCA
>NW_011494938.1:516600-518486 GCF_000754665.1 Bison bison bison
TATAAAAGAAGTGTTTTCAAGTGAGTAGTAATTAAAATCTAACATAAAGGATTCTTGAGACTATGCCATTCCCCTTGGTAAAAACCTTCATTACTGCACTGCAAAAGTCAACTCATTCAAACCCATCACAATCTTTATTTGGCTGTGCTGGGTCTTAGTTGGAGCAGTCAGTATCTTTGATTTTCTTTGTGGCATGTGGGATCTTGCATTGTGGCATGTGAACTCTTAGTTGCAGCATGTGGGATCTAGTTCCCTGACCAGGGATCAAACCCAGGCCCCCTGCATTGGGAGCACAGAGTCATAGCCACTGGGCCACCAGGGAAGTCCCCCCACCACAATCTTGCTCAAAGAAAACCCCATGATTTTTCTTCCACAACTGCCCTGTAGTTTCATGCTTCAACTTATTACAGACTATTTGCACCTCTCCAGACACATTAAGGTTTCCTACCTCTTGCCATTTATTCCAGCTCCGAACAAAAAGCTTTCCTCCTCCCACCATTCTGCTTCTTCCTTTATGTTTCATATACCTATATCCCAATGTCTAGTTCAGGGAGCCCTTATAAAGCTACATGGTAGAGGGGTGAGGCAAGACAGGTTTTCCCCAGGGTAATATTAGAAGTTGGCCTGAAAGACTCAACTCCCCAAGAAATGATCTTAGTCTGTGGCTTTCTCATGGTTGAATGTATGACCCTCTGCTTTATAGAGTCCCCCTGATTTAGACCAAATAGGGCTCATGTGACTTGGCATATCCCGTGTTATGGGCCACAATCTGAATTGGTTGCAGATGGAGTAAAAGAAGGAGAAATAGACCCAACTTTCTTGTTCATCTTTATAACAGCTTTGGTGTGTCCATGTTACACTCCCCTTTCTATACAAGAGGAAATGCATGAGACATATTTGTCAGTGAACTTTTTCTTTACTTGAAAAATCCCAAAAATGAGAGGGAAGAGAGAGAGAGTTGGAGAAAGAAACAGATCATCCATAATCTCCCCTTCAGCATCTGTAATCTCATTCCCTACAAGTGCCTCTTTGGGTCAAGTAGAAGGTACTTCTTGCATCATAGAGGTCTCCAGCCCTGGGCCAGAGTTCACCACTTTTGGTGATGGGGTCCAGGTTGGATTTCAGCCCCCTGGTCTCCTTGGCTTGGCCACTGTATAACTCCAAATGGAGACCCTGGTTTGTAGCTCATCCTTTCCTGTATCAGTAGTTTTAAAGCTTTTATTCAATCTTACCAAAATGCCCTGCAGAAGGCTACATCACCACAAAAAGGACATATTTTCCTTAAGTATTAATTTATTTCTCCCCCTTTCCCCCACTTGCTTCATTTTTATGAGAACTCCCTTTGATTGGTGCCAAAAATTTGAACGTTAAATTCTTGTTAGTGCATTAGAGAGCCTTCAGAAATTAGCATATGCTCCACCATAAAATAAAGTAATAGAGCCAGAGAATCTAGATATGGAATCTGAAGGATATAAGCAGGTTTCTCTTCTTTCACTTAGGAATTGACCTCAGCTTTCTATAGGAAACAGTGTTGATAAAGCAGTTTGAGAATAGCTGTTGATCTGAAGGCTTCGTGTCTAATTCTCTTGAATGTTCATTATTTAATAAAACTGTATTGAGGGATTGCCATGTACTAGGGACAGGCATGCCCTGGTGAAAAATAAACATAGAATTGCCTTAATGAAAGTTAGGGTCTTATGAATGGAGAGACCATGAATTAATAAATAGGCAAATAAATACGTACTTACCAATTGCCGTCAATGTCTAGAAGGAAGTAGAGTTCTGAGACTGAGAAAAATCGGGATGGGGGAGCCTGTCTTTAGATAGGGTAACGAAGGGTGGGCTGTCTTTCAAGGTCACAGGAACTGAGATCTGAAATAGCTGAA
>NW_011494938.1:519461-521217 GCF_000754665.1 Bison bison bison
GCGACTTCACTTTCACTTTTCACTTTCATGCATTGGAGAAGGAAATGGCAACCCACTCCAGTGTTCTTGCCTGGAGAATCCCAGGGACGGGGGGCCTGGTGGGCTGCCGTCTATGGAGTCGCACAGGGTCGGACACTACTGAAGCGACTAAGCAGCAGCAGCAGCAGCAGGCAGAGGGCAGAGCTTCCCGGGTGGTTCAGTGGTAATGAATCTGCCTGCAGTGCAGGAGACCCGGGTTCAGTCCTTGGGTTGGGAAGATCCCCTGCAGGAGGGCATGGTAACCCACTCCAGCATTCTTACCTGGAGAATCCCATGGACAGAGATGCCTGGTGGGCTACAGTCCATGGGGTCGCAAAGAGTCAGACACGACTGAAGCAACTGAGCACACACAAGCATCCAGGCCGAGAGCAAATGGAAAACTCCAGGCTGAGGAAAGAGAATTCATGAAGGGTGTAAGTCAAGAATAAGCTTGGTGAGTTCTATGGATGCCGTAGCATCTTTTAAGTTATTGTGAAAAGTGTCAAATTCTCAGATCCACCGTGAACCTAATGAATTAACAATGCCAGAGTGGGAGCCTGCAATCCCTGTGTTAACAAGCCTGCCATGTGATTATGATGCTTGCTGTTGTTCGAGAAGCTCTACCTTAGACAGATATTTTAAGCTGTGAAGGGGAAGGGGAGAACAAGATAGCATCTCTATGCCAGGACAATGCAAGTGGTAAATGTGGGCACAGATCAGGAGCAGTTTTGGCTGGCAGAAATGTTGGCAAATTAAAAAAACCTGTTCAATGTAAAACTTAATCTAAAATAATGCCTGCATTTGAATATCAGTGTCCTCATGGATGGTGTTTTTGATGGCTTATGGATTATTACTTATTTTAAAATAAGTAAATAGATTTCATTCACTGACATTTTGCTTGATGTTTTGTTATATATAATTAAAATTGTCAGACAAAAAATGTTGGCATTCCTTCTGTTTCCTTAGCAGCCGAAGAATGTGGCCTGCTTCAATGATTTATTTATACTCATTAGAGACCTTTTTATTTTAATTGTGCGTATTTTGCATTTAGCCTCTGTAAAGCACTCATGAACTACCTTTTTTGTTTGTTTTAATTGTGTCATTAGAAAGCTATGGAAAGCTTGAAATGTTTTTGTTTGGTTTTGGTTTGTTTGCTTCATTTTTCTATTAGAAAGAAATAATTAGCATCCAGAGTTAGGATTATAGGAACTAGTTTCTGAGGAAATTAACTCAAATGTATACCACTTGTTCTTATAGGCAGAAGTCTTTCCTTTGTGATCAATTCCGTTCTGTTCCTCATTTCCCATTAATATTTGTGAGGACAAAATGAACATACATATAAAAGAAAGAAGACAGACACTGTTAGTGTGATTAAGCTATAATTCAACCTTTGAGAGTATTGGAGTTATAAGTTTCACAGTGAAGCCGTGTCCTGAAAGATGAAGAATTATGATGGCTGCAAATGAAGAAATGTTTTTTTAAAAAAAGAATTTCATGTTTGGGTGCACACTCTTTTCCAGTAATACAAAGAGAAACTAGAGATCATTTTTCAGAACAACATGATGATTCTGTATGGGCAAAAAATGGAACAGTCATTTACTATTCTTCTGGGGGGAAACCATAGTTAAAATATAACTGATAATTGCTCAGAAAATAAAAGCACCAGATTTTTTCATCCCTACAAACTTCATATTGTTTCCCTAAAATCGTTTTCTTTTTTTTTTTAATTTAACTACCC
>NW_011494938.1:521317-522979 GCF_000754665.1 Bison bison bison
ACTCCTGTCCGTTGCGTCAGTGATGCCGTCCAACCATCTCATCTTCTGTCGCTCCCTTCTTCTCCTGCCTTCAATCTTTCCCGGTACTGAGGTCTTTTCCAATGAGTTTGCTCTTCGCATCAGGTCGCCAAAGTCTATGTGAAAGTGAAAGTAGCTCAGTCGTGTCCAACTCTTTGCAACCACATGGACTATACAGTCCATGGAATTCTCCAGGCCGGAATACTGGAGTGGATAGCCTTTCCCTTCTCAAGGGGATCTTCCCAACCCAGGGATCGAACCCAGATTTCCTGCATTGCAGGTAGATTCTTTACTAGCTGAGCCACAAGGGAAGCCCAAGAATACTGGAGTGGGCAGCCTATTCATTCTTCAGCAGATCTTCCCAACCCAGGAATCAAACCAGAGTCTGCTGCATTGCAGGAGGATTGTTTACCAACTGAGCTATCAGGGAAGCCCTTACTAGTGTTTTGTTTTGTTTTTTTTTTTTTTGAAGAAATAGAATGGTGGCTTTTATTCTCAGGTAGTGGAGAGGGGAACACAGTATGCTCCTGCCTCAAGAACTGTGTCCCTAATGCAGGTATTCACAGTCAGGAGCAGTCAGGAGTCAGTGATGAGGAAACAAAGGTGATAGGATCTTGATTTCTTCCTCTTGCATCATTTCAAAGACAGTCATAAACTGGCATCAGTAACCCAGTAACTGCGTCTGGCAGTCTGGTGGCTCTGAGGCCTTCTTTCTGACATGTAACTACAAGGGGAAGGCTGTTGTAAAGGTAAATATCAGATAGAGAATGTATTTAGCATAGAGTCAAGTGAAGTGTAGCTCCTGCAGAGTTAGGGGGCAGAAAAGCAAAATTAGTTACAGACATTCGGAATCAGGAGCAGTTAAAGTAAAATAAACTAGGAATGTTCAGGCCTGCTCACTGTTCTTCTTTATGTTCTTTGCTCTCAGAGAAGTGAAAAAGAAAAACTCATTCCTCTTTTTTCCTTTTCACTGCAACAATTCCCCCGTCAGTTTATTCCCTCCTAACAATGGAGGCAGAGAAGGCAATGACAACCCACTCCAGTACTCCTGCCTGGAAAATCCCATGGGTGGAGGAGCCTGGTAGGCCACAGTCCATGGGGTCGCTAAGAGTCAGACACAACGGAGCGACTTCACTTTCACTTTTCACTTTCATGCATTGGAGAAGGAAATGGCAACCCACTCCAGTGTTCTTGCCTGGAGAATCCCAGGGACGGGGGAGCCTGGTGGGCTGCCATCTCTGGGGTTGCACAGAGTCAGACACGACTGAAGCGACTTAGCAGCAGCAGCAGCAACAGTGGAGGAAAGGAAATACATCATTCTTGTCTGACTGAGGACAAACCAGTTTTGCTCCGTTTGAAAATCACCAGCTGTTCAGCCCAGGGACCATCTATCTCTTACTTCAAATTTTCCTTGAGATGTGAACCCCAAGAAATCTTTATTGGGGTGATGAGGGACAGATGGTCAGTCTTCTGTAACTTCTTTAATGCTGACACAGGACTCATAGACCCTACCTAGTTAGGGTCATGGAGCTCTCACCCTGTTCTATTAAGGGGCCCAAGGTGACTTTTGTGGTTATTCCCGCTGGATCTGTTTGGAGGAGTGGCTGTAATCTCTTTGGGGGCATGGGTTTTCTTTGCACATCA
>NW_011494938.1:523400-524711 GCF_000754665.1 Bison bison bison
ACACTGAAGGGCTGCAATCGTTCATTCCATGTCTCAGGTCTTCCTTCTTGGTCATGAATGACCGTTGTCCTCCTGGAATTTAGCCTCCAGGTCCTGCTTTGGAGTCATTTATAAGAGATTCACCGCCGCCTCCTCCTCCTCCCACCTGCCGCAACTACCGCCCTGTACTCTCTACCCCACCCAGCTTCGTGTCGGAGGCGCCATCAGGCACCGCCGACTTTACATACTGGGCCAGATTTGCCACCGCCCGCAGAGCCCCTCTAGTGTATTTTTAATTGAAGACAACCTCTGCAGAGAAGGTGAGAATTTGCTACTTAGTGGTACTTGTTAGGATGGGTCCAACCACATTCCCCCTAGGTATTTAAGAGGCTCCAGGCCTTTCTACTTCTGGGCAAAGCAGGATATGGTCCTTGGCTCTTCAGGTTCCAGTGGTGGCTATTCACTCCCATCAGGATGATAAACCCATCCAGAAATGCAAAAGCTGAAAAACACAGCCAGGCTGTACCTACCCCTAACTCTGAGTGACCGGATTCCATGAGGCCTTCCCTAAGCCACATGTTGGAGTCTCAACACCAGGACCAAAGACCTGGATCTGGAGGTCATGATTTCCATTTCCTCCCCCTCAGCTACTAAACCAGCATGAAGAGTCCTGGGACTTGTGCTAACACTCTTTGCAGGCTATTTCTTAGGACTTTTGGTTCACAAACAGTTTGTTCAGTAAGGTTTCATTGTAGAGGGAAAGGCAGCTGGCCCCTACTTTGCTTCTTAGATAGTATTTTTGATGTAAATTTCTCTGCCCAGTGTATGTAGCCCTAGAATGATATTTCATTGTCAGATCATTCTATTCTTGAATTCCTGGTGAGATAAGACCTCTATGAAGCAGTAGGTTAAGATTTCAGGAATAGTGTTTAATATCATTAAGAAGGGAAGTGTTTCATTCTCAGGAGTACCATTAATATATAAAGAGAACAGTGTGTGTGTGTGTGTGTGTGTGTAACTGTGATATGTATATCATATCACAATTTATAAATTCTTAAATAGAATTATAATTAATTATATAAAAATAAATTATATAAGAAATTATAGAATTTATGTAATATAATTAAATAGAATTATAAACTCTAATTCTAGCATTTCAGTCTCCTCTCCTTCTTGCCTGCTTATGCATTTCATCTAACTGCCGCCTTTCTTGGATGGTCTTGATGTCCACCATTAAGCCCTCTACATTCTCTCCATCTACAAGCCTCATCTTGCTTCACTTCCCTCCAAATCCCCTTTAGTTGCATTTTGCAGTCACATTCCTGCTAAAAT
>NW_011494938.1:528044-529172 GCF_000754665.1 Bison bison bison
GCACTGTTGTCAGATTCTGCCTGGCTTTCCTGCCATCTGTGCAATGATTCCTCTTTATGGTTCCCACTCAAGTGATATTTACTTGTGGTTACTAGAAATGCATGTTATTATCCAGAAGACAATGGCTCCATTTTTATTAACATTGTCTTTGTCCAGGTTTCCCCACTGACATTTAAGAAATCTGATTTCTAACCTTTCTATTACGCCAAGCAAAGTGATTGTGAATCACTTCTTTTTAGAGATATGAATTCATATTCATGGAGTTTAACTGCCTCTCTCCATGGGCATTTATTGTGATCCTTTTATGTATGTATTTATGAGAAAATAGAATAATATTTGCTATCAATTCCTATAACAACTTTCTTCATTTCAGAATGATTTGTATGATATTCCACTAATGTGAAATTAAATAAAGATGAAAATATCGGATATAATTTTTGTATCTACATGGTCAGTCAAACAGATTTCTGTCCACTTCTCTTTGTATTTTTTTTATATATAATTCACATACCATAAAATTCATAGTTTTAATATGTGTGATTTGGTGGTATATACTATATTCAAAAAGCCATGCCACCATCACCACTGTCTTAACTCCAGAATGCTTTTGTCATTCCCAGAAGGAACCCCATGATTCTTTAATATAATATTTTTAATGGCCGCTTTTCAAAAACTGTAAGTTCAACAGTGATGTGTCAAAATATCATATTATCTATGAACTATTTAAGGGTCTTAGGCTCCATACAATGCCACATTTTAGTGAAGAGATAGTAACTTGGATTTGGATAATCCCATTCTTATTTAGAATGTACACACTGGTTCCTTCCATTTAGAGTCAGAAGGAACTCAAAGGTTTTAGATGAAGTCCATGTAAACAGTGCTTTTATCAACATTCAATTCAGTGCAGACGCTCAGTCGTGTCTGACTCTTTGCAATCCCATGAACCGCAACACTCCAGGCCTCCCTGTCCATCACCAAACTCATGTCCATTGAGTCGGTGATGCCATCCAACCATCTCATCCTCTGGCGTCCCCTTCTCCTCCTGCCCTCAATCTTTCCCAGCATCAGGGTCTTTTCAAATGAGTCAACTCTTCGCATGATGTGGCCAAAGTATTGGAGTTTCAGCTT
>NW_011494938.1:529904-530098 GCF_000754665.1 Bison bison bison
ATATCTGAGGTTATTGATATTTCTCCTGGCAATCTTGATTGCAGCTTGTGCTTCATCCAACCCAGTGTTTCTCATGATGTACTGCATATAAATTAAAAAAAGCAGGGTGACAATATACAGCCTTGACATACTCCTTTTCCTATTTGGAACCAGTCTGTTGTTCCATGTCCAGTTCTAACTGTTGCTTCCTGACC
>NW_011494938.1:531884-535067 GCF_000754665.1 Bison bison bison
CTTTACAGCATCAGACCTTGCTTCTATCACCAGTCACATCCACAACTGGGTGTTGTTTTTACTTTGGTTCCTCCCTTCATTCTTTCTGAAGTTATTTCTCTACTGATCTCCAGTAGCATATTGAACCAGAAAAATAACACCTGCACAGATCAAGCAAATCATAGCAGCACATATAGCCAAGTAAGTGATGCTGTCCTTGTACACAGAGATTCCGTTACACAAACTATTCTCCTAAGTGAGGGAATTCATCTTTAGAAATTGCTCGTTAGAACATTGGGACCTCATGCATCACGTTAAAGATCCATAAATGTCCTCTCAATGGAGAAGAGAATATTCATGATCATATCAACCCAGTATTTGCATAGGCTGCTTCTGATCAACAGATTGTCATGATGCATGGCATCATGGAATCCTGCTCCGGTGCTCCAGAGACAGCTGAGAAGCCTCATGGGAGCCTTCTTCAGTCATTGCTACAAGGACCAAAATACTAGGAGATCAGGAACTCAGGCTTAGAATTTTACAAAATACCCTCATCTCTAATTGAAACAATTTATTTATGTAGTTGGTACAAAGTATGCATGTAATATTTCATGACTGAGTACATCTTTTACCGTTAAAAAAAAAAAGCCCCCACTTTTGGTTGTGAGATGAGTAGAATTCAGAATCTAGCAGTGTTGTATTCTTCCCATTACTTTGCCAATGCAGAATTTCTTCAGAAAGGGATCTAAATATAATTGTTAAGAATGTGCACTCTACTACTACTAAGTCACTTCAGTCATGTCCGACTCTGTGCGACCCCATAGACAGCAGCCCACCAGGTTCCCCCGTCCCTGGGATTCTCCAGGCAAGAACACTGGAGTGGGTTGCCATTTCCTTCTCCAATGCATGAAAGTGAAAAGTGAAAGTGAAGTCGCTCAGTTGTGTCCAACCCTCAACAACTCCATGGACTGCAGCCTTCCAGGCTCCTCCGTCCATGGGATTTTCCAGGCAAGAGTACTGGAATGGTATTGCCTTCTCCGATGTGCACTCTAGAGGCAGACAAATCTGATTATGTATCCCAGGTTCCTCAGTTTTTACCCATGGAGCCTCAGGCAAAGTTTAACCTCTGTGACTTTTTTTTTCTTGTGTGTAAAATGATAATTCTCCAACTACCAACCTCATAGGGTTATTGTGTAGGAATAAAATCAGATGATGTTTGGACAGAGCTCCTCACAGAATTAGGCACATAACAAGTACTCAGTAGACATTAGTTGAGTTGTTTAGTCGCTAAGTCATGTCCAATTCTTTGCGACCCCGTGGACTGTAGCCCATCAGGCTCTTCTGTCAATGGGATTCTCTAGGCAAGAATACTACGGTGAGTTGCCATTCCCTTCTCCAAACATTAGTTAGCCATCCATTAACAAATGTTCACTGTTAGAATACCACTAGAAAAGGGCAAATGTTACTGACATCCCAAACAGAATACGACACCATGTAGTTCCCATGTGTCTGTTTTTGTTTTTTTGGCTTTAAATAGTCTCATCTTCCATTTTGCCCTTGATTATTTCATACAGGCACTTCGAGGAGAAATTGCACCTCTCAAAGAGAATGTAAGCCACGTCAGTGACCTTGCTCGCCAACTCACCACGTTGGGCATTCAGCTTTCACCATATAATCTCAGCACTCTGGAAGACCTGAACACCAGATGGAAGCTTCTGCAGGTAGGCACATTATAAACATTGCAGTTTCTTCTCTCAATAAGGCAATATACAGATAAGGCTTGTTTGTAAGGAACAATGCAAGTAATTTCTTCATATGATACTCATGATAGTTTGTGAGTGTATGATATTTTGTATTATTTAATATTAATTATTTCATTTTTAAGCATATTAATATTAATTTTTAAATGGCTTAAAGTTAGACTTTACTATATCTTGCAGTTAACATGGAAGATAATACTGAATCATGCTTTAAGAACTAAATTACTGGCATGCCATTACTTTGTACTATCATACCTTGGATTCTTAAAATGTCTTTCCTTTTGGAATCCTAACTTAAAACAAAAGTTAATGGTAGGACACATTCTAAATCTTTTAAAGAAAGGATATCCTACCACGAACCGACTCATGGAAGTTTTTCATAGTAAATAAAGGGAACGTAAGTGTGCTCAAGTTCATGCTTACTGGCTATGGGACCTTTAGCAAATTAACTTTTCTGTGTCTCCGTGTTTTATCTGAAGAAAATGGGAATGTTAAATGTTCCTAAAATATTGGTCTTTTGTTAGGATGAGTAAGTCAAAATACATGAGACGTGCTTAGTACAGTATTAGCTACATAGTAAAAAACCCTGTGAATTCTAGTTCTTGGTGTTACTGCAGTTATAGTTGTCATTATTATAGCATACAGGTTTTCGAATCAGACTTACTTGAAGTCAGTTGACCTCTTTGCTTGTCCATTTCCTCATCTCCAGCATACTTGCTGTAATATTGAAGGGACTAATTGTTGTAGAGTTATTGGTACAGTACCTGGCTCATAGTAAGAACTCAGACAATGCAATGGTGAAAGAGATGTGTCTACACTTTCCCTTCATGAAGGCTACCACTAAACTCCCACCCCTGCAACTGGTTTGATTATAGAACTAAAGAATTGTTTCTTCTCTTTTTCCAGTTTCATAAGATGCACAAAGTATGCTCCTGGGGACAGAGAGGAAAGAGGAAACTGGGTTTAAAAATATTTGCTTTCAGTGTTTTAGTAAGAAAAAAAATAATAAACCAGATTACTTTTCCTATATGCAGTCCATTTAGCGGTGTGATTAGAAGTCCTGTTGAAGAATTGTTAGATCTTTAATAAAAACAAGACCTCTCGAGATCTCATATTATTTTATTTTTGTTGTGATGATAGTCTTGAAATAAATGTATGATAGATTGTTATAAGTGGCATTGATTAAAGCCAGACAATATAGTTAAGAGATTACATGCGTTTCTATGTCTATTTGCCCCATAGTGGTTACATACTATTAAAATCTTATCAGTATCATCCTTAGTATATTTTTTTCATTTTAAACATAAATAAGGAAAGTAATAAATGTCCAAGGAAAACCAATGGTCGCATTTGTTCATTTCAAGCACTCTTGAACCATTATCTTAACATTACTTTTAGAGAGCTAAATGCCACATTTGCTTTCAGAATGTGATATAAATTTGTG
>NW_011494938.1:535530-539872 GCF_000754665.1 Bison bison bison
CACAGTCTGTTCAGTCCTGATTCTGTATGTGCATATCTGGGGAATATCCACATATGTTGGAATTTAGTTTAGAATCAGTGGATTTGCTTCCTTTTCATAATACAAATGTGACTGACTGAAATTATATTCCTCCATCAGTATAATTCTAGCTTTTAAAACCCTCATCCCCAAACACCCTTATAGACAGCCTTCTCATAGTAAATGGTTCATTTTGTGGTATATGCTCTTATTGTGGCACAGTCCACATGTTGCCATTTTTTAATGTGACCTTAAGAGTAGACTTAAATGTTTTTTCTAGCAGAAAGGTGATAAATTCAAGGTTTTGAGTTGCACATAGCTGAGTCAACTTGATTCCATTCTTTTATCTGACCAGAATCTAACCACTCTGCTATATTATAAGTGCGAGTACTTGTTCAGAAAAGGAACAAAGCAAGAAATGAGGTTCACATCAAACAACTCTATCCCCATTACTGGAAGAGCAACTCATACAACCTATCGAGAACATTGTCCATTTAGAAGAAGAATGTGTGGGAGACTAAAGGATTACCCAGCTTCTGTGGAGGAGAGTGTAAGCCCACCATAACTGTGACATCACATTAATTCATTCACTTACAGTGCTATGTCAGTCAACGAAAATCATGATAAAAGTGAGAGTTCATCTTTGCTTCTGGATTTGCTCAGACAAAGAAAAAGCAAGAATGGAGAATTGGGGTAGTGGGAGGGTAGATATAAGTCTAAGAAAAAGAGTCTTACATTTGAGCAAATAGTGTAATTGAAGAAGTGGAATGACATACTACCAGGCTATAGGTACTTGATATCCGAATATCCTGGGTGTACCTTTGGGCCGGGTGGGAAGGCTGTACTGTGTCTTCTTGCTGTGTGTGGGCTTTTCTCTAGTTGCAGCAAATGGGGGCTACTCTCTAGTTGTGGTGTGCAGACTTCTTATTGTGGTGGCTTCTCTTGTGGAGCACAGTCTCTGGGATGCAAAAAAGTGAAAGTCAGTCAGTCGTGTCCAACTCTTTGCAACCCCATGGACTGTAGCCTGCCAGGCTTCTCTGTCCATGGAATTCTCCAGGCCAGAATACTGGAGTGGGTAGCCATTCCCTTCTCCAGGAGATCTTCCCAACCCAGGGATCGAAGCCAGGTCTCCCACATTGCAGGCATTTTCTTTACTGTCTGAGCCACCAGGGAAGCCCAGGGATTCAGTAATTGTGGCACACAGGCTCACTCGTTGTGGTTTAGTTGCTCTGCAGCATGTGGAATCTTCTGGGACCAGGGATCGAACCTGTATCCCTTGCATTGGCAGGCAGATTCTTATCGAGCCACCTGGGAAATCTGTCCTGGGTTTCTTATATGGGCCATTAATTTTTACTTTAAAGAAAAGTCATGCTGGTTTTCTAGCTGTATGTAATATCTCTCAAAATGTTAGAAACAGATAAACCATATAGATCTGAACATCAACAGCAGGGTAAAACCCAGTCACAGAATATCTGTACATAGAAATAGAATGTATAGGGAGTTCTGGATTTATATTGAATCCACAAATAGAAGTATAGAGCCATTGCTTTGCCCATTTGAAACTCTCTGTGGGAATAAAATCCTGTTTTCTCCCTTAGAGTGGGCACATTAGTGTGAATGTTTCTATGACACCATTGGATGATGTGTTTCTGCAAAGGAAACCATTATTCCTTGTAATAGCAAAAAGTTTGCATGTACATTGTTTCACTTAATCCTCAAAACGTAATGATTATGTATTATGATTACATAATATCATCGTGTCCTTGTACAAGTAAGGAAATTGAGACTTAGAGACGGTAAGTGACACATTCACGGTCACACAGCTTTTAAGCGGCAGTCACAATCTAAATCAGATCTGAGCTGCAACTCCCTACTCTCTGTTGCCTTGTCTCACAGTGGACTTAACAAAGTCATACTTTAGAGCTGTTTTGGGCAACACAATATTTCACTTTTTTTCCCATGCTTCCCCTCGTTTTTAAATGATCCTCAGGGATATTAACTTTGAAAGCTTCCTTTGCAAACCAATGGATTAATGAGCCCCAGTTCAATGTACCCCTTAAAACCATACCTGTCGTTTCAAATATAAAATTATAAAGCATTATATTTCTCATTGTCTTTAGAATTCAGCAATTGTACTAAAAGCAACCAAAAGTGAATTTAATGAGTTAGCCTTTAAAGTGGAACCAATGTTAATATCTGATCCAGGAGAAATGAGTATTGAAACCAAACGGGAAGAAAATTAAACTGATGATAAACCCTTCTAATTTTGAAGCAGTGCACATACTTTTAGTGCCAAAGTTGTGCTCTTTAGTCACCAAACACAAGTACTATAGGGAATATTCTATAAGAAAGTACAAGAGGGAATATTCTATAAGAAAGTACTACTAAGGAATGTTCTACCCATTTCTCACCCTCATGAGTAAAGCCATGAATAGCAACAGAAGCTGAAAATACACTTTAATATAAAGAGTAAATGCTTTGTTGACTGTAGGATGTATGAAATGTAATCTCTTGAAAAATATTAAATATGAAGACATTTCTCTGTGTGACATTCTTTAAATATGTTTAAGGACAGCATCATGAATTATGTATGTTTTTAAAGGTTTCCCAAAAGTTTTCCAAAGTCATATGGACAGTTTTGCACTCTATCTTCACATCTTTGCGGTAACTTGATGTCACGGGGATCTAGACCCTCATCTTCTATACACTCCCTTCCTTCTTTCATTCTTTGCTTCTTCTTTTGTTTAGTTGGCACTGATTAAGCAGCTACTGGGTACCAAGCAAACATTGTCATTGTCGTATCTGGTCCAAGGACATCATGACCAAAACTCTCTTCACCACTTGTGCCAACTTAAGCAAAGTTTTATAGATATATTTTCTTTCATTACTTCCATCATGTCCCACCCTCCCTCCCTTTCTCCATCTTATAAACAAAATATATATATATATATGCTATTGTGACACTAATACTATAAAAGTAGTACCTTTTCAGATCTCCTATTTACAAATTGTGCAATAGTTTCTGACTGCGAGTTTGATCTCCATAATCAAATTAGCAAGATTCATGGAAGGAACCATATTTAGCTGGGCAACAGAAATATTTTCATGGCTTCATTTAAAAAAAAAAAACTAAATAAAATTTTTAATTAAAAAATTAAAAATTCCAACAGAGCAGTTTATGTTCTTTACTTGGGTGGGAGAGCTTTTTGAAGCAGGCTATCTCTCACTCTCTCTCTCTCTGTCCTTTTCATTATTGAGCACATGATTTGATCCTTTAAATGAACTGATGGATTTTGAACATTTTCATCATATTTTTTTTTTAAGGATCTTGTACTAATCATTTTATGTTGTGCTTTATGGAGCCCCTTCTAGGTAGGCAGTATAGGTGACCTGGGCAGATTCCTCTTAGAAATAATGTGGACCCATTACCAACTGAAGGCTTCCCTGGTGGCTCAGACAATAAAGAATCTCCCTATAATACAGGAGACCCAGGTTTGATCCCTAGGTTGGGAAGACCCCCTGGAGAAGGAAATGGCAGCCCACTCCAGTATTCTTGCCTGGAGAATCCCATGGACTGAGGAGCCTGGCGGGCTACAGTCTATGGGGTCACAAAGAGTTGGACATGACTGAGCAACTAACACTTTTTTTTACCCACTGAGGGCTGGTCTACCGATATCTGCTTTGCATGCCTTCCCTGGACTTTTTCTTTAACAAGACCAGAAATGATTCTCCTTGTGGTTATATCACAGAACTCTGAAGAAAATGATACATCTGTGGCCATTCTCAAAGGAAATGTTTTCCTGCATCAGTGGTTCTAAAACTGTTCATGACACCAGAAGACTTACTAAAACTCAGATCACTATGTGACTGCTGTGGATGGGCCCCACTTGGGAAGTTTTTGATTCAGTAGGTCGGGAATGGGGCCTGAGATTCTGCAGTTCTAACTAGCCCCCAAGTGAGGCTGATGCTGCTGATCCACAGCTCATGCTTTAAGAAATGTTATTCTATATTAAGCACTTGCTGAGTACAGCTGAGTTTAAAAGATTTTTTAAATAATTATACACACACACACACACACACACGTGTGTGTGTGTGTGCTCAGTTGCTGCAGTCATATTCAACTCGTTGTGACCCTATGGACTGTAGCCCACCAGTCTCCTCTCTCCGTGGGATTTTCCAATAGAAAACATCTCATGGTACCTTGCACAAGTCATATATATATGTGTATATATATATAGGAGAAGGCAATGGCACCCCACTCCAGTACTCTTGCCTGGAAAATCCCATGGATGGAGGAGCCTGGTAGGCTGTAGTCCATGGGGTT
>NW_011494938.1:539972-540224 GCF_000754665.1 Bison bison bison
GATATAAATTTGTGAAAATGGCATATAATTTTACAAATGAGATAAAAATATTATGACTGATAGGAAAAGAAAGTTTAAAAAATCAGTGTGAGTGATCCATCATAGTTGTACTATTTATTTAAATATAAAATATGAGAAAATAGTAACAGTTTGATTTTATCCATCCTTTAAAATGAATAAGGGACTTGGTTATAAATCTAGGAATGTACATAAAGAAGATAGGATGTTGTAGTAAAAAAAACTGTAGGAGTG
>NW_011494938.1:541766-543239 GCF_000754665.1 Bison bison bison
AGGCAAGAACACTGGAGTGGGTTGCCATTTCCTTCTCCAATGCATGAAAGTGAAAAGTGAAAGATAAGTTGCCCAGTCATGTCTGACTCTCAGCGACCATGTGGGGATCCTCCAATTCTTGGAAAGTTAAAAAAGGATCCACAGGATTGAAAGACTGAAAGCCAGTATACAAAAATACTGTGGGAAAAATTACTCAAACACATTCTAAACTGTAGGTAGCTTCTATAAAAAGATTTCAACTAGAACATCAAGTTTGATGTGCCCATGGGCAGGAGTTTTTGTTTTCAAGTGGAGGATAAAGGAAATGGAAAGAACAAGGGAAAAGAAGAATGTTTGTTTTAGAAAAGGTTAGATCACAGAAAGATTTGTTGACATTAGGAATAGATTGACCTATGACAAAAAGGACAATTAGGTTCAAGGAAAATATCTTTTCAGTAAAGAAAGAACAATCATTTATGCTGAACCTCATCTTTGTTTAAAAAAAAAAAAGAGGAAGTGAACAATGTCCATTAAATATTTAAAAGAATGTATAAATCTGAATGTCCAGCCTAGTCGCAGCCTGTAGAACATGCTTAGGGCAAAGGGCGTGTCAAGCTTATGTACATTTTCCTCAGTCAGTGTGGCTTACAGTGTTTTTACAGCTAATTGTACTTTAGTCGAGAGGAATGATACTGAAGTTGCCCAGGTAACCCTGAAAGTAACATAGACCAGATGTTCCAGAGTCCATCCTCCCTTACCCCAAAGAAGAATCTAGTTTTCAGAGGCATACTTTATTTTGTCAAAAGCCACCAGGATGTGCAGAATTATAGGGAGAAAAATGAGTGAGGTCGGGAGGGTGACCAAAACAGTTTTATGAGGTACAAAATGAGAATACAGCCAGTAGGAGCCAAAGAGATATTTATCAGTTAGAGAGGATGCAAGGCATATTCATTGTTTAGACCAACTCATCATAAGATACTGGTTTGGTTACCTGAATGCTTGATCTTTCTGGACCACTTACTTTCTGATTTGTTTTCATAAGGAACACTTTTTGCTGGTTTTGAAGCCAGCTACTATGGCAATACAGATAACTGTTTCGTTATTGTTTTCAAAGATGGCCTGGGCTCCTGTTAGATGTGTTCAAACAGCATTTTTATGTACGTATGCATGTATGTATTTCTCTTAGCTTCTTGATCTCTTTAATTTCTCCCCAGAAATACACATATAATGACGAGTACTTAAAATTGCCCCAATGCTCATATTCCCTTTTCCTTCTCCCTCACTGTACAGCTGACATTTGCCCTTGGCTCACAACTCTCACTGCGTTTTTCATTTTTCTTCCAAGTGTCCTTCTCCCTCCAGGCTGACCTCCCTTTGCTCACTGCAGCCTGACCTCGCCCCAGCCATTCTTCTGCATTTGTTTGCCCCGATGGTTTGCATCTTTGCTTTTCCCAGTCTCCCGCTGCGTGTGAACCTCCCCCCCCACCACTTGGC
>NW_011494938.1:544078-545624 GCF_000754665.1 Bison bison bison
GCCTGGAGAATCCCAGGGACGGGGGAGCCTGGTGGGCTGCCGTCTATGGGGTCGCACAGAGTCAGACACGACTGAAGTGACTTAGCAGCAGCAGTAGCAGCATATATATATGTATATATATACACATGACTGTGGGGTTAGACTGTGGGAAATAAGTATAATGTCATTCAGGAAATTCTATATTAGAGGAATGTTACAGTGCTACAGAAACATGGAGACCCAAGCACTTGACTTATCTTTCAGGCAGAGAGAAGAGGGTAAAGGGAAACTTAGTAGATTCCTGGTAACACCATATGAAATTATAAATCCAAAACTGTGAATATGGATAAATATAATAAACATAATGTAAATAATTTAGAGTTACTGTATTTCATGACACATGATCTAGAACTATGCTTTCCACTCTGATAGCTACATGTGGATACTGAGCCCTTGAATGTAGCCAGTCCAAATTGAGGTGTGTTGAAAGACTTTGTACCAAAAAAAGAATGTAAACTATCTCATTAATATTTTTTATACTGATTATATGCTGAAGTGATAATATTTGATGTACTTGGTTAAGTAAAATATATCATATAATTAATCTCACACATTTCTTTTTTTTTAATCGTTTGAAGTTAGGCATTTCTCTTAAAAATGAACACAGTGAGCCTGTAGCTTCAAGTAAAACACCTGACAGTGTTTGTTTCTTTTTTTTACTTTTTTAATGTGTCTACTAGAAAATTGTAAATAGTGTATGCAACTCTCGTTCTATTTCTGTTGGATACTACTGGTCTAGAAAGTAGTTCTCAAAACCTAACATGGATAAATGTCACCTGCAGAGCTGGTTGAAACAGCCCTCAAAACTCAGTAGGTTTTGGCTGAGCCTATGATTCTGCATTTCTGTCAAGCTCCCAGGAGATGCTGTTGATCTGTGACCACCCGTAAAATTCATCCTCAAACTGTGGGTCACAGAGTTTTATAGAGAGGTGTGGAAATATAGTTTTGTATGAAGCACCATCTGTAGTTTCAGCACACGATTGTCTTGCCCATATACCGATTGTTATTCAGTCACTGAGTTGTGTCCGACTCTTTGTGACCCCATGGACTGCAGTACACCAGTCTTCCCTGTCCTTCACTATCTCCTGGAGCTTGCTCAAACTCATGTCCATTGAGTCCGTGATGCCATCCATCCTCTGTCGCCCCCTTCTCCTCCTGCCTTCAACCTTTCCCGGCATCAGGGTCTTTTCCAGTGAGTTGGCTTTTTGTATCATGTGGCCAAAGTATTGGAGCTTCAGCATCAGCCCTTCCAATGAATATTCAGGGTTGATTTCCTTTAGGACTGACTGGTTTGACCCATATACCAGCATTTTTCATAAATTAGTAACTGCAATTGTGTTATTAAAGTCATACAGATTTTTATCAGCTGATCACTTTTTCAGAATTAACAGATATTAAATAGTACTTTAATCATGTGCTGCTGCTGCTGCTACTAAGCTGCTTCAGTCGTGTCCAACTCTGTGCGACCCCATAGATGGCAGCCCACCAGGCTCCCCCGTCCCTGGGA
>NW_011494938.1:546973-548452 GCF_000754665.1 Bison bison bison
TCTGTGGGATCACACAGAGTCGGACACGACTGAAGTGACTTAGCAGCAGCAGCAGCAGCAATGTCTAATGATGTAACTTCCAGCTTTCTTGATTTGTGTCTTTATATTTAATGTGTGTTTCTTGTAGGCAGCATATATTTGGATTTTGCTGTTTGAAAATCCAATCTGACAGTTGCTATTAATTGGGAATATTTAAACCATTTATATATATTGTGCTTATTGATCTAGTTTGGTATAAACCTATCATCAAACTACTTATTTTTGCCTGATCCTATTGATTCTTTGTTTGCTTGTCCCTCTTTTCCGTCTTTGTTTAGATTAATTGTAATTAATGAATCCATTATCTCCTACATTGGCTTATTCGCTGTAATTCTGTTTTGTTATTTAGTGGTTGCTTTAGGGTTTATAGCATACATCTGTAACTTATCACAGAGTATCTTCAAGTAGAAGTAGACCCCTTCACATATGATATAAGAAACTATTTTGTATTTCTGCCTTTCCTAAGTGTGTGCTGTTATTTGATCCTTTGGGGTCTTTTAAGATGAAGTGGGATTAGACTGACTGACAGTCTAGGGCTCACTCTTCCCCATTACTGAGACAAGACTATTCTGTGTACACTATCCAATGCCCTGTGAATCGAGAGGCCTCCACTATGTTTGGTAGGAAAGAGGCACTGTCCCCTGCCATATACGAGTGC
The DNA here is from genome assembly GCF_000754665.1 of Bison bison bison. NCBI lineage: Eukaryota > Metazoa > Chordata > Mammalia > Artiodactyla > Bovidae > Bison > Bison bison. The sequence goes on from NW_011494938.1 coordinate 547,671, forward strand.
TGGACCCTGTTTCTTCTAATCCTTCCTGGGGATTTTTCTCCCAGCTTCCTGTCATTTCCTCACACATATGTGGTCAGTACGTGGCTAAATACTGGAGAAAGACCCTCCATAGATCTCTCGGTTTCTCTCTCTGCACAGCTCTTCCTCTGTGGGCTTCTGGCCTATGAATTCTAGCTATCCTGGTCTTCTCTGACTCTCAATTCCTTCCCCTCAACTCTGGGAGTCTACCAGGATACTCCTAGCTTCTTTATCCCCATGCTGTGGTCTGGAAACTCTCTCAAAGTAGTAATCTAGGACTGCCCTAGGGCTCACCTCATACATTTTCCATCTCCCAGGGGTCACTATGCTTCCGTGCATGATATCCATTGTCTTACAATGCATTGTTACATATATTTTGTCCATATTTTCGTTATTTCAAGGCAGAAGTTAAATTTGGTCCTTATTGCTCCATCTTGTTCAGAAGCAGGGGTCCTAAAATAGCTTTTGAAGTACTGGGTTTCCCTCCCCCCTTGATTTGGAGATGATATGCAAAGAATTTTGGAGGAAAACACATAATTAGTTGATAATGGGCAATCCTCCAGACACAGAGATGCTATTAGGCACTTACCAACATTGCACATACTTTGTTTTTCTTTCACAATAGCAGTGATTGCCTCATACTGTGTCCATCATACTTTTTTGCCTAGTTGTATTTAGGGCCTTTCTTTTGTAATCAACTTGGCTAAGCTTCTGCAGGCCTTCATCTATATCTAAAGATTCTCAGCAGGGCCTAAAACCAAAGC
>NW_011494938.1:548552-550509 GCF_000754665.1 Bison bison bison
TATCAAAATGAATCTGCCACATGTATACATGTGTTCCCCATCCTGAATCTATAGCTATGTGTTTATTAAAAGTTTATCTGCACCCCTTTGAATGTCAGCTCCGTGAAGGCAGAGGCCCTAACTACCATATCTACTGATAATAGGCAGGTAGTATCTGTTACATAGTAAGCATTCAGTAAAATATTTCTTAAATTGCTGAATGCATGAAGTTGTGGGAGAGGGAGTGGGTGGGATGATTTGGGAGAATGGCATTGAAATACGTATAATATCATGTATGGAACGAGTCGCCAGTCCAGGTTCGATGCACGATGCTGGATGCTTGGGGCTGGTGCACTGGGATGACCCAGAGGGATGGTATGGGGAGGGAGGAGGGAGGAGGGTTCAGGATGGGGAACACATGTATACCTGTGACAGATTCATTTCGATGTTTTGCAAAACCAATACAATATTGTAAAGTTTAAAAATAAAATAAAATTTTTAAAAAAAATGAAAAAAAAATGCTGTTGAAAACCAAGTGGATAGTTATACCACAGAGGGTATATTAGGAAACAAAACTATTATTTCTGAAGAAACAGTATTCATGTCTTAATAAGTTAAATAACTTTCAAAAATTCCAAAAAGAAAAATAATTCATCAAAAATTAAATGTGCATCCTTCCACTCTGTGGTGAACATGCCCTGTCTTCCTCCAGGGAATCTTCCCAACCCAGGGATCGAACTCAGGTCTCCCACATAGAGGGCAAATTCTTTACCATCTAAGCTGCCAGGTGTAATTGACATATAATTATACTCATTTTATGTCTACAACATAATGGTTTGATATTTGCATCTATTGTGAAATGATCAGCACAGTTAGTCCAATTAACTTTCGTTACCATACCTAGTTACAAAATCTTGTTTCTTGCAATGAGAACTTCTAAAATACACTCTTTTAGCATCTTTCAAATATGCAATACAGTATTATTAACTGTAGTTGTCATGCTGTACATTACATCCCTCTGACAACTTATTCTACAACAGACAGTTTGTGCCTTTTGACTCCTTTCACCCACCCACCCTCACCTCTGAAAGCCACCAATCTCTTCTCTGTGTCTATATATTTATTTTTTGTGTTATTTGTTTCAGATTTCACACGTTAGTGAGATCACACAGCTGCCATCTTTCTCTGACTGATTTCACTTACACATAACGCCCTCAAGGTCCATCCATGTTGTCACAAATGACAAGATTTCATTATACACTTTCTTTATCTGTTCATCTGTCAGTGGCCCCTTAGGTTTTCCCCACGTCTGGGCTATTATAAATAATACTGCAATGAATTTGTAGAAAATATAGATGAATTTTCATTTTCTAGTTTACTATAAATAGAATATACAGTATACACTCTTTTTTGGCCTCATTTCTTTTGGTCGACATACTTATCTTGAGATTCATCCATAGTCTTATACAAATCATTAGTTTTTTCCTGTCTGTGGCTGAGTAGTATTCCATTATATGAAAATACTCCAGTTTGTTTGTTCATTCACCTTTTAGTGGACTTCTGGGTTGTTTCCAATTTGGGGCTATTACAGATAAAGCTTCTATGAATATTCATGTACAAGTCTTTAAATGGACTTACATTTTTATTTTTCTTGAGTAAATGCCTAGTAGACAGACAGCTAGATTATATGGTAGATGTGTGTTTAACCTATTAAGAAACTGACAAACTGTTTTCCAAAGCAGCTGTACCATTTTACATTCACACCAGCAGTGGATGAGAGTGCTAATTCTTTCATATCCTCCCTAAATTTTGATATGGTCAATCTTTTACAGTTTAGCCATTTCAATACATATATAGTAGTATCTCATGTGGTTTTAATTTGCATTTCCCTAATGTCTAATGCAGAGAAGGCAACGGCAACCCACTCCAGTACTCTTGCCTGGAAAATCCCATGGACAGAGGAGCCTGGAAGGCTGCA
>NW_011494938.1:552164-553197 GCF_000754665.1 Bison bison bison
TGTTGTATTGTCTGCCTCCCACCATGAGACAGCAAGCTTCAGGAAAGCCAGTGATCTTGTCTGTTTTGTTTGCTACCATGTCCAAAGCACCGAAGAACAGTTCTTAGCTTGGGAAATATTTACTGAATGAACACATGAATGAATGAATGAACAGGAACTCAAGTAGCCTTTCATGAATATGTAGAGAGTTCCCTAAGGATTGCAGAGTGGAAAGATGGGAAGAACCTAAGTTCTGATAATGCTGCTGTTCTCATCAATTACCCAGTCCTCTGCCCTGGCCTGTGCATTCCTGTTTAAGCCATTCTGTGCTGAGTTTTCCATTACCTGTAGCAGAAAGGATTCCATCTGGCACCATGTCTTTCAGATCATTCTAATTTGGAGCCATAGGACTCAGATATGACTGAACCAGAAGATGAACCCAAGTGGCACCCACCCCCACCATGACATTCTCAAAACCACTCTTCTCATTACTGAGACTTTCCTACTGAGCAAAACCCCTAGTTTATAATATGTTCTTTCCTTAGTCCTTCTCCCAAGAGACCTTCTTGGTCTACAACAGGTTTCTGGAGAGCAACCAATATCTTTATGATGACTGTAACACACTTCTGGATATGTAAGTCTGGAACTGACTACAGCTTGAGCTTTGTCTCAGTCACCTATGTCCCCATCCCATGAATTGGCCGCACCTACCTCCATGTCTCAAACCGAAGCTGGAACAATGCTTCTCAAGCTGGGACACCCACTACACAGTAAAAACCAAACAGTATGCATTACACTCTTATTTGCAAAGAATTATATAAAACTGGGAAAATAAGCAAGTAAACTGTCACTATTTGGTTAATGCTTGTATCCAGAAATCACTTTGGTGTGAAATTCAGTACGATATTTTTTAAGTGATTTACATTATGCTGCTGCTGCTGTCATGTCCGACTCTGTGTGACCCCACAGACGGCAGCCCATCAGGCTCCCCTGTCCCTGGGATTCTCCAGGCAAGAACACTGGAGTGGTTTGCCATTTCCTTCTCCAATGCATG
>NW_011494938.1:553297-554495 GCF_000754665.1 Bison bison bison
ATTAGATGCTGATCCTGGTCACTGCAGCTTCCTTTCCGGCTTTTTCTGCTGCTACATCAAGCATAAGAGTTCTCTGTTGGTAGTCAGGCTCGATCTCTGGGAAGGTGGGACAAGTTGTCCTCAGGCCTCAAAGGAGTATTGTTTAATCTCCAGGGTGCATTGGAGACACTGTTACTTCCATTTCCCCAAATCCAATCCCTCTGTTCTATATACACACACACACACCCTTTCCCCTGGCTTGTTCTGGATCTACCTTCTTCCAGGTGACCCTGCTTACAGAGAGGGGCCTCAACCCTGGGGAATGAATAATGATAGCCCTGAGCTATTTCATGGTGATCCACTGGTCCCAGTCTTCCAAGTCTGCCAAGGATCAACCATGGACATTTAATGTAATCTCAGGCAATAAGATATTGACACAGAGTGAGGCCTGCTAGGGAGTATCTGAGAAAGGTTTTCCTCACCCAGGGAACTAAACAGACATTCTTGACCTTTTGGATGCTATGCCTACTTCTTCCCTATATCTGGAATGTTCTTCCTCCAGCTATCTGTGTGAGTAACTCGGTCAGTTTCTTCCAGTCTTGCTCATATCTCAGCTTCTTAAAGAAACCTCTTTGAAAATTAACCCCCTCTTTAAACAGCAACCTGCCTTACCTCCTCCTTCCCAGTCATCTCAATTCAATCCCCCTTACCATGTCGTGGTAATTCTACAAAGACACCCCCCACCACAAATCATGCCTCCAGTATAACCTCCCACACTGAACCTGGGCTGACCTTGTATTACAGATCAAAGGCAGAAGTGACATAACAAGACCCAAGCCTAGATCAGAAGAAGCCTTGCAGCTTCTATCTTGGTCACTTGGAATACCTGGGGGGAACTGAGCTACTGTGAAAGAAGTATGACTACTGTAAGGCTACTGTGCTGTGAGGAGCTCTAAGCTAGCCACATGGAGAAGCTGCATGCAAGGACAAAAATGCATGGCAAGCCCCCAGCTGTTGTTGCCTTCATCCTTATGTGAGGCACCAGATATGAGCAGGAAAAACTACACAGGGCATCCATTTCAGTCGAGCCTTCAGATCACTCTGGCTCCAGCTGCCATCTGACTGTAAAACACACAAAAGACCTCAAACAAAAAGCACCCAGCTGAGCCCATAGTGATAACATACTACAGAATTAACATATTTAATATGCTTGTTGTAT
>NW_011494938.1:557504-557905 GCF_000754665.1 Bison bison bison
AAAAGCCTTTTGAGAGCCTCCACCGGTAGAGGGTGCATTTACCATGTGTGCATTGGGTCTCCGGCACCGTGCCCTGGGGCTGCATGCTCTATACATTTGTCACCCTGACACATCAGGGTGTGACTGCTTACAGACAGTTGACTGTCTTCTCAGATGGAAGCAGGCAGTGGTTCACCAGCAACTTTGGGTTGTTGTTGTTTTTGAGAACCATGCAACTAACAGATGTTTGTTGTTGGCTCCATATCTACATTCTTTGAAAGCTGGAGAATCAAATTGCTGACATTCAGACAACACTAATTCCCATATCCAGGGAGCCTAATTTGCCGTCCCTGAGATCCTGATTCCTGGCGTTCACGGGTTTAAAAACCATTTCAGTGACACAATATAAGAATGGGCTTGGG
>NW_011494938.1:558005-558650 GCF_000754665.1 Bison bison bison
GTCATTACTGGTATGATTCATCTCGAAGCTGTATACAGCTGTGTTTCCAGTTTCAATTAACAATCCCTTAATTGCATATCCATCTCATGTTACTAATTTAGTTAATTTATTCATAATTAAGAGTATTCTGTTTTCTACCAAGGTTTGTCGAGCTCAGAACATTATAAAGAGAAATATTTTAAGGAAGCATCTCCAAGGGATTTTGTTTCTTATAATCACATCACCGTAAAATGTCATTCACACACCCAAAGGAAGATGAATTGCTAAGGGATTTTTTTTCTCCAGTAAAATAAGAAGCCATGGGAAGCTGCAGTGTGTTGTGTTTTTAAACTAAGTTAAATGCTATGTATTTTGTTCTTTTCTTTCTCCTTTCCTGACATCCTCTCAAAAAAATTATCATTTGATTTGGATTATTATTTAAGTATCACAGCAAATCCAGTTGCCAGAGCAGATAAAACTGTCATTACCCCGTCAGGTAATGGTGTCTCTTAAAATCTAAGCTATAAAATCTGTACATTTCAGAGGACATTAAGATCACGAGTTTGAAAATTGCCAAAGTCTAAGCAAGTGGAATGCGTCTTTGTGGAAAATGGGAGACAGATGATAACATGATCCCCAGCCGTTAATTCATTTTAGTTTGACTTT
>NW_011494938.1:558750-559345 GCF_000754665.1 Bison bison bison
CCCCTGTCCTCAGTCTTTCCCAGCATCAGGGTCTTTTCCAATGAGTTGGCTCTTTGTAACTGTTGAGTAGTCTGTAGATTTTACACAACAGAAATAACAAACCATCTTTTGACTTGCATTAATTCAACTGAAAGAAAAATTCACCACCCCATACCCACTCTTTCCACTCTGGTAGTTTCCTTGACTGTCAAGAAACCTTGCATATTATTCACGTATTCTTCCACGAGTTTAATCATCTGTTACATATTTTATTGACCCATGACTGCATGCCTAGCATTGTGCTAGATCCTAGGGGTTACATGATGATCAAAAAGAGGGGTGATTTCTACCCTCATGGAGTTTTCAATCTAAAGAAGAAATCAGACATAACTCAAATAATCATCTGAGTAAAAGTAAAAGTGCATTGTTCAGGGAAGCCAAGGAGACACAGTACATGATTAATAATCCCATCTCTTTTTATAGCCACCTAACAAGACATACGGGGTTCCCAGGTGGCTCAGTGGTAAAGAATCTGCCTTCTAGTGCAGGAGATGTGGGTTCAATATCTGGCTTGGGATGATCCCCTGGTGGAGGAAATGGCAACCCACTACAGTAT
>NW_011494938.1:562814-563650 GCF_000754665.1 Bison bison bison
GTGCTAAGAGAGAATAATGCAGGGACCTGACTTAGTCTGCTGGGTCAGGAAGATTTCCCAGGAAGTGATATTTTAGACACACGCACACATGAATACATACAGAATATATTCTGAGTGACTCTCATAAATGCAGTTTTTACTATAGGTTACGGTCAAAGTTTGGAAACTGCTGTTCTCATAATTCCAGGGAGAGTAGGAATCATGTGACCTGTTTATCACATGCCTCCCCCAATAGTGTCTAGCAAAGAAATCAGTGTTGATAACTGATATCATCTCAGTTTTCATGAAAAGCAGAAGGCCTTGCATTCACTGGGGGAGAGCTAAGTGTCTGAAATATAGGCATGAAAGTGCACAGGGCCTGCACCTGGTATTCAAGGCAATTACAGCACTTCTCTTTGGATAAGCTAAGAATTAAATGTCAGTGGAATCATTTATGGATCATATTCTCATGCTTTTGTAAGTAAAGAGAGGAAGGACAACAGATATAAATGGGGCCGTGTAAGTGTAAGACTCCGTGTGTATTATAAACTACATTTTGCTTATCCATTCATGTGCCCATGAGTACTTGAATTGCTTCCAGGTTTTAGCTATTGTGAGTAATGCTGCAATGAATGAAGGTATAAAATAGCTCTTCAAGACTCTGCTTTTACTTCTTTTGGATATATACCCAAAAATTGGATTCCTGGATGATAATCATAATTCTATTTTTAATTTTTTGATGATCTGCCATACTGTTTTCCAGGACTTCCCTGAGGGCTCAGATGGTAAAGAATCTCTCTACAGTGCAGGAGACCTGGGTTTGATCCCTGCTTGGGAAGATCCCCTGGAGTATATAC
>NW_011494938.1:567266-568869 GCF_000754665.1 Bison bison bison
CTCTTGCTTTTTCAATGATCCAACAGATGTTGACAATTTGATCTCTGGTTCCTCTGCCTTTTCTAAAACAAGCTTGAACATCTGGAATTTCACGGTTCACGTATGGTTGTGTATTAATGTAAATGCTACTCTCTCGATTTGTCCTAGCCAGTAGGTGGGTGGGGGGTGGGTCAGGAGGCAGGGTACGGTGACTCAAAGCATCAGCATTTGTGGCTTTCCAAGCAATAAGAAAGTGCAGTCAGCTTTGCGACCCTTTACAGGAAAGGAATGGAAGGAAGGGTGGCCTTATAAAGAGTGAAACCAGGATAGAAAGGGATATTGAGTTGTTAAATGTGTCTACAAGGAACTTTCCCTCAATCATAATTGAGACTCAGATTTTGATTATGATGGGGAGTTGGAAAAAGTCTCCTTCCAACTTGCCAGTCTCTACTAGAACCAGAAGTGTTACCTAACTGGGTTTATTTGCCAAACATGCAGCAAACCAAAGTCTGAGATGCTGAGATTTGCAGCAGAGAAAAGATTTCCTCGAAAGGCAGCCAAGTGAGGAGTTGGAAGAGTAAGTCTTGGACTGGCCTCCCCCAAAGGCAAGAGTCTTGGGGTATTTATGGTATAAAGAGGCAGGGGGATCTGAGGAAGGAGAAGCGGTGATTAGAGGCAAGAAAAAGGTGAAGTAATGGGTGTTCTGTGCTGGTGGATCTTAGTTCAATATACTTCTTCATGGGACACATGTTCCGAAGATGGTGTGAATCCTGATCCGAGGGTAGAGCTTCTGGCCTTCTGATGTCAAAAAGCCATCCATCTCACACCCGAGCAGGCCCAGTTGAATAGTCACTGGTTTCAACTGGTTTGAACTAGCAAGACTACCTCCCTGTCCCTAGGAAACAATTTAAGCAACCATGGCTAGAGTAACCCAGACATCAGAGGTGTTACCTAAAGGGGGTGGTTAAGGGGTCTTGTGATATGTTGTCTAAGATTCATGAAGCTTGGAGAGAGTACAGTTTGCAAGAACAACTAAAGCAAGCTTGGTCAATGAAGGCTGGTTACAGGATATTATTTATTAAGCAAGTTATAGTTTAGGGGATCTACCTGATGACCACTCTCAGTTTCAAAAGGAATCTGGGAGAAAAGGTTAGAATACTTCTGAAAGACTCCAGCCTGCACCTGACACCCCTCTTGACTCCATAAGAATGTTTGTTTCTTAAAGAAACATTTGCCTAATATACTTTCAGGGATCTAGGGGATAGATTGGGGTAAATAAAGAATATGTTCTTTTCAGATGGCTGAATACCATCTCCTGCAGAGCAGTTAAAATGACACCTGCCAGAATCAAATACAATTCTGAGAGGAAAGAAATGAGAGGAGCCTGCTGTTGGTAGCCCAGCTTTGATCAGTGGGTTTTCATCTTGCATGTGCATAATAAGGGCTTCCCAGGGGGTGCAGTGGTAAGGAATCCACCTGCAAATGTAGGAGACAGGAGCGTTTCCGATTCGATCCTTGGGTCGGGAAGATCCCCTGGAGATGGAAATGGCAACCCAGTCCAGTATTCTTGCCTGGAGAATCCCATGGACAGAGGAGACTGGCAGGCTGCAGACCACGGGGTTGC
>NW_011494938.1:571556-573770 GCF_000754665.1 Bison bison bison
ATCTGCCATTATAGTTCTAAGGAAAACTCTCAGGAGCTACCATAAAGTATAAAGTATCTACTTATAGTTCCTCAGCCAGAACTTTGTCACATGATTATATCAACCTGCATGTGAGGCTCAGAAATGCAATCTTTACTTCATGCATCCATGTACCAAACTAAAGATCATGGGTGATATTGGTATGGAAAAAGGAAGGAAACAAATTGGAGGTGATCAGCAGTCTTTGCCAAAAGGATATTTCAAAAGGAATTACTCTAGATAAACAAGATAGATTTTAAGATCCTTTATACTTTTAAGAGTTGGTTGTTCTTGTTTAGTTGCCAAGTCATGTCCGACTCTGTGTGACCCCATGGACTGTAGCCCACCAGGCTCCTCTGTCCATGGGATTTCCCAGCAGGAATACTGGAGTGGGTAGCCATTTCCTTCTCCAGGGGATCATCCCAACCCAGGGATGGAACACATGTCTTCTGCATTGGCAGAACACTTCTTTACCACTGAATCACCAGGGAAGCCCTCTTAAGAGTCTAAGATCTTGCAATTTATAGAAAAAGAATCTCTTCTATCTGAAAACAGAATTGTTCTCAAGAACTATTTGGAAGTTTATTTCTAAGTCCAAAATGGTATTCACAAGTGACCAATGTATACAGTGTACATCTTTCTACAAAACCAGGTTTCTCCTTTGTTGCCATAGTAATCATGTCTTTTCTTAAAGCAGCACTTACTATTTTCTACTTTTGAACAAAGTGGTGTTAATAATAAGGCCTAAAAAACCTAATACAATATTATAAAGTTTAAAAATAAAATGAAATTTAAAAAAAAATCAAAAACATTAAAAAAAATTACAGAAATATGCACACAGAACACATCCCAGGCTAAAAAAAAAAAAAAAAACAATGGGGCCTAGACTAAAATAAATATAAATGTCCTATATTGGTGGCATTCTTCATTGCCATGCTTCTGCTTGGCCTGGGAGCTTTATTGCTGTCCACGGGAAGGTGTAAATAGAGAAGTTTTGTCAACTACAGGGAATTCAACAAACATTGTAAGTTAGGAGGAATGAATTCCTGTAAATTAGTGGAGCATTTTCTCCTTCCCTGGTAATATGGTGTTTCTCATTTTGGATTTAAAGTGCCTATACCCTAACATAGAGAAATGTATTGAATTATTGGTTTTTTCAATTGTTATATGGCCCCTATTACTCTAAACTTTCAAACTGTAAGATAAGTCAAAATCAGAAAGCCATAGTGTCCACTCCTTCCTCTGTTTCATTCCAGCTGTGAGAAGGGAACAGGACAGAATAAAGATGGCAGGAGGCCAAGACGCACAATCCAGGATTTGTGGGAACTTTTATCCAACATGTAAAAATATTATATTATGGGAAAAATTATACTGTAAAAATTAAACTTCTGCATTGAGAAACAGAAAAAAAATTTACATCCGGCTATATTGCTTCTCCCTGTGGAGCTGTTCTAAGCACAAAGTTCCTATTACATAATGAGCAACTCCTTAAATACTGTGCAACTCTGTGTCTTGCTAGAAACAGAATGCAGCAAACTCTGCCTCTCAGTAACAATTTACATTATGTTTACTGGTGCTGAGCTCTATATAAAGAGTGATGTGTGTGCATTTGGGGGTCACAGCAGAGTGTGTAAGGCTGAAATTCACAACAAAAGCGTAACATGAATCAGTTGTAATTTTAATACTTTTCTATAATCATGTTCCTTACATTAAAGGTTAAAAATACATGCCACTTTAAGAACAGAATTTGCCAGAGGCCAGGGGAGAGGCTCCGGGGAGTTATTGTTTAATGGGCAAAGAGTTTTCAATTTAGGACAATGAAAAAGTTGCAGATCCAGGGTAATGGCACTAGCTGCACAACGATGTGAATGTACTTCATTTCACTGAGTTATACACTCAGTCAGTTCAGTTGCTAAGTCGTGTCTGACTCTTTGCGACCCCATGAACCACAGCACGCCAGGCCTCCGTGTCCATCACCAACTCCCAGAGTCTACCCAAACCCATGTCCATCGAGTTGATGATGCCATCCAACTATCTCATCCTCTGCTGTCCCCTTCTCCTCCTGCCCTCAATCTTTCCCAGCATCAAGGTCTTTTCAAATGAGTCAGCTCTTCCCATCGGGTGGCCAAAGTATTAGAGTTTCAGCTTCAACATCAGTTCTTCCAATGAACACCCAGGACTGATCTCCTTTAGAAT
>NW_011494938.1:574366-574911 GCF_000754665.1 Bison bison bison
GGCAATCTTGATTCCAGCTTGTGCTTCTTCCAGCCCAGTGTTTCTCATGATGTAGTCTGCATATAAGTTAAATAAGCAGGGTGAAAATATACAGCCTTGATGTACTCCTTTTCCTATATGGAACCAATCTGTTGTTCCATGTCCAGTTCTAACTGTTGCTTCCTGACCTGCATACAGGTTTCTCAAGAGGCAGGTCAGGTGGTCTGGAATGCCCATCTCTTTCACTAAGAATGGTTAAAACGTAAATTTTAGGTGTATTTGACCACAGGAAAAAAAATGTAACAACAAAAAGATACATGCCACTTTAGTGCGTTGACATTTCCTCTTCCAGGGAATCTTCCTGATCCAGGAATCAAACCCATGTCTCTTGCATTGACAGGTGGATTCCTTACCACTGGGCCACCTGGGAAACCCCACCCCTCCCAGTGATTTAATAACTTTAAATCATGTGGTGCCAAGTAATAACTAAATTGAGTGAAAAAGAAAAAAAAAACTGGAAATTTGGGACTTCCTGGTGGTCCAGTGGTTAAAAAGACTTTGCCTTC
>NW_011494938.1:575354-582976 GCF_000754665.1 Bison bison bison
AGATTATTTTCCCTAGACAGAAAAAGATAACATTGAGATACCAAGGTCAGAAGCACAAAGAAAAATAATTTTTTCCTCCAGGCTTTCAGGAGGCATTTTGCAGTAGAGAGAGAGAGACTTAACAGAGAAAACAGCCCACTGCAAACATCTGTGGTTTGTAAAACTGCCCAGTCAGTTGCTAAGTGGATACCATGAGCATGATTGGCATCACAGTTTCCTTGTGTGCCTATTTAATTCTACTCTCTCACCATACATTCTTTTTTTAATTTTATTTATTTGGATTCTCGAATGTTCATTGCATCATGCAGGATCTTTCGTTGCAGGGCATGGATTCTCTAGTTGTGGTGCACAGACTCAGGAGTTGCAGGATAAGGCCTTAGTTGCTCCAAGGCATGTGGAATCTTAGTTCCCTGACCAGGGATCAAACTCGCATCCCATGCATTCTTAACCACTGCACCAATCCCTCCATACTTTTTATCAATTCTTGTCCCTGCTAACAAGAATGATGAGTGAAAGAGTAGGGCTGGACTACTGCTCTGGTTTACTTCCTGCAGAAACTGTTTAAAAGCTAAGATCCTAGTGATTCCTTGTCTCATGTATGAAGGATGATAACTTATGCTATAATTGTTAAAAAGAAAGATGTTGGACACTTTGGAGTGTTTTTTTTTTTTTTTTTTGCATTTGTTTCATCACATCTACTTTCATACTGTTTTAAAATTTAATAGTTTTTTATTGGATCTATCTTCTGGTTAAATGTTTTGTGCATAAGAAAGTCCAGAGGAAAAATGGAGGTCACAGAACTAATGGCAAATCCACTCTTAAATTCAGTAAAATGATACTCTAAAAGATTTGAGCTGTGCATGCATAGTGTGGTAATTAAAAAAGTATCACAATCAAGATGTAGTTGAAAATATTGAAACTTTAAGACATTTCTGTCATGCTCATGTTATTCAAAGGATGACTTTTAATTTTGTTAGCATTTTTTGGGCTTCCAAGTACTGTTTTTATTGATGATGATAACAGCTATGAAATTCTGTGATCTTAGTACTATATTCTCTTAGCATGTATGTTGCTCATGAAAAGATAGGAGAAAGCTTCTCCATGTAAACATGCCTTGGATGAGGGGACCTCAAGTGTACCTTCCTAAATACAGTGAAGGAAATGGCAACCCACTCCAGTGTTCTTGCCTGGAGAATCCCAGGGACCGGGGAGCCTGGTGGGCTGCCGTCTATGGAGTCGTACAGAGTCGGTCACGACTGAAGCGACTTAGCAGTAGCAGCAGCAGGCCCCAAACCACCCTTCTGGCCTAACTACCACACTTGTCTTTGGCCACTGCACACACTACCTACCTCTGCCTTGGCTCTGTTGATGAAAAGGCTGTCTAGGAACTGAGGCTCAGCCATCAGAGAGATCAAGTTCTAATCCCAGCCCACTCCTTTGCTAGATATATAACCCTGGAGCCTTTCTGTGCTTCAGTTTCCTTGTTTATCTGTAAAATGCAATTAATAAAAATGGGCTTCATGAGGCTTTTGGAAGATTAAAATTGCATAATTCATTAAAAATATCCTTGGGGTATAGCATAGTAAGTGTTATCTATCTTTATCATTACTATTGGTATTAGTATTATTTCTTCCACGTGGAATACCAGTTCCATAAACCCTGCATGTCAAGACCCTACTCCAAAAAAATATATTTAGTTAAGTGAGATGACAGATATGTTAGTTAGATAGTGGTGATCATTTTACAACATACATGTATGTCAAAATATTAAGTTGTACACCTTAAGTGTACATAGTTTTTATTTGTCAGTTATACTTGAATAAAACTGCAGAAAATTAAAAGACCTGCTTTTTATTTATCATGGAGAGTTTCCCAGTACTTCCAGATGAAAACAGAAAATTCTCATTTCAACGTTTATTAATTTCCTATTCATACTTTATGCCCACATGCACTATAAATATCTTAAAGTTAGGATCTGTTGCAAATACATTGGTATTTTCCATGGATTTACACGTAGTAGGTGTTCAATAAGTTTTTATTAAATGAATGAGCATAATTCATGTTCTTTCATTAGTCTCTAATTCAGTATTAACATGTTTGAGGTCTCAAGAATTCATGTGAAGGATTTTTTTTGCTATATCTCACGTCTTTTGTAAGTTGGAAAGCTGAAATGCATGACTTTTTCAGTGCAGTAATTTATGACAACTTCTAGGTTGTAAACCTTCCCTGGGTGTAGAACCTCTATGTTTTTCATTGCATCCTTCTTATGTTTTTGCTTTAATTTGGTTCAAAGCATAACACTTATTCTTGGAACTCTCATTTCTGAATAGTACTTTCAGAACTTGTTTAGAATGATTGCAGAGTCCTTAGGAAATCTTCACGGATTGCTTTTCACATACAGTTTACCATTGTGGTCTCAACTTTTCAAAAAAATGTTTCTAAAAAGGCAGTTAAATCCATGGGTAGAAACCCACTTACATCCATTATTGCTGATAATTTGTCTTCTGGATTTTAACCAAGCAAATAACTTGGGGACAATTTTTGGACTGTTAGAATTTTTTCTACTTTCCAAGTATTTTGTAATTCTTAGTAATTTCAGTCAATGTAGTTTCTTATTTCCTGTCCATTATAAATGATTATCAGTAAAAGGTATTACTATTTATGTCTACTGCTTTTGATTTTTCTGGAAATTAAAATTCTGCTGAAAGAGGCATGAGGTGTTCAGAAATATGCACTGAAAATTCTCTTACAGATTTATCAGTCTTTGCCGTGAGGCACTGACATTCAACCAATACACTAGTACACACCTACCTTTTCAGTTTAAATCTTCTAATTTTGTTCTGATTGGTCATTGCTTGCACCTGATTGTTCTGTGTGTGTTCCATGCTAATGATAATATATAACTTTCAATATCATTCCTGCATATACATGTTTTTCCTGTCTTAGGATACAACTGTAATCATCGCATGTTTCTTAAACACAACCAAAGTGTTCATTTGAATCAATAAGTCTTGTTTCTGTGGTCACTGTTTCCCAGAACTCTCAGGGTTTCTAAGCGAGGTGGTTATGCTTCCAGGAATAGTGCAGAGAGTCTCCAGGAGCAGTCATTTTTCTCTAAATTGACATGATTTCACACCCTTCTTTTTCCTTTCCATCGGAAAGTATATTTCATTAGTGTTTTGCCAAGAATCCTGCTCTGTTTCATAATAATTTTCTGTTCGCACTCTCTGCACTGAGAAATACCTATTCCATGCATCAATTGAATAAACGGCAATTTGAAAGCATTTTACCACAGCTGGATATTTTTCATTGATTCTTTTCATCTGAAGATCATTTATTAGACTTCTCCTTCCTCATTCTTCTTACATCCATATTTCTGTTCTGTCCTATATACATGATGCCTTTTGCATTTTCTATATTTAAATGTAAATTGCTGACTAAGTTATTCTTTGACTTCATCCCAGGGTCATTAGGAAATCACAAATGACAAATGTTACTACTTTCTTTTTTTTAATTTTACTACTTTCTAGGCCTTTTTTCTTGTCCATCCAAATGTGTTTTACACTTCTTAGACATTCAGCCTCCTGGTTGCTGATTTCTTCCAATCTCTTCCAGACATCTGTGCAGTGTTATGGATTATATCATTGCATTCTGTCCCTGTTCGAATTTGCAGAATGTAACCTACAGAATATATATTGACTAATAAAGAAATGCACCCACGTGGTAGACGGTTGTAAAGAGAGGAAATACATATTGGAATGCAGCATGCACCTACATAAAGGAAATGGAGAAAACAGCAGTTTGCCATGTCAGAGGTGCAAATGAAGACAGTAGCTAGAAAACACAGAAAGTCTAGAATGTACAAAAGATTTTTCTTCCAAATTAATTCACATATAAGGCCTGAAAAATCAAAATAACATATATGTAATTTTTTATACCACATTGGTGTACTGCTGTGTTTAGGTAAACAGCTGATGAGATTCCCATTCCCTAGACTTTTTTCATGTCATCACTTGAGCACTTTTTCCCTTGGAGTTACTTTGACAGGGGGAGGGAGAGAGGAGGAAAGAGACAGAGTACTCTACCTGTCTTTTCAGAAAGAAATGGAGGAATGAGGGAGGAAGAGGCGGGGAGAAATCCAATGATACATTATTCATCATCCTAAACTGGCACATAAGATAATACGGTTAATCAGTCTAAAATTTTCACTTCAGACAATTTCACTCTCCGAAACTAATTCTGATACCCCCAAACTGTTTGGAGGTAAATATTAATTCATGTCAAATCAGTTCTATGCAGTTTTTTTTTTTAATATACATTTTCACTTTTGTAAGATCCTCAAAGAATCAAAGGAAAAGCTATTTTAGGCAATGAACTTGGGCAGTGATGCCAAAACAGAATTTTAGAAATCTAAGGATAGATGGAATCACAAAAGATAATCTCTTTCATGGTGTGTTATCCCCTGCAAGTCGATTTCTGTTTTATTGACATAATTTTAGTAGGTTCCCATTTCCTCATAAATGTATCTGATTTGTACTTTTCTAAACAATCTTATTTTTCTTTGTTGTATCCAGTATTGAGAAACATGGCATTTATATCTAATAGAATAAATGGTAGTTGGAAGGAAGCACCTTGATATCCAACTAAGAGTATTTGTTTGTTGAATGAATTCAAATAGGTAGTTTTTAATTCATGTACATGAAACTAGGATTTTTTTATGTTCTTGGTATTATTTCACAGCAGATAGGTGGTGTACGTCTATCTTTTCCTTAGAGATCTTGACAATCAACCATGTATTCTGGGAACACATCCTAACACTACATGCTACCATCAGAAATGATATTCTTCCCTTCATGTCAAGTTCAGTGTTGGCACCATATACACAAAACATGTTAAAATAACAGGGTTCTTGTTCTCCAATGCTTTATAACAGAGGCAGATCATCAAACTTCTGTTTTTCTCATTATAATTGTCATTTCATTTGCTCCCAAACATTCACTTCTGTGCTTAATGCAAAAGCTTTACAAGCTTATTTTCTTACAGTTGTAAAACTAATACTTCTGTATCTTTTCCCAGAGATATTAATGTTTATTTTCCTTTCAGATTTTTCTAGGTAATTTGATGGGTTATTGGTACCTCTTTTCCTGCCTAAATAGGCAACCCACATAATTATAGTGACCTTTTCATTTATATAGTCTTTGATTCTAGCCCTCATACTTCTGCATCTTTCTTCATTTCATATCATTTCTTATTCTTTGGAACCAGAAACTATTACACTATGGCGTTGATCATTCTTTCTGCCAATTTTCTCCAATGCATTTTCTGATCTTTCTCTGAGCCGCTAAAGGGCCATTCAGCCCTTTCATTATGGATATTCATTTACTTTGACTTTGCAAACACAAACATCCTTTTTGATCTTTGTTTGCTTAGAGGAATATGGCAGATGAATCACAATAGACTTTTCAGAATCCGATGTTTAATTCTTTTTCCAGGAAACCTTTTCCAGGTTTTCTCTTTGCACTTTCCTCTGCTCCTCAGTGACTGAAAATGTTATTACTAGAAGGAAACCCAGGGGCCATCTAATTCAACATCCTCACTTTTTGCTTTAGCAAACTGAAGCCAAGCTATGTTAAATGAGTTGCCTGTAGTAACACAGCTAGTTATGCAGCCAAAGCTACATGGGATCTTGCCACTCTCCCACAATTTATCAACCTTCTGTCTATCGCCTCAAACCAGGCTATTTCTGACTTCCTTATTTCTGCTCTCTGAAGCATTCAAGCTCCATCATTAGGTGATCTTCCACTAATCCATCCCTCTTGAGAGCCAGTGAATTGGTAAACCCCACTGATGATGAAGTTGCAGTATCTTTTATCCATACCTTAATGTTCAGGCCAATGCTAGCCTCTACACACTTGTCTTCTTATTCTGGTCCCTTGCTGCCCCAGGCCCACTTCACGTTACTCAGGCTCTCTATGACAGGGGGTTAAGCATAGAATCTGCATCACATAGCCCTGGTGTGTACTTATTAGTCTTGTCACTCTGAACGTGCTACCGATCCCTCTAAGCCAATTTTCTCATCTATCAAATGAGACCAGAGGCTGTTAATGAGGATTGTAGGAGATAACACATGAGGAGTATTTAGCACAGTGACTGGCCCATAAGAAGTTCTCAGGAAATTTTTTGGGGGGAGGGTTGATAGCAATAGGGTATTGTATTAAAAAAGCAGATTAAGGGGTCTTCACACTACAGGTCTTGGTTAAGTTCCAACATAGGGCCTGGATCTTTCATGACAGGGGATCTCAAAGTGATTTTTACCTTTTTGAATGTTGCATGAAAAACCAAAGAACATGTGTTGCAGACCTCATACTAAGTCTTTTCAGTCATATCTGACTCTTTACGACCCCATGGACTGTAGCCCACCAGGCTCCTCTGTCTATGGGATTCTCTAGACAAGAATACTGGAGTGGGTTGCCATGCCCTCCTCCAGGGGATCTTCCTGACCCAGGGATCGAACCTACATCTCTCACTCCTGCATTGGCAGGTAGGTTCTTTACCACTAGCGCCACCTGGGAAGGCCATTGGGGACCTCTGTAGCCCTTAAAAACCTAAAATATTTACTTTCTGACGCTTTACAGAAAACATCGGTCAATCTCTGTTCTAGATTCAGTCTACCAGGGTGTTTCTACCACCCATAAGCTTCATGGCCTTGGACAAATTACCTAACTTCTGCAAGCCTTGGTTTCTGTAACTGTAACTAGTATCTATGTTACAGAGTTGTTATAAGAATTAAATGGGATCATTTACATGAAGTGCTCAGCACAGTTTCTGGAGTAGCAAGTATTAAATAAATGTTAGCTGACATTATTACGTGTACTTACTGTTGCCAGATAGTTCTCTGGAAGTGTAACTTTGTTTCTTTTTAAAAATTTTTATTTGTTTTTTATTAAAATATAGTTGATTTATAATGTGTTAGTTTCTGGTGTACAGTGCAGTGATTCAGTTATATATATATACATATATATTCTTTTTCAGACTCTTTTCCATTATAGATGACTATAAGATATTGAATATAATCCCCTGTGTTATACAGGAGGAACTTGTTTATCCGTTTGATATATAGCAGTGTGTTTATGTTAATCCCAGCCTCTAATTTATGCCCCCACACCCAAGAAGTGTAGCTTTAATGGTGACTTTTTCTTGAAAATTTTGGGGCAAAATTTTTGTATTTCTTATTCTGTTAAATGAAGATTCCACACTCTGGCATTCAATATTTTTAACATTATCAAGCAACTCTTTGTGAATTTATTGAGGTTTCCAAAGCAGTAGGAAACCTTGGAAATAACTAAGCTAAATCCATATTATAGATATGGAAACTAGGGCCCAGGAAAATCATGCCCTCTAACATCTGAAGTCAGCTCCTCTTTTCACGTCGTGTGATCTACACTGTGCTTCTGCCGTGCAATCTTAGATTTAAAGGGATTTAGAAATCATTTATCTGTCTAAGGCAGGACTCCCCTCTATAAAATCTCTGTCAGCTAAACTGAGTTTTAAGCATGGTTATTGATGATAAAATCACCTTTTTCCCAGAGAGCCGCTCTGGCTCTTTCAAAGTCTTTATATTA
>NW_011494938.1:583076-583902 GCF_000754665.1 Bison bison bison
CCTGAAATTTCTATGTATTGATCCATTTTTTCCCACTAGAGCCAAAGAGGATTGTCGCTTTTCTATGTTTCAAATATTTGCTGTCAAGCTGTCTTCTCCAAGTCCTCTTTTTGTGCTAATGTGAACCCACCGAGGGTTTTTTTATTTGTTTGTTTATTGTCCTGCTAAGTTGAAAAGCTAAGAAAAGCTTGGTTCTTTAAGCATTATTCTATATACCCCATTACCAGGACTTGACTTCAGAGTGTACACTCTAAATAAATGCTCTTGTGAAGTCATTCAATTCAGTGGAATTTTTCCAGTCCCCCTGTTATTCCTTATAATATCTACTGTCAAGACTTTTACCTTCTTGTCTTTTCTCTGTAAGAATTAACAATTTCAGTCACTCAGTCGTGTCTGACTCTTTAAAACCCCATGGACTACAGCATGCCAGGCCTCCCTGTCCATCACTATCACCTGGAGTTTTCTCAGTTCATGTCCATTAACAATGGTCCCTTTCAATACAAGTTGTCCAGAACTAATCATATTACAGTTACGGCCTGACTAATGGAAATCATGGCATTTCCTATATACCATTTCACAATCAAATGTGTTTTGTATGTTTGCATTTATATTCTCTCCTCACGATGTCAGTGCTCATTGGAAAATTTGGAGTCATCTTTCATTCTTCTCCACTGTGTGTGTGTATGCTCAGTCATGTCCAACTCTTCACAACCCCATGGATTTGTAGCCCCCTAGGCTCCTCTGTCCATAGAATTTTTCAGGCAGGAATACTGGAGTGGGTTGCCATTTCCTTCTCCAGGGGATTTTCCAGACCCAGGGATCAAAC
>NW_011494938.1:584002-585583 GCF_000754665.1 Bison bison bison
ATTTCCCTTGGGGATCTCTCACTAAACATTCATGCCATACCCCCACGTCAGCTTCATGATTTTGCATTCTGCTTCCTGTGTTATGATTCTAAGAGAGCAATCCTGTTCTCTCTCTGTCTCTCTACCTCAACCTGGGAGGAATGACTGCTCCCTCTTACTAAGGCTGAACCACATTTGCATTTTGCTTAAACTACATTTCTCAGTTTTACAGCATTTACACAGAAGACAATGGGATCTAGGAAAGATGGAACAATTTAAAAGAGATTAACTGCCCCTTTTTTGAGAGCGCTGTCCATAAAGTCCACAAGCAAGTGAGGCTTCCTTGTCAGAAAGCAATTCAATTACTACAAGCGATCTTTCAAGCCTGAGCTCATTCTCCCCTGGGACTGGGAATTGAAAGCATGTTCCCCTGACAGTTGTGTTACTGTTGGATATGGCCACCGTGCAAAGGACAGGACGCAGTCCAAAGGCAGACATATCCTATCTGAAATTTTGAGTCATCCCTGAGACATCATCTGGGACTCTTGTTTAATGAGACTAAATTAAAATATGAGAGATTGAACCCACACTCTGCCTTCCCCCCAACTCATCTCTCTGGTATCAGCAAGGAAATCAAATGCTAATAGCCAGTTACCTCCTAATTTTAGTCTGCTGCCCTTAGCCTTGAGAAAACAATCATTAAGTTAGTGTAAATGCTGCACATAAAGTACCCCCATCAGAGCGGAAACCCCAGAATTACACAAGTGAGTTAACAGCAGGGGAAGAAGGGAGTAACACTTTTCATAGGACAAGTCCTAAATCTGGTTAGTCTCTTAGGAAGACTTTTCTCATCAAGAAAGAGCTGCATAAACAGGCAGTACCTGCCTCTCCCAGAAACTATGTCCCTTGGCTGAATCATCACTCACCTCCAAACCCTCGAAGTGCTAAACACAGATTCTTTATATTTTATCGGTTACATCAGAGTTTCCATTTTCGAACTTCTCAGCACCCTGGAGGTCACCTCAGGAAATCATGCCGTCCATGAATGATTTCCTTTAGAAATGTATGTGTAGCTGTATGTATGCCCATGAGTTATTTAATCAGTTAGTGAAAGGAGGAAAACATTTCTGTTATTGACCTTTTTCAATCTCTGAGAACTCGTGAATCTTGCCTGCAGTCTAGGATTGGTAGCAAAAGAAAAAGGCACTGACAAAATGGTAGTTTATTTTAATACTGTATTATGGGCAGACAAACAACCCTGGGCTTTCTTCTGTCTAAGTAGAATCGACTTCTGAGTGAGGTCAATCTTTACTGTTCTCAACCCTAGTACACACATATTTATGTCCACATATATAATCCCCATCTTTGAAAGCCAAAAGCTCTTTAGCAGTGTGTGTGCCTGTAACCAAGAGGAAACACACTTCATGTCTGCATTAGTATCAACTCAACCAAGTTGGAAGTGTGAGTCACTCAGTCATGTCCTACTTTTTGCGACCCCATGGACTGTTCTGACTCTTTGAGATCCCATGGAGCCCACCAGGCTCCCCTGCCCATGGAATTCTCCAGGCAAGAATATTGGAGTAGGTAGCCATTCCCTTCTCC
>NW_011494938.1:585683-585890 GCF_000754665.1 Bison bison bison
TGGGAGCCCATCTTCTCCATTACCTTCCATTTTTATTTGATCACCAAATTCTGAATGACTCAAAAAAAAAATCACTCATGTACATAGAGAACAGACATAGTTGCCAAGGGAGAGGCAGCTGGGCGAGGAAAGGAATGGGAGTTGGGGATGAGCAGAGGCAAGTTATATATAGGATGGATAGAAAACAAGGTCCTACTGGATAGCACA
>NW_011494938.1:585990-586071 GCF_000754665.1 Bison bison bison
CACTCAGTCGTGTCTGACTCTTTAAAACCCCATGGACTACAGCACACCAGGCCTCCCTGTCCATCACTATCACCCGGAGTT
>NW_011494938.1:587449-589010 GCF_000754665.1 Bison bison bison
CTGGAGATGGGAATGGCAACCCACTCCAGTATTCTTGCCTGGAGAATCCCATGACCAGAGGAGCCTGGTGTGCTACACAGAGTTGCAAAGAGTCGGACACGACTGAGTGACCAACACACACCAGTGCTTCACATTCATAGATTGAGACCCCTTTATGGCCAGATCCGGACTCTAGTTTATTCAGTTGTTTATTTCTATGTTTTTAAGCTTCCTCTGAAACTTGGCACGGAGTTTGGAAGTCAGTGTGAGTTGGGCTTCCATCAGAACTCCACTGCTCACTGACGAGTTACTTTCTCTCTGTGCTTTGGGGATAATAATAGCACCAACTCAGAGTTATCTGAGAATTAGATGGCACAATGCATATAAATCACATAGTGGAGAAACCTGATGTGTAATTGGTATTCAATAAACTGTAGTTGTTGATAATAATAATGATGAGGAGGAGGAGGTAATGATCATGGTGTATTCTCTTGATAAGTGAATGTTTTGTTCACCTTACCATCCCATGGAATACTTGATTTTTAAGAAAAGTGCAGATTTTCTTTTTAAGAAAAAATATTTTAGATAAAACAATTTTGATATATTGATTAGATATACTGATTTTAAATGCCATCCAGTTTTTTCAGAGGAATGCGTTCACTTTTCCACATTAAAATTTTGAAACAATCATATGTAGGAGTGACAACAGGATACAACTGAATGAGGCATTACTTTGTTATTATGAACCTTTTGTTTCACAGACCTCTTCCTTGCAGGAGACTGTTTTTTTAACATTTTTATAATTTCTTAACATTTTCCACCTACCCTTTATACCTTCTGTTAATGAGTAGTTCACTACCCATTTTCCTTTGCTTCTTGTTATTTTCCTATTCTTGGTGTGAAATTCATTCTCTGTTTCTATGGAAGCTTTTGTAATGCCTCTGAGGAAACGAAGTCTGAGTCTTTGCAATAATGAAAACATTGCTAACCCATAAAACCTAGATTCTAGGGCCTAATAGTGGATTACTGCTTTATTACATCAGCCATCTTACAGCTTAGTCTTTACATTTCAATGTGGACTGATTTTTTTTTTGTCCGTTTTCTCAAGCACTCAAACTTACACACAAGTCACACTTGAACTATATAAATGAGAAGCTACAAAGATGCCTACAGTACCTAGATGTGGGATTGGGAGACACAGTCTTGACCCCAGGGTCGAGGATATCTGTAGTTTGTGGGGACTCTGCTGGCCATATTGCTGTGACAGCAGGAACAGTGTGTGTCATTTAGAAAACTTTAATTTCTAAAAACAGAATATATAGTGAAAACTTTAACAGTAGGTGTTAATTTTTACCTTATAAGAAGAATTTGAAAGAACAATATTCCCAGAGTTGATTGAGCAGCTTAGTAGTGTCATTAAGCATCTCATTTCTTTTCATCTGTCCATTCTGTTACTTTAAGCTTCAGTTTTGATCCTTGGGCGTGCCACCTCTAGGTTGCAAAATGGCTGCCACACTCTAGGAATTGCATTATGATCAAAAAGGGGGAGTGACATTTTTCTTCACATTTCAGAAGCCCCAGC
>NW_011494938.1:589110-590789 GCF_000754665.1 Bison bison bison
CTGTTCTTAACTGTCTCCCAGAGTTTGCTCAGATTCATGTCCATTGAGTCAGTGAGGCTATCTAACCATCACATTGTCTGCCACCCTCTTCTTCCGCCTTCAATCTTTCCCAGCATCAGGATCTTTTCCAGTGAGTCGGCTCCTTGCATCAGGTGGCCAAAGTGCTGGTGCTCCAGCATCAGTCCTTCCAGTGAATATTCAGGACTGGTTTCCTTTAGAATTGACTTGTTTGATCTTCTTGCAGCCCAAGGGACTCTCAGGAGTCTTCTCCAGCACCACAGTTCAAAAGCATCAATTCTTCAGCACTCAGCCTTCTTTATGGTCCAGCTGTCTCTGCTCCAAACTTGTTCTGACCTTGTATCATTTCCTCCTCTGTCAGCTTCCTTCTAGTAGTCTTGTTTGGGTCTTTAAACCCATCACTTGTTAATGGCAGTTGAGGAGGGCAAGCAGGCCAAGTTGGTGGCTCTACTAAGGAATATGGAGAGGAGCAGTTCCTCTCCATAAAAGCAGAAGGAATATGGGAGGAGCAGCTCCCCAAAGGTTAAAAATAATAATAATAATAATAAGCAGTTTGGAGAAGGATGAGATAATTGGATAGGCAAAGATTCCATAGGTTCCACTCACCAAGATTGGGTGTGCCCTTTACTCTCTTTCTCTGTCACTCTGTTTCTCTCATTTGATAGTAAAAGTAAAACTGAAACACTAAATCACAGACAACCACCATGATCTTCATGAAGTCATCAAAAATCTTGAAGTGTAAGAAAAATAAATGGGAGGAGGGAGGAGGGTTCAGGATGGGGAACACATGTATACCTGTGGCAGATTCATTTTGATATTTGGCAAAACTAATACAATTTTGTAAAGTTTAAAAATTAAAAAAAAAATTATAGAAAACAAAACAAAAAAAAAAGAAATGGGATACCAGTTAACTCTTAGAGAAAAAAATGCACTAGCTTAAAAAAATGTGTCTTGTTTATCTCCAGGTTTCAAAACTATTTTAAGGTAGTATTTTAAAAACCTGAATTGTTTAATAAATGCATTTCAAATGTCATCAATGGCCCAAGAATGCACGTTAGCTATCCTGCTAACCAGAATCAGATTTTTATAAATTCTTTTCTCCAAGAAGTTCTCAGACCTGAAGCGCAGAGATTCTCATGCACAGAAACCTTTTCATCAGTTCTCTAGTCACATAGCAATTCTGAAATCACCATCTTCATATCTCAAGCCTATTTCAAATAGCTTCCTCTTTTTAAAGTTGCATACGAATGCAGTAACCTTGTGCTTCTAAAATGGATATCATATGTCGCAAGAGGAAAACTATTGTAATGTTATAAGTGGTGAGAATTAGCAAATAATCATTAATAGTATAGCTTTAGAATTTTTTTAGAAATGAAAATTTAGATTCTGGTTCTGCCATAACTGCCTGGGTTTATCTGAAGACCTCCATTTCCTCAAACACAAAATGGTGATAATATTATCTATTCATAAGTGTTTTGTGAAGAGTAATTTGGATAAGAGTAACAGTGCTTCTTAGCACTGTTAGAGGAAACTTGGCTTAGTGGCTGCATCCTGCCATCTCTGCCTCCATCTTCATGTCTGAATCAAATCCATCTCCCTCTCTTTGGTCTTCCCTGGTGGCTCAGATGGTAAAGAATCTGCCTGCAATGCAGGAGACCCGG
>NW_011494938.1:592650-594051 GCF_000754665.1 Bison bison bison
AATAGTTATGAGTGCATGATATTTGTCTTCCATTCCTAAACCAAGGCACCTCCTGTTATTTTTAAGGAAGCCTATTCTAACAAGTTGAAAAGTCTCTTGTTAAATCACTTAATACAGCTTCATAAAATAGTTCAAAATAAGAATATGACTGTAACTTGAATCACCTACACTTCACCAGTGACAATGAACAAGTCAGTTGGGGTATCTCAAATTCCCGAAAGGCGAGCTCAAAATGAAATTGTCATTCAACCTCTTGGAAACAGTTCCTGAATAGGCAAACTGCTTTCCTACTGGGATGCTAGGATTCCTATCGCCCAGTAGTCTCAGGTGTTTTGGATCAAGGAAGTCAATGTTGTGTAGCTGTCTCATTTTTAGTCTCTTGAATTCTTTTAGACAACACGGGGACAACCATTTTCTGTATCTGTTCATTGTTTTAATAATTGGGAAAATGCTTTCAAATTAAACTCCAGATACTATGTGAAGTCTTCTAAACCCTCATCCTAGAACTAAGCTCCAACATTCATTATAGGTACCTTGAAATGTATAAATATGGTTTTATCCAGAGTCAACACAATATTGTGTTGTGTTTATTTTTTAACTTTTTTTTGAAATAATTTTTGACTTACAGAAAAGTTACAAAAATAGCATAGAGAGTTCCCATATACACTTTACCCAACTTCCTCTAAAAATGTTAACATATTGTATGATATAGCCTGTCAAAACCAAAAAATTCATATTGGTATAGTGCTATATAAACTATAGGATTTACTCATACTTTATCATATTTTTACTGTCATTGTGTTGTTCTAGGAAACAATCCAGGATCATTTAATAGTATTTAACAGTGAATTTAATGGTAATGTCTCCTTAGTCTCCTCAAATCAATCTCTTGACCTTTCTTTCTCTTTCACAACCTTGGCACTTTTGAAAAGTCCTGATGAGTTATTTTGTAGATTATCCCTCAGTTTGGCCCGTCTGATGTTTTCTCATCACTTCGTATTTAGGTTAGGGATTTGGGGAAGAGTAACACAAAGCTAATGCTGCCTTTCCGGTGCATCCTGTCACCAGGGTCTATGAAGTTCATATGTTGTATTACTGGTGGTTTTCACTTTGCTTACTTGGATAACATAGTTTCTATGGGTTTTCTTCATGGGGAAGTTATTGGTTTTCCCCTTTGTAATTAATAAATATCTCAGGAAATGTACAGTTTGTTGTTTTAACCCCTAGAAGTACTGGATACAGGAGTGGGATGGGAGTAAAGCTATCTGGGTTCTTCTACCAACACTTAGCTCAGTGGCACTGGGCAAGTTACTCAACCATTCTGGCTTTCAGCTTTCCTGTCTTCAAAATGAGAGACTGGGCTAGGTCACCTCAATGATCCTCTTAGCTTAATGATCAAAT
>NW_011494938.1:594151-595208 GCF_000754665.1 Bison bison bison
GTCAGGTGGAAGTGGGAGATGAGCAATGGAAAAAAAAAAAATCAAAAGGATATGACATCTCAGAAGACACAGGAGCAAATAAATGTGTGAGTAATAGATGGCTGTGAGTCTGGGATTTGTTCCCGTTTTAAATTGCAACTTTTCTGCAGTCCAGCTAAGGATCCCACACATTCACAAATTATCTCAGGGTATCCACTGGTGCTTCCACAGAAAGCAGTCATTTTTAAAGTCAGGCACTTCTGTTTCTGAATGATCTGAGGTTCTAAGCAGTGAGGTCGGAAAGTGACTAAACTATGTTTCCCTGCCTCTGCTGTCATGAGGGCTTGCTCTGAAATAGCGCTGGAGCGCATGCTTGCCCCGTGAGCTCTCTATCACTTGTTTCATTGGGTGACTGAAGAATCACTCACACTTTCACCCCCACTGTGTTGGGCAGAGGAGTAAGAGTTAAGCGTTTGAAGACTGGATGAATAGTAGGAAACCCGTTAAAGTCAGTCAGAGCAATGAATTTCTGTGGTTGATTTTGTTGAATATCCTAATAAGAGTGGCTTTCATTTGTATAATTCTTTTTGTTACGTTAATTTATGACTTGGTGTTAGTTTCAGGTGTACAGCATACTCTACAAAGGCACTTTTACATGTACTGTTCTGTTTAACCTTTATCATAGCTATCTGGGATAGGCCCATGGTAGGATTCCCAGTTTACAGATAAGGAAACAAAGGCATAAATATGGTTTTTAAAAACTCGCTGATATCACCAATGGAAAAATTGAGATTATAATCCAGGTTTTTAGTTTTAACTCATTCTTACTTACGCTATATCTAGAATGAAAAGCATTGTTCCTCTCACCTGTAAAGTCTTATCCACTGGTACCAGCTTCCTGGAGTGCTCTATTGTAAAAGGGCTTGAAGCCAATGGAGAAAGGCTAAAAAATAATGGTGTCATAGATTGATTATTAATGGCTACCATAGTATCCCCTCGAGAAGGAAATGGCAACCCACTCCAGTATTCTGGCCCGGAGAATCCCATGGGCAGAGGAGTCTGGTGGGTTGCAGTCTAT
>NW_011494938.1:598074-599058 GCF_000754665.1 Bison bison bison
CAAGCAACACTGGAGTGGGTTGCCATTCCCTTCTCCAGGGGATCTTCCCAACCCAGGGATCCAACCCATATCTTGTACATTGAAAGCA
This sequence comes from Bison bison bison, assembly GCF_000754665.1. NCBI lineage: Eukaryota > Metazoa > Chordata > Mammalia > Artiodactyla > Bovidae > Bison > Bison bison. Next base: position 598,163 of record NW_011494938.1, read on the forward strand.
GATTCTTTACCACGAGCCACCATGGAAGCCCATAATAATGAGTACTTCATGAATTTCTAGTCCATAAATCCCTGTTCTCTTCTCTGGTCATCAGAGTACAAAAATCACAACCAGGAGGCTAGAATTGATACCTGGGAACCCAAAGCAGCAGCAGTAGTAGTTGTATTAAGTACTACATACCAAGTACTACATACATCTACACACTTTACATACATTCACCAATCTGTTTCAGTAATCCTGTAGTTAAGTAGCTACTGTTATAATTCCCAGTTTACAAATAAGAAGACAAAAGGAAGGATAGTAAGATAAAGTAGTTTGCTCAAGGTCACACAGCTAGTAAGCAACCAAGATTCAAACCTAGCTAGTCTAGTTTCAGAGCTTGTGATCTTAACCATATGATTAGGCTGTTGCTCGATAGTTAACCCATTAAAGCTAGTATTAATGACATTTAAACAAGTTTGAGTAATTGAATCTTAGGTTGAAATGGGCCATCAAGATCTAGCCTAATTCCTTTCTCAATACAAGAGTCTGTCTACAAGCAACATCTCTGCTAGAAAAGCCTTTGCTTTGGCCTTCAAAGGTAAAATGATGGAGACCTTCTTACTTTGCCAGGCAACCTATTCACTTGCAAACGCCCTAATCATTAGGTTGTTATCTCTTGCATTGAGCTGAAATTGATCCCCCCATAACTTCTGCCTTTTTGTCTGTATGTGTGCTTTGGGAGCTACACTCTGTAAAATGCAAACTCTCTAGGCAAAGACAGCCCTTCAGATACGGGGAGGCATTCGGTACCCCTGCAACCCTACTATGACTGCCAAGTCTTTGTTTAAAACAGAGTACAGGTCTCAAAATCGCAGACAAGTAGAAAGTAGACATTTAGTACCAGACTCTTAAGT
>NW_011494938.1:599158-599349 GCF_000754665.1 Bison bison bison
CTCATTACACAGTTGTCATTTCCTTCCTTGAAAAACAGCAATCTGCATGTGGTAAAGGAACCTGCATTTTACAATTTTTCATGAATTGATAATAATGAGTTGTTTAGTCGCTAAGTCATGTCCAACTCTTTTGCAACCACATGGGCTGCAGCCCGCCAGGATCCCCTGTCCATGGGATTCTCCAAGCAACA
>NW_011494938.1:599449-600795 GCF_000754665.1 Bison bison bison
GTGCTATGATTACAATAGCACAGAACCCAGAGGATGCAAAGGCATCTCCTCCCCCCTTCCCCAAAAAACCTGTAAATATCATCATATTTCAGCCTTACACATAGAAAAACCATCCCCAAGCATCACCACCTCTTAATATGAAAAGCAACAATAAATACCTTCATATGCTATGCTAAGTTGCTTCAGTCGTGTCTGAGTCTTTGCGACCCCATGGACTGTAGCCCACCAGGCTCCTCTATCCATGGAATATCTCCAGGCAAGAATATTGGAGTGGATTGCCACACCCTTCTCCAGGGGATCTTCCCGACCCAAGGACCAAACTCACATCCTTTATGTCTCCTGCATTGGCAGGCAGGTTCTTTACTACTAGTACCACCTGGGAAGCCCCAAATACAAATACCTTCATAAGTCAATTCAAATTAAATCCATAAATATATCCATGTTTATGAACAGTGATGGTTGCAGACCCCTGTGGATATTTAAGCCTCAAACATTTCCTGAAACACAGTTCTTTTCCAAAGCTTCTCGCCTTTCTAATATGACATCCGCGGACATCCTAACTAGAATGTGAAGGTGCTCTTCATGGCACTGACATTATTGATTTGGTTGTTAACAGTGCAGATATAAATGACTGATGATAACTCCCTGGCTGTTCCTCCTTTCTGCTGTTCAAATGGCTCTGTGTATTATACACACAGGGCTTCTCAATGGATAGAAGATATTTGAACAGAGGAGAAATTGGTCCTGAGGTGAATTAACTCTCTTGAGGTAGATTTGTTTGTGCTTCCAACAACCTGTACACTAAACCTTATGAGCTTTCGGGTAAGAATTTTAAAGAGAAAAGGGAAGTTCTGGGAAAGCTTTACATTTAAACAGCTGTTTTTTGTTCTCGTTGAGACCTGAGTATTCTTCAGGGATTTTTGAAGTTTGCCATTTTAACAACAGACTTCTGGAGAATTATTTGAAGTCCTCCATGTTTCTGTTTTTCATTTTTGTCTGAAACAGATATTCGATTGTATGAAGACTGTTGAAAGGATGTTCGCTTTTCTTTACAGGTAGATCACAAAAGTGGACCCATAATCATTAGGTCAAGGGTTTCTCAGCTCTGAGTTAAAGTGCTGTTGAACATTGTTTTTCAGCAACAGGATCTTCTCTGTAGTGGATGGTAAAACATGCCCATTCCTTTGACCAGAGGGCAGAACTTTCCAGATTATGAACTGAAAAGGTCAACAGTCCTTGGTTTCAGTTACACAGGAGACCAGATGCTAAGCATCACCAGGCAGAATCATCCATGTCTCTGCTTTGATGGTACCTCACCAGGAGCTAAGCACACTTAGAATCAGTTT
>NW_011494938.1:602449-603021 GCF_000754665.1 Bison bison bison
CCAGAGCCTGAGCTCTCAATCATCATGTGTCAAAAATTTGAGTCAACTACTGTTCTCAGGATTGGGTCCAGATCCCTTTATTTTCAGGGCCCTTCCAATCTCCCTCTGTGCCAGAGCCAACCACATGCTCTCCCCTTCAGGAGGCAAGACTCCCAACCTTGACACCTGCTGCTTCTGGGCACTTTCTCCTGCTCTTTGCTCTGTGCTGGAAGGATGCCCTCAATCCACATGTGATTGCAGACTTTACCGTATAAACAGGTAGAGATTTGTAAAACTTTACAAACTTTACCGTAGAAACCATGGCCCTAGCCTTCCACCACACATCCTCAGTTTTGCATAGCCATGCCTCTTTCTCCAACTGGCCTATACATTCCTTAAGAACTGTGTGTTTTTTTAATTAAAAATAATTCTTAGTTCTTTTTTCCCCTGGTTGCCAATTTCCTGAATTTTACTATGAAAAGTAATGATAGATAGCTTAAAAAGTAAATCTAAGCTTGTAGATTCTTGAAGAGATAGTTACAGAACCTTATAATGTATATTCATAGTATCTAATCCTGTGAAAATTCTGTCAT
>NW_011494938.1:603121-604457 GCF_000754665.1 Bison bison bison
GCAAATGCTGACCTGTCAAATTCAATGCATTTTGCTGAGTTAGAACCTCAAGGGCTTTCCAGGGGATGGAGCTCTCTACTGTAATCATTAAAACCTGCAGAACCCTGCGTGACTCTGGGGAAAAGCCCAGCGTTGTTGGCCTTGATCTACCCCCAGCCTGAGAGCTGCTTAAAACTAGGGCAGCAGAGATCACCATGGGCTTGGGATCAGCCCCAGGCCCCACCCTCTTTGGTTCTGAATGGGGCAGTGGCAGCCCTCACCACCTGCTCTCATGTCAATTTCCTCATGCGGCCACTTCATCCTGCATTCCAACCTGCACTCAGGCATTTGCTCTCCATTCTGGCTAGTTATGAATTTCTGGGTAATTTCTGAATTACCCCTGCCCAGACCCTGACCTGGTGTATTCTTGTGTCCTGCTGACTGGTTTGAACTTTTGAGTAGCACAAACTCCCCAGCTGCTTTAGAACCCTCTACTTGAGCTTAAGGGCCTCTCCACGGTCATTTCTGACCTTGACTCTGTTCTCTGTACAAATCGTGATCACACTCACCCCCAAGCAGAGAATCTGCGTCAGAATCCATCAGGATTTCTAACCACATCATTAAATCTGTCAACTTCATCATACTCCTGATCTCAGTTGCCTCCTTTCAGCAACCTGGCAGTGACACAGTGTAATTTCTTTTAAATCATGATGCAATTTGATGTGCTTTTCAAAAGGTTCTGGTGATGACTTTGGAGAGACTGTGTTTTGTTTGGGAAAGGAGCTTTGACAGTGCTGGTGAATATGATAGAGTTCTTTAGAGCCTATCTCAGGGTGATCTCAGAGCAGTAGAAAATCGAGAGTCTAAAGAGATGTGTAGAGATTAGAGCCATTGGTGGAAAAGATAACAGTATGGAGACATGAGTTCCAGGGCACCAGCTGGGGCTGGGAGCTTTTATCACGTTTGGAATTGTAGGTCCCAAGCCTATCAGCAGATGGAGGGGAAGCCAGAAAAGGAACCCACTTGTGGGTTAAAGTCAGTTAAATATAACTGATGATATGGTAGCCATCGTTTCTCTTTTTAAAAATTGTGGTTTAAAAAAAATGACATAAAGTTCACCATCATAATGAGCGATTTTAAGTCTGCAGTTCAGTAGTGTTAAATATATTCACACAGTTACACAACGAATCTTCAGAACTTTTTCATGCTGCAAAACTGAAAGGTTACACCCACTACACAATTGCCCTTTTCCACCTCCCCCAGCCCCTGACGGTCACCAATCTGTTTTCTGTCTCTGTGAGTTTGACCACACTAGGTACCTCATTTAAGTGGAATCCTACAGTTTTTCCCCTTCTGT
>NW_011494938.1:604557-605888 GCF_000754665.1 Bison bison bison
CTTTTGCTGCAGAGCACAGGCTCTAGAGCGTGCAGGCTCAGTGGTTGTGGCATGTGGGCTTAGTTGCCCCCACAGCATATGGGATCTTAGTTCCCCGACCAGGGATTGAACTCACGTCGCCTACACTGGAAGGCGAATTATTAACCACTGGACCACCAGGGAGGTCCCCAGCCATCATTTGTAGCACCCAGTTTTGTACAAGTGCATGACATCATTCCATTCTCACCACAACTGTTTATGGCTGCTGTGGCGTTTTCCACTTTACAGATCAGAAGTAAAGGCCACTCTCCACGCCAGGACTGGGAAGCTGAGTCAGAAGCAGTAGGAGCATCACTTGCAGAAGGATTACTGTGGCACTGTGAAGTACTCTCAGGATTTATCTAAAAAAGTGAAAGGGCGCAGGGTTAGAGAGAGGGGAAAGAAGATCCATAAGATGGTAGTGAAGGTGGCAGTGGCAGGGGGAGCCCTGAAGAAGCTCTCTTCTTGGTTTGGCCTTTCAGAATTGTCCCCAGTGAACCATTTGGGTAGAGCCTTTGAATCCTGGCTTCAACCACTGGTTGGCCCTACACCTCCCCACCTCCGTGAGAGGATGGAACCTTGTGTGTGGCACTTCCTTGAGGGCAGTGACTGTTTGCAAAACCCTGAAGAGAAGGTTCAGTGTAGCGTGCCACAGCAACTGCTACAGATGCGGAAGGAACGAATCCTTACATTTCTGAAGGTCACGTGAATGACACAAGGGGCAGAGTAGTGGGCTTTTAAAAAATATTTATTTAGCTGCCCTGGGTCTCAGTTGCGACATGCAGGATGTTTTAGTTGCGGCACACAGGATCTTTAGTTGTGACGTGCAAACTCTCAGTTGCAGCACGTGGGGTCTAGTTCCATGACCAGGGATCGAACCTGAGCCCCCTGCGTTGGGAGCATGGAGTTTCAACCACTGGACCACCTGGGAAGTCTCATGAGCAGTGTTTATCTGACTTCAAAACCCATGCTCTTTCTACTACCATAAACACTGTCTTCAAAAGAGATCTGGTGTCCACACTAAAGTAAACTTGGAATCTACTTGTGGTTAAGATGGAATCAGAGTCCAGAAACTGCATCCCTCATTGCATCTTCCACTAGTTACCTGTTCCTTACAACTCTCAGTGACACCAACCTCTTCTCCAGCTTCTTGTCCTGAGGAGTGAAGCTCTATCATGGTCTTCACTGTCTCACCGAGTTCCATGCCCGAGGCCTCTCCTTCCTGCATCTGATTAGTCTGCTGCTATCAGATTACTCTTTCAAGAACATGACTTTTCCCAATTTCGTTGAGCCAGGCTCCTACTCTGTGCCAG
>NW_011494938.1:605988-606720 GCF_000754665.1 Bison bison bison
TGCTGTTGTAAGAAATAACACAGAGAGATTCCATGTACCTTTTACCCAGTTTCTCCCAATGGTCCATCTGATAAAACTCTAGTTCAAGGCCACAACCAGGATATCGACATCAATACAATCACTGTACAGAACATTTCCACCATGAGAAGAATTCCTCCTTTTGTCCTTGCATAGCTGCACTCGCCTGCCCACTTCTGTTCTCCATTTCAGTAATTTTGCATTTAAAAAATGTCATGTAAATGGAATCATGCTGAATGTCACCTTTTGGGATTGATGCAAAAATTACATTTTCACTCAATGTAATTCTCTAGAGATTCCCCCAAGTTGTCACACTGTAGCAATAGTTAATTCCTTTGTATTGCTGAGTAGTATTCTATAATTTGAATGTGCCCTGGCTTGTTTAACCATTCACCTCTTGGAAGACATCTGGGATATTTTTAGTTTTGGAGTATTATGAATAAAGTTAACATTCATGTACAGATTTTATGTGAACATAAGTGGCTTTTTCAAAGTAGCCATACTATTTTACATTCAACCAGCAATGTATGAATTGATCAAGTGTCTCTGCATCCATGCCAACATTTGGTGTTGCCACTATTTTAGCCATCCTGATATATATGGGAATACCTCATTGCAGTTTTAATTTGCATCTTCCTAGTGGCTAATGTGGTGAAGGCAATGGACCCCACTCCAGTACTCTTGCCTGGCAAATCCCATGGACGGAGGAGCCTG
>NW_011494938.1:607867-608869 GCF_000754665.1 Bison bison bison
TCAGACCCACATCAGTGAATAGTAGTAAGTGGCCTGTCAGCAGGAACATGGAAACATTCTCAGTACGTACAACTCAGTGTTGCAGGGACAGTCATTAAAACAAGTTCTAAGATTCATCTTCTGGAGGACAGAAAATGCTAGGTTCTCCAGAAGTATTGAATCTTCCCTTGGACGTGTAGTTTAATTTTCCAAAATTAAATTGCATAATCTCAAAAATGAAAATGAAATTGTACTGTTCTTCATGAAAGACCTGGGAAAATCTGAGGCACTGTACAATGTCAATGAAAAAAAAATGGTTATTTTCCCACAGGGCATCATTCAAAGTAAAGAATCAAGGTCAGTCACAAACTTCTCAACTGTAAGGGAGGCAAGGAGCAAATTTTCCCCCCAGTTATTTTATGACCGCCAGGCTGAACTCATACTTATCCAATGAGGCCCCAAATGGAATGCCATTCTGCACCAACTAGACTGATGATAGTGATTCAGGGAGTAAATGATAAGATTCCATCCTTCTAAAGTGCTTTTAGAATTGGATTCTAGTAAGTTTTGCTTTGCTATTGGCCAATCACAAAAGAGACTACAATAGAGAAAAGTGAAGACATCATGCTGAAGAGAGGGTGCTGCACAGAAAAGAAAGAAAGACCCCCTAATTTAGAAAGGTAGATGGCAAAAGAGGCAGTTATGCTGTAACAGAAGGGAAACATTAAATAAAGCAGTAACAGAGGATTGAAAAATGGCTTAGAATAGAAGATAAAGCAACCATGAAAGATAGGAATAGACTATAGCGTTAAAAAGAATACAAAAGGACACTGAAGGGGAAATGCAGTGATTATGACACAGATTAAAGGCAAACATTTACAGTGCAGGTGGAAAGCTCCTAAGAGGAAGGAGTGGGCAGTAATCTGAATTGCATCGCCTTTACCAATACAAAGACACAAATTTTTGATCCTTTCACATCTACCAGCTCCCTTCTACTTTCCACAACACCGCCCCCGACCTCCT
>NW_011494938.1:608969-610543 GCF_000754665.1 Bison bison bison
TGCTGAGACCTAGATCCCAAAGATGTCCCCCTGTTTTTTTTGTGTTTAAGTCTAATGCATTTTAGTTAATTTTTATAAAATGTATTAAGTATAGTCTTAGGCTCATTTTTGGCATATGGATGTCCAGTTGCTCTAGCAGGATTTGTTGAAAAGGCTGACTTGAGTTTTCAGGTGAGGTCAAACTTGTCTCTCATTGACTTCAGAGCAAGCCTCTTTCCATGCCTCTGGACAGCACAACCTGAAAGTCCCACTGACACCTCAGACTTAGCACATGCCAAACACAGCTCATCATTGTTCTCCCCACCTCCTTACCCATCCTGAACATTTTCCTCTTCCTGATTCACTATTCTAGTTAATACCACCCTTCACCCAATGGCCCAAGCCATACACTCAGTAGCTCAAGTCATCATCCTAGAATCCACCCTTAACTGTCCATCTAAATTTTGTCAACTCTGTGCACACACCATCTCTCAAATTCATTCCTTTCTTTAGATCTCCCCTGTCTCCAGCACTTTTTGCCTCAAATACAGCACAGCATCCTAATTTTTCTCCCTAATTTTATTCTTGCTTTCTAGTCCATTCTCCACAATGCAGCTATAACAATCCTCCTAAAATGCAGTTTCCTGCTGCCCTAAGGCAAAAGTTTCATAAACCTTTTCACCAAACTCTGTATTGAACCTCCAAGCTTCTGCCACAGTGCCTAACACAGTGCCTGACTTACCATAGTGTTAGGTTGACTTACGGAGTCTTAAATTTTGGATGAAATCAACCTCCCATTGGCAACATCATAGGTTCCCTTTTTAATAATGTTCGCACCTACTTTCTCTAAGTTTCCATGTTTAGTGGGAGCAAAGCCCGTCCCAACACCCTGTGTCTTAGGGTTACAGCATCACAGAATTGAGATGAGGGCTGCAGTCCAGGAACTTTATTTAAGATATGATTCTAAGAAGCAGTAATAAAAGAGCCAGAAAAATAACAACAAAGAAAAATAACCCATTCTCTGGGACTCATGGGAAGTGTACAGAATAAAATACATCTGCATGTAAATATCTGGAACCTGAAATGCAGAGAGCCAGAGCACATGTCTACCTGCTGCTATCTCCAATGGGCTGAGGGCTGCTGCCAAAGTGTTAATTCTCCTGTGACTATGCTTGCCCACCGAGGAGCAAGCACCCACAGCACTGGAAAAAATACCCTGGGGCAGAAAATGGGAAGACTCAGAGCTCAATTTGGGGGTGGGATGCTAGCTACACAAGATGAGGTTGAGTTTGCATGAAACTCTCCATTGTTGATTACAGTGGGATCAGTAGTGGGATCAGAAGATACAGTGTAAGCTCGTGTAGCAAACAGTGTTTGCTACAAACCCCAAAGAGGAATCAGCAATGTCAGTCTTCCTTCTAAGTATCAATAGAAGACTTTAAAAATATATATTATGTACATGAAAATAATACAAGAATTCAAAGCAAGGTGTCATAGGAGTAGATGAAGAATAAGTACAATAAGTGCTCTAGGAGCTTACTAGACAGTTTAAAATATTTATATTAAATCAGCCATCAAGTGTGAGTAATTCTGAT
>NW_011494938.1:610643-611779 GCF_000754665.1 Bison bison bison
GTTAGAAAATGTAAGGAACCTCCACTATGAAAAACAGTATATCGGTTCCTCAAAAAATTAAAAGTAGAACTACCATCCAGCAGTTCCACTTCTGGGTATTTACCCAAAGGAAACAAAAACACCTATTCAAAAAGACACATGCACCCCAATGTTTATTGTAGCATTATTCACGGTAGCCAAGATATGAAAGCAACCTAAGTGTCCATCTACAGACGAGTGGTTAAAGATGCGGTATATACATACACAATGAAATATTACTCAGGCACAAGGGAAAAAGAAATCTTGTCATTTGTGACAATTTGGATCTGGTTCTAGAGGGTATCAGGCTAAGAAACACAAGTCAGAGGAAGACAAATATCATATGATCTCACTTATATTTGGAATCTAAAAAACTGAAAGCAAAGCAAATAAGATGTAAACAGACTCATAGGTGCAGAGAAGAAATGAGTATTTGTCAGAGGTTAAAGAGGTGTCAGGTTAGGTGAAATAAGTAAAGGGTATTAAGAGGTACAAACCTCCAGTTATAAAATAAGTCACGGGAGTGTAATCTACAGCCTAAAGCAATATGCTCAATAATATTGTAATAATTTTGTATGGGGACAGATTGTTGCTAGTTGTATCATGATGATCATTTCATAATGTATGTGTGAAATCCATTATGTAGTACACCTGAAATTAACATAATACTATAAGTCAACTACATTTCAAGAAAAAAAAAAAGATACCTCTCTTAAACAGAGCCCTTATTTTAATAGGGAGCCCACAATACAAATCTCTTAAACGAATTTTGTTAAGGCATAAAGGGTACCTAGTCGGTCAGTCTGTCAACAACTAACCCTTTTGTTCTTTTTTAATTGAATTCTATTTGGCATACAACATTAAGTTGAAAGTGCACAGCATATTGCTTGGATTCATTTATGTTGCAATGTGATTGCCATAGTAGTGTTAGCTAATACCTCTATAATATCATGTAAGTATTATTTCTTCCGAGTTTGAGAACTATTAAAACACAGTCTTTTAGCAAGTTGATTGTTTATAATACAGTTTTATTGTCTGTAATCACTTTCCTATGTAGTAGACCTCCAGGGCTTATTTGCAAGGATATACCATTGAATATTCCCCCTGGAGGAGGAAAT
>NW_011494938.1:611879-614191 GCF_000754665.1 Bison bison bison
AAGAGTTGTAGAATGGAACTCAGGTCTTACTTCAAATATTCATACCATGGCATGTACATGAAATAGGAAGTGAATGTCAGTATAGACCAGTGTTTCTCAACCAGGGTACACATCAATGTCTGAAGACATTTTTGGTTACCACAACTGGAGAAGCAGTGCTACTGGCATCTAGTGGATACCTACCCAGGATAGAGGTCAAGGATGATTCTAGACATCTTCTATCACACGTGATAGAACAACAAAGAACTTTTCAGGCAAAGGGTCAGTAGTGTCAAAATGGAGAAACCTTCCTCCATAGATAAAGGTACATGTCTTATGTGCACATAGGTATTGAGAGGGGCCATGAAAACCTTTCATCTTTGATACCTTCTTATTTTTTTTTTTTTATTTATTTATTTTTGGCTGTGCTGTGCGCAGGTTTTCTCTAGTTGGGTGAGTGGGGGGCTCGACTTTGTTGCGGTACACGAGCTTTTCACTGCAGTGGCTTCTCTTGGAACATGGGCTCTAGGCACATGGGCTCAGTAGTTGAGGCACATGGGCTTCGTTGTCCTGTGGCATACGGGAATCTTCCTGGACCAGAGATTGAACCTATGTCCCCTGCTTTGGCAGACAAAGTCCAGTAAATTCTTAGTAGGGACTTTTTTGTTCTTATTTGCATCTATCAATACTTGATATTGAGATCCTGTCCAACTCATTTAACTTTTGGACAGAAGGACTAGATTGGATTAGTGAAATTGCTAAATCCTGGATTTTTAAAATCTTGTTTTTAAGACAAAGTAATTTGACTTAATTTTACATACTATTTAGTATTTAGCATCCTTCAGAACTTTGGTAACTAAATAAGAATCATCCCCATTTAGCATATAAATTGCCTTATGAAAATGTTATTTCAAAAGTACTAATTTGTTTCTGATCTATTTGAATATCCTTGGACTATAGATTTGTTTAGTCTGGAAGTTTACTATGATATATTCTTTCTTTTTATACACTACCAAGTTGAATCTCAATGTCAGTTCAGATTATAGTACTGAAAGTTCAAATTTAGGGTTTAATCAGGGAAAATTGACCGCAGTATGCCTTCATGTGCAAGAATGTATTTCTCTTTCTGGGATTTCTGCTAAAAAAAATAACACAACAAAAGCAAACTTTTAGCACTATACATTTTGAACTATCCAATAGATGCTTTAGCCTTCAGGGAAATTTTCTCTAGAACTGCTGCTAAGAAAATAAAAAGACTGGTTAATGCCTGAAGGGATAAAAAGATCAGCTAACCGGAAAAAAAGAAGTTTTCTCCAAGATGTGAAACGTGTGTTCAATCCTAGATCAAGGACTCGATGTTCAAAGTCCCACGTATGAGGTTTAACATTACTTTCGAAAAGTCTAGAAGAAAGTTTGTTATCAGTGCAGTGAAATCATTTTCAAGTACGAACATAGTGATACGAGCTCTTCATGCATATAAAATGCACTGTTTTTCTCTAAGTACAAAATCATTAAGTGCTTTTCTATCCAACCATCTATATTCATATAACCATGAAAAAATCAATTATGACACAGTGAGGAAAAGACAAAACAAACCATTTTAATAACTGTATTTTTAAAGCTCTTTGCAAACAAATGTGAGATGTTTAAAAGAAGGGAAAATGATGAATTGTTGCTTACCAATTAGAATAAAAAATCAACAGCATAAGTGATACCATTTGAACTCTTGGGGATCTCTAATTCATTAAGATCATGTCACTAATGGCATAAGAAACGCCTGTTCAAAAAGTATACCCCAGTGGACATGGGATGCTAAGCTACAAAGACTTTGGGTCTGGTCTCGGTCCATAGTGCTTTGTGTCACCTGCTTCCAGAAACCTCCCACATTGTTCCAGCCTCATTGCTTTCTCGCTTCTAGAATTCCATAACGTTCTGACTGATCAGTAACCCACAGCCTAGAACTTGTAAATTCTCTACTTTCTCCCTTATGCAGTCTTCTTCCCACAAGACACAGGTTCTGAAGAGCAGGGATTTCTCACGCGCCATCTTTGCTCTCATCCACAAGATGACCAGACAGCGCAGTGTATATAACAGCACTTGAAAATGCTTGGGGGATAATTGATTTCCAAGCTCACCTCTCCTACTCTCCTGGCTCGACTTGTTTAGGTCCTGACAAAGGGTAGAAATCACCTGCTGCTGCTAAGTCACTTCAGTCGTGTCCGACTCTGTGCAACCCCGTGCGACCCCATAGACGGCAGCCCACCAGGCTCCGCCGTCCCTGGGATTCTCCAGGCAAGAACACTGGAGTGGGTTGCCATTTCCCTCTCCAATGC
>NW_011494938.1:614291-615635 GCF_000754665.1 Bison bison bison
TGAGAAAGAAGGAAATTCTGCCATTTGCAACACCGTGGATGGACCTTGAGGATAGTACACTAAAAGTGATATGAGTCAGACAGAGAAAGACAAGTGCTATATGATCTCACTTATAAGTGGAATGTAAAATAACTGAAAACTAACATCCTGTTAAATGACCAAATCGCAGGTGGTCAGCAGCTTAGCTAAAATGTCCAAATACCTTTTCCTAACAGAAACTCCTTTGAAGCTCAGGCTCCCACTAATGGTCCCCAGCAGCTCTGGTCAATGCTGCTTTTCACAAATGAAGCTTTTCAAGCATTTCAAGTGGAAAAATGTGGCTTTCCATTTTCAAACAGATCTTTCTATTAAAAAAAAAAAAGAGACTGAAATAGGCATACTTCACAGTCTTACATGCACACACATGATTGAAATATTCTTAGACCTGAAATATTGGTTCAAATCAAGTATTATACTCATGAATATATTCTCTTTTCCTAATAGCATGAGGAAAGAATGGAAAATAGGAAGGGCAGGGTGCTGCTTAGGAGTCCACTCAAGTTTACTTAAAGCCTCATTATAGGAAACAGAAGCTAATGTGTACTGACCACCTTGTGGCAGCTATGATCTAGTAGTCTATAGCCATTATTTCTCCATGATGAGACTGGAGAAAATCTTTCAAGAATTGATGCAGCAGTTGATAAAATCATTACACTACAAAGGGTATCATTCTGCCCTCTCCCACTTCATCACAAAGTATCTTGAGATTTAAGATGGTAGAACGCTTTGTAATTCTTGACAGCTTGAATGTGAAAGTGAAAGTGTTAGTCACTAAGTCATGTCTGACTTTTTGTGACCCCATGGACTATAGCCCACCAGGCTCCTGCTTTACAGGCAAATTCTTCATGGTCTGAGCTACCAAGGAAGCCCCTCAGCCATGTCTGACTCTTTGCGACCCCATGAAGTGTAGCCATGGGGTCCATGAAATTCTCCAGGCAAGAATACTGGAGTGGGTTGCCATTCCCTTCTCCAGGGGATCTTCCTGACCCAGGGATCAAACCTGGGTCTTCTGCATTGCAAGAGGATTCTTTACCATCTGAGCCACCAGGGAAGCCCCCTTCCTTTCACTTGTATACTTAGCTCTTAATAGTCACTGTGATAGGTTCATTTAAAACACTTTCTAGGCTCAGTGTTAATTTTTGAACATTTCTGTAGTTCCCCCTTTGATATATATAAAGTATGTTAGGTTGGACTGTTGGCTGTGACAGAAAGCTCAACCTAGATTAGTCAAGGGGAAAAAAAAGGGTGGTCATGAAAGTGAAGATTTTCAGGTAGCTATACTGCTGCAGCAGAGAAGGCAATGGC
>NW_011494938.1:616979-617999 GCF_000754665.1 Bison bison bison
TATGGAGAAGGTAATGGCACCCCACTCCAGTACTCTTGCCTGGAAAATCCCATGGATGGAGGAGCCTGGTAGGCTGCAGTCCATGGGGTCGCTAAGAGTCGGACACAACTGAGCAACTTCAGTTTCACTTTTTACTTTCATGCAGTGGAGAAGGAAATGGCAACCCACTCCAGTGTTCTTGCCTGGAGAATCTCAGGGATGGGGGAGCCTGGTGGGTGGCCGTCAATGCGGTCGCACAGAGTTGGACACAACTGAAGTGACTTAGAAGCAGCAGCTAAGTGAAAAGTGAAGGTGAAAGTTAGTCATGTCCAACTCTTTGTGACCCAGTGGACTCGTCCATGGAATTCTCCAGGCCAGAATACTGGACTGGGTAGCCTTTCCCTTCTCCAGGGGATCTTCCCAACCCAGGGATCGAACTCAGTTCTCCCACATTGCAGGCAGATTCTTTACCATCTGAGCCACAAGAGGCAAGTAGTAAGTGCTCTATAAATGTTAGCTATTGTTACTCTTATCACTGCTGTTGTTGTTCAGTGTTTCTGCCTACCAAGAAGGAAACTAATGCTTGTAGACTATTAGATAAGATGCTGAAGGTCAAACAGCTAGGAGGGGATCTGAACTCAGGTTTTCTTGATCCACAGTACTGATAGCCTTTCCACTACAGCAGTTGCTCCAAAGACAGGCTATATGTCAACCTCGGTAGAGCTTTAAAGCAGGAGTCCCCAGCCTCCAGGATCTAATGCCTGATGATCTCTAGTGGAGCCAATGCAATGATAATAGAAATAGAGCGCAAAGTGAGTGTAATGCACTTGAATCATCCCGAAACCATTGCCCCTAACCTGGTCCATGGAAAAATCGTCTTCCACAAAACTGGTCCCTGGAGCCAAAAAGGTTGAAGACCGCTGCTATAAAGAAAGTACAGGTTCTTGAGCCCTAGCCCCAAACAGACTGAGACATTCTAGAGATGATCTATATGTGTGTGTGTGTGTGTGTGTGTGTGTGTGTGTGTGTGTGTGTTAGTTG
>NW_011494938.1:618099-618883 GCF_000754665.1 Bison bison bison
GCCATCATTGATCTTCCTAGGGATGTTTATTAATTAGCTAAGAACCAATACTGGGGAATGACAGGCTTAAGCATCTGGACAGGGAACTGTGAAAGCTTCCAAACCAAATGTTAGCCCCACCATTACACAGCCTAAGACCCCATTTCACTTTGCCCACCCTTCATTGACAACTTTGGGTAAAAATACAGAAAATGTATTACTAAAAATCAAGAGATTCCCCCTCCTGCTTTTTTTTTTAAGTTGACACATATATCTGTTTCTTAAAACAGGAAGAAAAATCTTTTTTACAAGAAAGAAAAAAAAATTTCTTTATTCTTGTCACACCACGAGCATGGAGTTCACTGCTATACGTTAAGATTATAAAATGAGATCCCAAAATGCCGTGGCTGATTATTCACAGTAGACATATTAAGTCAAGAAGCTTATTTTTTCTCTCTTTGCTAAGGCAGAAAGCCTGGGGCTATATGCATTTTTATTACACTTTGCTGTCTTGGTTTCACTTGAGGATTAAAACGAAAGGCAAGGTACAGTGCATGTATCCTGATGGATTTTAGGATTTCTTGCTTTAGTGAAAGGAAGAATCTCATAAAGTATCTCAGATTATTGCTGAAGGAAGTATAGCTACTTCTGTGATGACCTAGAAATTCAATCTTTTGTTTCTCCTATAAAAGATCACATTGTATTTTGGATTTTTTTCCCCTGTAGTTTTCTGTACTATGTAAAGTTTTGGGGACTTCCCTGGTGGTCCAGTGGCTAAGATTCCATGCTCCCAATGCAGGGGGCC
>NW_011494938.1:622855-623662 GCF_000754665.1 Bison bison bison
GAAGCCTTCCCCCAGTTAAGTAAGGACAGGAAAGTATACAAACTGTACATTTCCTGGACAAAGCCTCGTGAGTAGACTGTAGAGAGACATTTGTGTGCATGTGAGTCATTTATTCACTAGCATCCCATCACAAGGAGACTTTTATTTTTATGGGCTCATCAGTGGAGGTGTGAAGTCTGGTTCTTGCATGCCCATGGATATTTTTCAAGGGTTTAGACAAGTCGAGAGTCAGATAATTGAAATGTACACTCCCAGTTACATCTTTTCCTAAGACTGTGGTAAGCACCATTTATGGATATAGTGCCAGTAAGAACACTTGAATACTAGGAAGGAAACACATTGCCTAGCAATGGTTAAAACTTAAAGGTAATTAACGAGCAGGTCAAAAGAAAAAGTAGAACTTAAAACAAGTTAAGTATCAAATATTTGCATTTAGACCAATTTTATTTGAAATCTTTACTGGCAGCCACAGGGTTAGTATCTGTCCTTTATCTTTCTTTTCCTTTTGGCTTATTTAAAGCAATTTTGAAGGGAAAAAATGAAATAAAGATATCCTTCAAAATACACAGAGGAATTGACTGAACATTGGGAAACAGTCACAGCTGAGAATGGAGTGGTTATCATTAATTTACTTGAAGGACTCAGAGCTCATTCATTAGCCCCAAAATTACACTTTCAAGTATACCTTAATCATACTTAGCACAGTGCCTAATGTAACAAGAACTCAAAAAGCCTATTCATTGACTCATTTATTGAATATTGAGCATCTCCTTTGTATTAGGCACTGTGCTAAACTGTGAATGAGGC
>NW_011494938.1:626983-627717 GCF_000754665.1 Bison bison bison
TACCACCATGGCCCTTCCTATATAAGAAGAAAGCACCCTTCAGATCAGGTGCTTATAATGGATTCTGATGCTGTTCCCACATGGTCCCTATGAAGCTACTAACACTATCACCGGAAGAAATGGCCTGTGGCATGCTCATTCTCCTTCGCCACCCAGTCTTCCACATGTCCCCTTGGGGATTTCTCTCTCAGCATGTGCCAAGATTTCTGCTCAGTGCCCATTTCCATATGGCCTCCCCATCCCTTCCTACCCACCCCAAATTTCACATTCCTCTCTTCTTTGATTTCATTATGAAACAACCCGTTCTGCCTTTAGAAAGAATTACATGTTCCACACATTCATTTGCATGTTTTTCTACAGCTTTTGTCTACAGTCTTAAGGTACCACATTCTTCAAGACCAGGAACTGACCTTGCACGGGGCCATAAAATATACTGATGGCTAAAGGTTTCATAGATAGGTACACTAGGTTAGATCTGCTTTCAGTAAATTAATGTAAAAGTAAATTAAAAAGCCCACTGCTTATTAAATATTTATACACTACTTTTTTCCAACCATAATCTCTGGAGTAGCAGTGAAGACCAACAGCTAGACTGAATGAGCTTGAATCCAGGACCTGCCAGTTTACTAACTACTTAAGCTTAGGCCAATCTTGTTCAGTTGATTTTTTTTATCCTCTCATGCTTCAGTTTTTATATCTGTGAACTGGGGAAATAATATTACTTCCTTCCATAG
>NW_011494938.1:627817-629210 GCF_000754665.1 Bison bison bison
TGCATGTTACTTCATATTGTCATGTACAAAGTGATTAACAATACTATCCATTTTTGGATTTTATGTGGTGCCTTGCACACTATAACCTATCCCTCTCCATTTATTAGGCATAATAGCAACAATAACAGTAGCTACTAGCATTTACTGAGCAATTATCATATTATAGAAACTGAGCTAAACACATGTATCATCTTATTTAATCCCCATAATAATTCCATGAGGTAGGACATATTGTCCCATTGTAATGATAAGGTAAGTTAAGACTCAAATAATTTACCCAGGGACTTAGAGCATGTAGTTAGTGTCAGTGAGCATTCTCATTTATTCTCCCGTGTCTTCCTCCCTCTCTCCTTCTCTCTTTCTCACACTGGTGCATGCATACACAAACACACACACACACACACACACACACATTTACCCACCAGTTTGATCGACTAGTCATTACACAAATATTTCTTACCACTTACTACATGCAGGATTCAGTGCATCCTGTGGGAGGGAGGGGAGAACAGAAGAAGTGAGCAGGGAATGGTTACAGTCCATCCATATAATGAAAGGAGTGGCTCTGATAGAAGTGCTCCAGGTATAAACCATGGACTGCAAGAATGCTGAGGAAGCCAACATAGACCAGCCTTGAATGGGAGAAAAGGGGAATACAAGCACTCCAGAGGGAAGCCTCAGGGGTGTTAAGTCGGATGGAATGCCACAGGACAGGCAGGTAGAGTTTGACTGGGAGTGCAGGGTCATAAGAAAGTGAAAGTGTTATTTGCTCACTCCTGTCCAACTCTTTTTGACCCCCGACCCAAGGATCAAACCTGCGTCTCCTGTATTGCATTCACCATCTGAGCCACTTCCCCCGATGGCTCAGCAGGTAAAGAATCCAACCAGAATTGAAAGAGACACATGTACCCCAATGTTCAGCGCAGTACTGTTTACAGTAGCTAGGACATGGAAGCAACCTAGATGTCCATTGGCAGTTGAATGGATAAGAAAGCTGTGGTACATAACACAATGGAATATTACTCAGCTGTTAAAAAGAACACATTTGAGTCAGTTCTAATGAGGTGGACTAAACTGGAGCCTATTATACAGAGTGAAGTAAATCAGAAAGAAAAACACCAATACAGTATATTAATGCGTATACATGGAATTTAGAAAGATGGTAACAATGACCCTATACGCAAGACAGCAAAAGAGACACAGATACAAAGAACAGACTTTTGGACTCTGCGGGAGAAGGTGAGGGTAGGATGATTTGAGAGAATAGCATTGAAACATATATATTACCACATGTGAAATAGATCGCCAGTCCAGGTTCGATGCATGAGATAGGGCACTCAAAGCCAGTGCACTGGGACAACCCAGAGGGATGGGATGGGGAGGGAGGTGGGAG
>NW_011494938.1:632052-632723 GCF_000754665.1 Bison bison bison
TATATATATAATTTCCTCACTGTTTGTTCTCTCTGCCTGCCCTACTCGAATTCCTATGTCTTCCCCCATTAAAGCCTAATCTCAGAAAATGATATGTTATACTCATTTAACCCCAGTGACAGGTAAAGTTTAATGTGTACTTTTTCTGGGTTATTTGCATCTTAATAAGGTGAAAAGCCATAAGCCTGAGGAATGATTCTCTGGGGATGAAACGTCAGCCATAATCTCTGAGCTGTAAGGGGAGAACTTCGAGGGGCCAAGAGGAGCATCTCCATACCTCTCAACCCATATCACACGGTGCCCACATCCAGAAAGGTCAGACCTGTATACACGGACACTCAGAAATCCACTGATTGACCTGCTTATATGGAGCCAGCCCCAGACGTCACCAATTTCTTAAGTATTCGTGTGGAGTATCAATATATGCTTAGAAGCTTTGCTTATGGAAATCACAAAATACCAATTTGGCCGAAGGGATATTTGAGAAATAGGATATCTTGAGACTAAAGATAAATGATTATTTCCTTGTATTGTCTCTTTCTTAAATTACAGAGGTAATATAGGCCCCTCAAGGAGATTTTGGAAAGCAAAGAGTACAAACAGGAAAGAAAAATCATCTGTAATCCAACCACTTAGAGATAACCACTATAAAAAATGTGGTTTATACACAG
>NW_011494938.1:632823-634436 GCF_000754665.1 Bison bison bison
TAGTGCTACAGTGAGCATTGGAGCACATGTATCTTATTGAATTATGTATTTTTCCAAATATATGCCCAGCAGTGGGATTGCTGGGTTATATGATAGCTCTGTTGTAAGTTTTTTAAGGAACCTCCATACTGTTCTCCATAGTGATTGTACCAGTTGTCATTCCCACCAACACTGTAAGAGGGTCCTCTTTTCTCCACACCCTCTCCAAGATTTATTGTTTATATACTTTAATAATGGCCATTCTGACTGGTGTGAGGTGATGCCTCATTGTAGTCTTGATTTGCATTTCTCTAATAATTAGCAGCATTGAGTATCTTTTCATTGGCCTCTTGACCATCTGTATGTCTTCTTTGGAGAAATGTCTATTTAGATCTTCTGCCCATTTTTTTTAATTGGGTTGTTCATTTTTTTAATATTGAGCCACATGAGCTGTTTGTAAATATTGAAGATCAATCCCTTATTGGTCATGTTGTTTTCAAATATTTTCTCCCATTCTGTGGGTTGTCTTTTCATTTTGCTTATGGTTTTGTTAGTTGTGCAAAGAAAAATTAAGCTTTTGAGTTTAATTAGGTCCTATTTGTTTTTGTTTTTATTTCCATTATTCTAGGAGATGGATTGAAAAATTTATGTGAAAGAATGTTCTGCCTATGTTTACCTCTGAGAGTTTCAGAGTATCCAGTCTTACATTTAGATCTTTAATCCATGTTGAGTTTATTTTTGTTTGGTGGAGTTGAACCATCATTTAAGGCAATTACGTTGTGCCTGACAATATTATGAATATGACCCAACCTGACTCTTATGGCAACTTTAAGGTCGGTGCTATTATTATTATACCCATTTTTAAGATGAGGACATTGAGACACAGTCACAGAGGGTGTAGATGACAGAGCCAGGATTCGAACCCAAGAAGTCAGCTCCAGAGTCTGTTTTTAACCATCACAATAGACTATCTTTTAGTATGATAGATTTCAATAGAGAAGAAGCAATTCTAAATGTTCTCCTTTCATGCTTCTGCCTTCCTCATTTATTGCCATTTTCTAGTCCTTTCCTTTCTTTTCCATTTTCCACAGGTTAATAGAAAGATCCACACTCACAAACATTTTAAAGTATTTGACTTGATACTTTCATGTGTGTCTCCAATTAGCCATTTTATTTTAGAACAAAAATTCCTGGAAAATAGTGGTCCTCTCTTTTCATTATACATTGATAGTATATGAAACAAGAAGTTGTCTTATTTTCTTGACTGGGTCTGACCTTTTTATCAACATGCAGTCATTATTTGGACAGTATCACAAATACTTAGAAAGTGTCAAAAAAAGAAGGGCAAATTAAAGCAGTATACATAATTGAGTGGGACAGTGGCTTTTGAGAATAGCTCCAGAACAATTTTAAATCCTGCACATTTTATCTTCTATGTTTCCCCCAATTTCTGGTCTGCTTAAATTGCCTTGGTGGCAGAGCCATTCTATTCGATTTAATTGAGATTAAGTGCAATAACATGTAAGTGATTCATAAACCATAAATAAAAATATTACTATTATGCATATTAATTGTTCCTCAGATGTTTTATATATAAATATAAATATATAAATATATATATATATATATATATA
>NW_011494938.1:636668-637497 GCF_000754665.1 Bison bison bison
GAGTGAACTCCGGGAGTTGGTGATGGACAGGGAGGCCTGGCGTGCTGCGATTCATGGGGTCGCAAAGAGTTGGACACGACTGAGCAACTGATCTGATCTGAGACCCTAATCTAATCTCTATAAGGGGGTTTCCCTGGTGGCTCAGTGGTAAAGAATTTGCCTGCCAATGCAGGAGACTCGGGGTTGATCCCTGGATTGGGAAGATCTCCTGGAGAAGGAAATGGCAAACAACTCCAGTATTCTTACCTGGAGAATCCTCTGGACAGAGGAGCCTGGCGGGCTGCAGTCCATGGGGTCACAAAAGAGTCAGACATGACTGAGCAACTAAACAACAACATATAAGGACAGGATGGTTTTAGTCTTGTTGACAGTTATATCCTCCAGTATCTAACAGAGTATCTGTACTTGATAAATGTTCAGTAAAATTCTACACAGAATGAATTATGTCTTATACCCAAAAGAAGAGGAGATAAATTTCCTTCCCTCTATTGTTAGTACACAGTGGCATGAGATTTAGCATAGTGACTACCACATAGTAGACAGTAAATAATACTACCTTTTATGTTGCCTTTCAGCAAGGTCTAATAGCATTCATAACTTTACATAGTCCTTTTTCTAAATGTCTACTGTGCCATGTAATATATTAAGGGGAAAAGCTGTCTTCAAAATTACAACATAATCACAACTATATTAGAAAATAAATGATAAGCAACAGAAAGGTACATATCAAGAAAAGACTGAAAATTGAATACATCAAAATGCAAGCAGCTGTTGTGTTTTACTTTCTTTTTACCCTTGCAGGTTTGTGGTTTTTTTTTTTTTTTTTTTT
>NW_011494938.1:637597-639249 GCF_000754665.1 Bison bison bison
TTCCTTTTATGCATTCCAGTCAAAAATGTTTGACGGGTACTGAAGTATTCCCAGCCTACCCTTACTTTACAGATGACAAAATAGGGACAGAGAGACCAAATGACATAATCAAGGTCACATAGATGGTTATAATAAATCTGGGACTGCAACCCAGTTTCAGAACTTCAATGCCACACCTTGTGTTGCCTTACCCATTAAGAACTAATACACAGGCCAGTGACTGTCTAGTCTATCTGATACTACCACTGATTTTTCTCTTTTATTTCTGTTGATCTGGGCCATAGTAAGTTGATTTATATAACCTGACTTTTTCCTCTCAATGCCCCTGAACCAAGTGTCATTTCACCAATGATATGAGTTATTGGTTAAGAGTATAGACTCTGAAACTAGGTTACCTGGGTTCAACTATTGATTCAGATATTTAATCTCTTTATCTCTCATCTGTAAAATGGGAATAATAATATATTTCATCAAATTTAAGACATATCCCCCATGTTTTAACAGCTCTGAAATCAAAATATACCTTATGTCTAAAATTAAAAATAATTGTATTTATTTACTTTTGGCCATGCTGGGTCTTCATTGCTGCAGGAGCTTTCTCTAGTTGTGGCGAGTGGGGGCCACTCTTTAGTTTCGGTGCATAGGGTTCTGACTGCGGTGGCTTCTCTTGTTGCAGAGCAAGTGCTTTCAGGTGTGTGGGCTTTAGTAGTTGTGGCATGTGGGCTCAGTCGTTGCAGCTCCCGGGCTCTGGAGCACAGGCTCAGTAGTTGTAACACGTGGGCTTAGCTGCTTCAATCTGGGATCTACCCAGATCAGGGTCCAAACCCATGTCCCCTGCATTGGCAGGCGGATTCTTTACCACTGAGTCACCAGGGAAGCCCTTTAATAGGGTTTTGAATTCAATAAAATATGGTAATAATATCTCTTAGTGTTATAGTGAAGATCAAAGAATTAACATATGTGAAACCCTTACAACAGTGCCTTACCCCATGGACTATACAGTCCATGGAATTCTCCAGGCCAGAATACTGAAATGAGTAGCCTTTCCCTTCTCCAGGGGATCTTCCCAACCTAGGGATCAAACCCAGGTCTCCCACATTGCAGGCAGATTCTTTACCAGCTGAGCTATCAGGGAAGCCATACAGCACTGCCTAACACACTGTAGGTGCCATAGTGCTATGCAAGTGTTTGCTATTAGCATTAGTATCTTTACTATCAACTTGATAGTATAACTTAGTATCTGCGTATTAGAGTCAAACTAGACATAAAAGACATAAAAGTAGCTTTCATTCTCTTGTATTTACTTCTCAGTGTATTTCCTCTCCTTTCCAAAGATGTTTTTCATGGATCTAATCTGAAAGTACAGTGTTTTGCTTATTAGAAGAACTCAACAGTTACTTGTGTAACTAATGAAGGACTGTGAAGAAGGCTGAGCGCCGAAGAATTGATGCTTTTGAACTGTGGTGTTGGAGAAGACTCTTGAGAGTCCCTTGGACTGCAAGGAGATCCAACCAGTCCATTCTGAAGGAGATCAGCCCTGGGATTTCTTTGGAAGGAATGATGCTAAAGCTGAAACTCCAGTACTTTGGCCACCTCATGCGAAGAGTTGACTCATTGGAAAAGACTCTGATGCTGGGAGGGATTGGGGGGCA
>NW_011494938.1:642175-642668 GCF_000754665.1 Bison bison bison
GCATCTGAGAAAAAAATGTCTTATCATAGGCTCATGCTGGTCACTGGGTAATTTGATTTACTCTTGCTTTCATAATGAGGTTGATGATTCTGCCCAGTGCATGTGATGATGATCACTATTTAAGGTGTCTGACCTCAATGAGCTCCATCAATGGGGAAGGACTTTGGGGACAGCAGAAAATTACATCAGTCCCTTGCCTCACACCTAAAGCTCAGCAGGATACATGCCAATGACAGGCAAGTGTTAGAAGGAAAGAGACTCAATAAAAGTAGATCATAAAAGGAAACAGGCTGGAGTCTGAGCACCACAAGCATAAAGGGCATACATTGTGCTTTTTTTTCCTTTTAATTTCATGCATCTAACTCCTGACAGATGAAGGAGATGCCTTTATTGAGTGAATAACAGCACACTCACAAGATTATTCCCACTCTAATATGATAGAAAAGAACTCAGTCTCATGCCTAGCCTAATGTCCTGAAAAAGTTATGAGCTT
>NW_011494938.1:642768-643221 GCF_000754665.1 Bison bison bison
GAAGCGACTTAGCTGTAGCAGTTGTGGGGAGTAGTGACCAGCAAGGCAGTTTCCAGCTCTGTGGAGCTGGGAGTGGTGGAACCATAGCAGCCAGTGCTGCCAACAGCGGGGAATGGGTACACCAGCTGGGGAGAGGCAATCTGAGTGGGACATCCATAGCATGGACCTCTTTTAGATTTTAGAAGCTCCCAGAAACTGGCTTTCAGGCTCAATGGTGACCTTCACCTTGATTGCTAAGCACCTCTCCTTCATCACCTGCCTACATAGAAATTGGTCCAGTGGCATGGCAGAGATGTGACAAGTACCTGTTTCTTTCCTATTTCATCTTCCTCCTCATGACAGATTCCTCTGGGTCTCACGAGGGCTTAGAGCAGGGAGACCAGCATCACAGCGCTGGATCAGTTTCATGGCACATGGGCACTATTTTAGTGGAAGGCTGGCTCTGAAAGGTAT
>NW_011494938.1:643321-646148 GCF_000754665.1 Bison bison bison
AGAAATGAGGAAGTACAGCAGGCAGATACGGGGGTTTGTGCAAAGGGTTCCAAGTAGAGGAAACAAGAAACGTAAAGGCTCTGGGATGGGAGCATCCTTAGGGGGCTTGAGAAACAATGAAGAGACTAGTATGACTGAAGCTGAGGAAGCAAGATGATAATAAGAGCAGGTGACTGAGCACCCAAGAGTCAGACCAAGTAGAGTCTTGTCTCCTACAGTTCAAAGCAAGTGGAATCTGTTCTTAGTAAGAAGAGCAGACCTGGGAGGATTCTAAGCTAAAAAGCAACAGGACCTGACTTCCTGTGCCTATAGCATCTGCTCATTCATTCACATATTTATTAATAAACACTAGGCAGTTGGAAGAGAAAGATGAGAAAGACAGAATCCTGGCCTTGGGACACGCAAATTCTAAACCATTTGAGTTAGACCTAAACCAGTTGAGTTAGACCTATACAAAGAGATTTAAAAAATCATGATCTTCTATAGTTGTGGGAAATAGTGGGTGACATGGGAGTAGAGTGGAAGGAGGAATTAATTCTCCAGTGAGGAAAATGAGATGTTCCATATTGACTAGTACTAATGTGCATGACCCCTGAGGCTATGTGCAAATCCAAGGTAGAGAATATTTCATCTGATAGGAATCTAGCAGAGGATGCTTTTGATTACCTGACCCTTGATTTCATTTAGCGAGAGTCACAAGACGTATTCAGTGATGCAAATTAGGTTCTCCCTTCTCCTTAGCCATTCTGATATGATGAATATCCCCCTTTCCAATTTCACACGTAGTCTCCTTATAGCCCTTTTGTCCAGAAAGGGATTTCTTATGTATGTATAATGAATATAAATATAGGTTTTAGGAAACGCTAATGTTTTAATGAGCTAGAAGCAGGCAGACAAGAGAGAGAATAATTGAAGGATTAGTCAACATGGGGGCAATTTGACTTGAAAGCGAAAATCTGAGCAGGATATGTCTGGGGAAAAATGAGAAGAGGAATGGAATGGAAGGAGCTCATTTATGATGTGAGCTAAACCTAGTAGAATTCTGTCTCAGAAGGTAAAAAGTGAAAGTTTGTATGGGGAACTTGACCTAGGCCAGCTATCAAGGGAAAGTGACTAATTCAAAAGACTTGGCCCAGGCAGTATGGAGCAGCTGTGTCTCTTAGAGGTGTCAGGAGAAGAAGAGAAAGTTTTGAAACCAAAGCCTCAGTTATTCCTGAAGCCCAACCTAGAAGCTCACTAGAAACCTTGCTGTCTTAGGGCAAAATTAAAGACGACAAAACTGATGTCTTAGGACAAGTCAGGCAATTCCTCTAACATGAACCACCCACACCAATTGAAATAGAACAAAAAAGATTGTAAGTTTAGTGATGTGAAATTTAATTTAAAAATCAGAACCGAAGATAGGCATGAAAGTGAAATGTTTTATTTCTTCCTAAAAATACTTGGCTATTAATATTTGTTTTGAGTTCCTAAACAATACTAATAGAGAATGATAAAACACAGTTGACTTTTGTAGTTGACACAAGCCTCAGAATGCCAGAAGGGAGATTTGTCTTCTTTCAACTTCTACTACTCTGAGAACTGCCTACAATTTTTTGAAGAGTCAGAAACTGGCTGGGAAAGGAGAAAGCAGGATTATTTAGTGGAGTTGTTTGCTAGGCCCATGATTTGGAGGTTAACAGTCAGGGTAACTGTAGCACCAGAGAGTCTCTCATTTGCCTGGTTTCCCTGGGATTCCTCACACTGGCAGTGAGTCAGTTAATGGAATAAATGTCTTGATAGCTCACTATATAAATTATGATGATAATAAGGATAGGGATAGGAAAAAAAAATTGAGAACTCTGCTCTTAACACTGGCTGAGCAAAGCATCTTGCATGGATTTACCTGTTTAACTCTTACAACAACCTTATAAAATAAGGATTATTGTTTTGAATGTGTATTTCTTGCTTTCTTTGTCTGTGTTGGGTCTTATTTGCAGAACGTGGCATCTTCGCTGCAGCAGGTGGGCTTCTCTAGTTCTGGTGCAGCTTCTCCCTAGTTGTGGCCCACAGGCTCAGTAGTTGCGGTGCATAGGCTTCGTTGCCCCATGTCTTGAGGGATCTTAGTTCCCCAACCAGGGATCAAACCCACATCCCCTGCATTGGAAGGCACAGTCTTAACCACTGGACCACCAGGAAAGTTCCCAAAATAAGGATTATTATTGTCTCCATTTCACAGAAGAGAAAATTGAGATGAGAGAAGTTTAATAACATAATTTAAGTCACCACTATCGAGTTTCAGCTTCAGAGAAGGGGTTCCAGGGGCTAGTGAGGGCAACCCCCAAGTCTCAACTGCAAAGGCTAAAGGGAATAATCCCCATTAATGTTTTGGATGATAGTAGAGGAAGTGGCTAGTGAGAAATGGGAGTGATTTGGCTTATGAATATTTTTCTATTCTTTAATCTCTTTAATGTTCTTCTCACCCTCACCCTCTCACCCTTGTTGTCTCACCCTCTTGCCCTATAGGTTGGCTGCTAGATCAGTTCTGATTGTCCCTAAATGTGTTGAGGTTTGAGGTCTAGGCTGAAGGACCAGAGGCCATCTTGTCATGTGCTCATGGTAACTCATCAGAGCATAAGAAGACAATCTTCTGTTCATACCATGTCTGCTGAAGCTCCATTGGCCAAAGTGACTCGTATAATCAAGGTCAAGGGGCTGGGAAACACACTCTCCTGGCCCTGTGGCTATGACTCCAGTATAGATATTTAATTCTTTTATAGTAGAATAAAGAACTGAGGCCACAATTGAATTTCTCCCTCCCTCTTATCACTTTTATTGCTATCATATT
>NW_011494938.1:647120-649597 GCF_000754665.1 Bison bison bison
ATATCAGCCGTATGAGGCTTGATTTCTTTCTTACTGTCTTAATCATCACAATGAGATTCCTGGAGCTTGGTATAAGTCAGTTTGAAGGAGCTTTTCTCTCGAGTCATGTTACCAAATACTGGTCTTTGTGGGGTTGTACAGCCAGCAGCACTGGATATTAGATCTAGTGTTTATCTCCACAACTCAGTCACCTTGCCAGAGACTTTAGTATGAACTCTCGTCTTCCCAGATCAAATGTAAACCTGAGCTTCTAAATGACTTGGCAATCTACTGACAAATCCCACAGTCTGGCATTCTGTTCACCATGTGCGATGGTCTCAGAGCTCAGTGTTATCTGCCTGACAGCTCATATAGTATTTACAGGTTGTTATTTGTGAGGAATTTTAGTTAGCCATAAAGATTTCCACAGCCATGCCAGACATTAGAGGTCTCATTCATCACTCTCATGACCTTCCCCTCTGGAATGTAGCCCATCTGTCTCAGCTGTTGAAATCTTTATGGAAAACCTGCCTATCTTTGAAAGTGTAGTAAGTGATCTGAAAGTTTTCATTGAATCTTTACTTTTGATATATGGTATAGATATATAAAATACTATTCTTATTTTAATTTAATGTCTTGGAAAGTGTTACATTTAACTTGACCTTTCATTTAAATGACAGAAAACTTACTCTGGCTACAGGAGCCCTATGGATCACATCAAAAGAAAATAGAAATCATACAGAAAGCAACTGTGGTGGAGGAAAATGATCTACACATACACATCTGTACATACACATACATTTGCTGTTAATAACTACATGAAAACTGAAACCCTGTATTATAATCTTGATTATGACCTTAGGAAGTGAAAAAAATAGAAATAAGTTTTCCATGTAATTAATTATTATAAGGGCTTCCCTTGTGACTCAGCTGGTAAAGAATCTACCTGCAATCCGACCTGGGTCCAATCCCTGGGTTGGGAACAACCCCTGGAGAAGGGAATGGCTACCCACTCCAGTATTCTGGCCTGGAGAATTATTATAAAGGAGACCAGAAACAAATTCCATAAATAAATGAATCAAACAGGCTGGTTTATAGGACAGAAGAGAGGTGTGACTAACCTTCAGATGATCCCCCGCTGCATTCACATTATTCTCCTGTCATACACCATTTCTCAAACACGTAGTTAGGACCTAATACTGCTACTTCCCCTCTGACTACCTGCTCCATCAACTTGTCTGATCTGGTTCAGTCTTCAGCACTCCTGTAAAATTGCTCTGTCGAGATCAACAGTGATCTTGTGAGCCATACATATTTCTCTTGTATACCCTTAGTCCATTGGGACCCACTGTAGCTTATACTTCACCATCTGGCTATCCTTCCTGTGTTTCATCCTACTTCATTCTAGTTTCTACATTATCTTTTTTGGCAGCTTTTCTATTGCCACTGCCATTTTGGTGAATTCCACAGGATACAATTCCTTTAACAGCCTTCTCTCCTTAAAAGAGTCCAGCCATGAGTCTTTTCCGGTGGTCCAGTGGTTAAGACTCTGAACTCCCATTGCAGGGGCCCTGGATTCCATCCCTGGTCAGGGAACTAGATCCCACATGCTATAACTAAGACTTAGTATAGCCAAATAAATATAAATAAATTTAAAAAAATAGTTCAGCCATTTTTATAGCTTTGGCTACTATATAGTACTTACAGTCTTGATCTTTCACTTGAGTTTCAGTGAAAAGACCCATCTTCCAAGTATTTTCATCTAAACACATAATTTATCTGAAATTCACCTTCCAGTTTATTTTCCTGTCAGTGAAACTCCTAATTGCCTACTAAATACATCTTA
Organism: Bison bison bison; assembly: GCF_000754665.1. Lineage (NCBI taxonomy): Eukaryota > Metazoa > Chordata > Mammalia > Artiodactyla > Bovidae > Bison > Bison bison. Next base: position 648,946 of record NW_011494938.1, read on the forward strand.
GAAGTATAAAGTCATCTATGATTTTTTGCTTTCACTGCACACCAAAGTCACTTACAAACTACCTCTCAAACTCCACTCTCCTACCTCTAATCTAGATAACCTCTTGTCCTCAAGAACAATCTTATCTTTTCATCATCCAAATCCTCTGATTATAAAACAGTCTATGACCTGCTATTTCCCATTGTATCATATATGAACTAATCTCTTTAACACTCACACTGATGAATAGTGGACAAATAGTCTACCTAAGAATGAAGATTCTGTTGGGAAGATGGCGTTGGTCTAGGCAGACAAAGATGAAGAAAAAAGTTACACAAGCCTAGGCAGTTAGATAATGTTCAAAGACTTTTCTCTCTGGCCTACTTTATACTATATGAGGTACATTCATAGTAGTTAAAACTGGATCTGAAGGTGAAAGACAAACGCTGCCCAGTTGAGACAAAGAGATTGATCCCAGGACTACTACTATTCAGACAACATCCCATAACTATGTGATAGCAACATGATTTGTATGGTGATTAACATTTTGCAAAACAATTTCATATTGATTTTCTCATTTTATCCTGATAACATTTCACTAAGGGAGATACCATTATTCCCATTTTGCATGTAAGAAAAATAAGGCTCAGGGAGAGAACAAAACTTGCTTAAG
>NW_011494938.1:649697-650070 GCF_000754665.1 Bison bison bison
GAGATGGGAAAGGCATGTTCTCAAATAGTCCATTGAATTACACAATATATCTAACATGCCTTGAGAATTGTACCAATGGAGTGCCATTGACCTGTTGTGGACTGTAGATTTTCTCTTTCCACCTTGACCAGTAAAGAAAGACTCCTGTTGGCAAGAACATAATTTATATAAAGTGCCTTTAAAATGTTCATATCCTTGAATCAAGTAAATATACTTCTAGGAATTTTACTTAAGAAAATTAACAAAGAAGTGTGCAAAGATTTATCTACAGAGATGTTCATTGCAGCCTTACTCATACCAGTGAAAAACTAGAAACAACCTAAATTGTCCCGAAGAGGGAACTTCTAAAATACAGTTTAGTACTTCTACTAAT
>NW_011494938.1:650170-651039 GCF_000754665.1 Bison bison bison
GGAATACTGTTCAGTCGTTTAAAATGATGTGAGCAACCACAGATGGTTTGGGTAGGTGAAAGTGGCTAGTTAGAAGCAGGTTTGGCTGCATGTAAGAGAAAACTCAAATAACAGTGACTTACACAAAGTAGGAGTCTCTAAGTTTCTCACATAGAAATTCAGAGATAAACTGAAATGATAGCTACATATTGGTCAAGAACTAGATTTCTCTATGATACAAATGAACGTGTTTACAAAACAGAAATAGATTCACAGACTTACAGAACAATCTTACGGTTGCCAGGAGTAAGTATGGGAGGAGGGGATAGTTAGGAAGTTTGGAATGGGCATGTACGTACTGCTATATTTAAAACGGATAACCAACAAGAAGCTGCTATATGATACAGGGAACTCTGCTCCATATCATCTGGCCTGCATGGGAGGGGAATTTGGGGGAGAATGGTTACATGTGTATGTATGGCTGAATCCCTTTGCTGTCTGCTTGAAACTATCACAACATTGTTAATTGGCGATACTCCAATATAAAATAAACAGTTTAAAAATTTTAATTAAAAAGTCAAAGAATAAAAAACTTTAAGAAAATAAAGTTGAAAAAACAGATTTCTCATATACTTTTAAAACTTTATTTGTTTTTTATTGGAATATAATTGCTTTCTAATGTGTTAGTTTCTGCTGTACAACACAGTGAGTCAGCTATATGTATACATATATCCTCATCCTCTTGAGCCTCCCTTTTTCTCAGCCATTCTTAGTGCATAATTCTTGTAGCCTAAGTTGTGAGGGTCCTGCCCATATCCCCTCTGGCATTCACCATAGCCAGGCTCACCAAAACTAGACTTCAAACTACACATACCTGTGACTCTGCCTTT
>NW_011494938.1:651139-652295 GCF_000754665.1 Bison bison bison
GCATCTCTGGCCATCAGCACCTGCTCATCAGCACAAGGGGCATACCGGAAGTGCCGGAGAGTTAAAGACTTCACCACACTCCAGGAATAGCCCTCAAGCAATAAATAAATATTTATTTATTAAATTCACCATTCCCTTGCCCTTCAGGTGTGCAGGGGATAACTCTTAAGTGTGTCCTACACTGAAGCCCCAGCTGAACTGAGCCCCAGCTGCCCAAAGCAGTAAAGCATCCTTGATCAGCTTTCTTCCCTTTCCTGACTCACTTCTGGCTCTTCTCCCAGTGCTTCCCTCCATCAGGACTCTTAACTCCTCGCACTCAGACCCATGTGCCTGTCTGTTTCTGGGGAGCTGCAACCAAGGTGGCGTCTGTTCTCCTGGTTACTATAGCTCTGAACATCATCACATCCAAGGCAGGAAGAAGGCAGGTGGGAAAAGGGCAAAGCTGCCTTTCAGTTCAGTTGGTCTTTGAAAGAACTTTCCCGGGAGCCTCACCTGAATACCCTCAGCTAACATTCTCACGACCTTGGGAACATTGCTGCACCCAACAGTTACAAATACTATTACCAAAGAGACTTGGTGGCAATCCAGGATACACTTGTTACTAGCTGTGTGACCCTTTACTAGCTGAGTTAGTTTACTGACTGTTTCTGAGCATGGGTTGCTTTATGTGTAACAATGGAATAGCGTGACCATGGTGGGCATTTGGAAGGATTACATTAAGAAACATACAATGCTTGGTACAGAGTAGACATGCAATAGCTGTGTTTTCTCCATTTCCTGAATCATCTGACTTTGAGTAATAAACCAAAATTACCATCTAATACTTACTGATTTATGACCTCAGACATGTTTGATCATCTGCAAAATAAAAATAATAATACCCACCTCACAAGTCACTCTGACTATATCAAATGAGTTATTTGAAGTCACATTTCAGGCACAGAGAGGGGTTTTCCTTTCTCCCCCAACCCCTCCCATCACTTCCTCTACATCAAGAATTTTCAACAAAGTGATATTGCCCCCAAGAGGGCAAAAATTGGTTTTGGGGATATGTAAAACTCATTCTCTTTATATGTGAAGCACAGATACATACAATGCAGAAACTGATACAGATAGAGTATACCTGTGGAATAGGGTGATTAGGAGCAAAAAATAG
>NW_011494938.1:652673-654331 GCF_000754665.1 Bison bison bison
AAACAGTGGGGTCTGTGTTGGTGATTTTCAAAAACACCTCAGGCACAATATTGAATCCTGTCACCTCAAGGGAGGAAAGACATTTGAAGGTAGAACCGTTACCCTTTCTTGCTGTTGATATCATACTGCTTCTGTAACCAAGGGGAAATGCAGAGGTTGGTTTTAGAATAAATAAACTCATGTGTAGTTTGCTATTTAAATTCAGTAGTCAATACCACACGGTGCTGCTGCCGTACGATAATGGATGGTGTTTACCCTTGAGAATCTGAATCACAAAGCTGCATTGGAATTACATGTAGCAGTTATAGAAACATCTGTATAAGAAAATACCAAAGGACAGCAGAGTGTCATAAAAACTATTCGCCAGTAAATCTGCGTGTGATGGGCTAGTAAAAGTGGACACGTTAGGCATAAGAGATGTGTCTGCCTATCGTGTAGGCTAGCTTTGTGAGGGATGACAAGCTTCCACTGGTACCTTGAGATAAGAAACAGCTGTTGTTGGCATTGGCATTCCTGCGAGAAGTGAAATGATAATTCTGAAACACACTTGCGAGAGTTACCGTATATATGACCAACTTTGGAATATATGCAAGACCAGAATCCAGCAGCCCCGAGCTTTTGCTCAACAACATTTTAGCAATCTCCTGAGGAGGAGTACTGATTCCAATCGCATAGAACCATTGTCTGATTGTGTGTTACTTCTAAAGCAAGTAGTTGCCACGTGTGTGTATGTGGTAGGGATAGAGGGCAGGGGCAAGATGGAGGAAGGCTATTATTTTTCTTTTTTATTGCATCAAGGACATTTTTTGGTATAAAGTTTCTGACTTTCAAACGATGACTGCAAAGCAGTTGCTTAGGTGCATTTATGAATTGTGAGTCAAAGAGGAAAAAACATCTTTCAGCACAAAAGCTTCGCTGAATCTCACCATCGGATCTGTTTAATAGCTACACAGAAAGGCAACGAGCTTTTATTTTACAAGGTAAAAAATTCACCATTTTCATATACAATTTCTGTACTGTCTATAAAAATTAATAAAAACTCCAATTACAAGAGCTTAAAATTTCATATTGATCTGGAACTTACCTTTTTGTAGATTTTTTTTTTTATTATATCCATTCAGCTTTTTAGTTCAAGTATATTCTTAACTACTACTCTGGCATTTTCTGGGGAATTTTCTTTTCCTTTTAATGTTTAACTGTACAAAGTCCACTATAGATGCCTGGTGTGGGTCTGGCCATTCGCTCAGCAGGCATTCCACTTTTCCTCTGTTTCCTGCTAGATTTTCTGCTTGAAGGTTGTTCCATTCAGGCCGAGCACCCCTACCCAGCCAGCACCCCACCCAGCAGCCAGTAGAACAGACTCTTCTGCTATCAGAGGACATTCTCGGCAGCCTCCAGATCAGACTTTCTGGATGAGATGGTTGGATGGCATCACCGACTCGATAGACATGAGTTTGACCAAGGTCCAGGAGATGGTGAAGGACAGGGAAGCCTGGCATGCTGCAGTCCATGGGGTCGCAAAGAGTTGGACATGACTGAGCGACTGAACAACAAAAGAATAATAGGGAACTGGAGAAGGATGATCAGAGAAATGGTGCAGCTCAGCCCATAGCAATCTTTATGAAAAGAAGAACCATTCCTTCTCTGCTTAGCCATCC
>NW_011494938.1:654431-655041 GCF_000754665.1 Bison bison bison
ATCTGTTAACTGACATATCGCCAAGGTACAAAGCAGCATGCCTGGTTGAAGGTTGGGTGGTTTGAGCCCTCTATTACTCTATATAAAACAAAGAGTCTATAGTTTCATTACCCTTAAATTGTCTGGCAGTGGGCAAAGTTTTATTAGAAGCTGTTCTTTCATATTATGCAGTGTAGTCAGGGATATATTAGCTTTGACGTTTTCTTACATCTCAATACACTGTGGACTGAATTTACAGTGAGACCAATTTAGAAGGGAGATTTTCATAGGAGGAAGTAATGGTCAACATCAGCTGTGCTTCAACTTATAAGCAGGATGAAAATTCAGAGGAAAAATGGACATACATGCAAAATTACTGGTTGTTAATAAGAATGCTTCTTATATTTATATGCTTGATGCAATTCTATGTCTCAAAACTGGAGTTTCTTAAAACTCTGTTCAGGAGGAAGATTTTATTATTAAGGAAATGGTATAATGTCTCCTAACATGATCATTTTCTCTTAAAGAAGCCAAAAAACCCCATCATATTAAACCGCACATAAAAGGTTGTTCAACTTTGGAAAAGAAAAAAAAAAAAAAAAAACATAGCACTACAAGTTAAGCATTTAAA
>NW_011494938.1:655141-655473 GCF_000754665.1 Bison bison bison
TTGAGGCACCAATTAAAACATGTCATCAGTAAATGAAATTGAATTCTGTTCAAACCAAATAAAGAGGAAAACTAGCATATCAGAGTGATGAGTGGAGTACTTTAGTGTCAATAACTTAGAATATAAATATATCATAGAGGGATGTTTCAGCTGCTAAACTAATAAAACCCAGTCAATCGAATAGTAAAAGATACTGCAAAACAGCAACAGGAAGTGTTATAAGAACAGCACCCAATGGAGACACATAAGAGAAAACCTGTACACATTCAGTTTCTTATCTGCTCTATAGGTATAACAGTGGAACGTTTTTTGTGTTTTTTTCCTTTGCATTT
>NW_011494938.1:655573-655977 GCF_000754665.1 Bison bison bison
TCCCTGGAATCCGCATGCTTCTGAGCTGGCCTATCTTCCCCACTGCCTTTTTCATAACCCCCACAGGTGAGGTTTCTCTTTTGTCCCCAGTGAATTGGTGGGTTTTATTTATTTTTATAAACCGTCCCCACTTTCTTTTGACCCAAGTTATGTCATTAAACTCCAAAACCACCAAATATAAGAAAGGTAGAAAGATTACTGAATGTAGGAGGGTCTGAATTCCAGAGAATGCACTTTTGGCACAGGTTAAACAATACTAGCTTTCTTTCTAATTTTCTGGTTAGGCCCCTGTGTTGATTAAAATATGGCTTAACACCAGGGTGCTTCCCCTTGGCCCATTCTGTTCATCATGCATTAGAAAATGGTAGAAATGAGAACTTCCCTGAAACAGTGGGGTCTGTGTT
>NW_011494938.1:656279-661824 GCF_000754665.1 Bison bison bison
CAACTGAACAAACAGACCAATATCAGTGTAAAATTGTAATTCTGGAGATTAATGCTGTCTTTCTTGTTTGCCTTGAACTTGACCTCTTTGCCTTTCTTTCCCCCCTTTTTTTTAGCTTCTGTCCAGGGTCCCTGGGAGAGAGCCATCTCACCAAACAAAGTGCCCTACTATATCAAGTAAGTTGAAAACATCAAGTTCTCAAAGAGGCATGTATTTTGGCTAATATGTATATTCACAGATGAATTTATTTTTAAAACTCGATGTTAGCCTGGCCTACAATACCTAGTTCTTTCTTCCCCAAAGAAGCTTGGATAATTAATTCATGCTACAGTGACCACTGAAAACTTGCTGATGCCACAGGGAGGTACTTTTCGGAAAAGTCCAGTTAATGCAACATACATGTTATGGTTTGTGATTGGAGGTGGTGTGGATTTCGTGCAACAGAATAGAAACTGCCTATAATATTATGGAGAGTGGCAGTGAATACTTACAAGAACCATTTTATTTATCCAGGGATTTTTCCCACATTTCTTCTTTAGACAAAGATGGAAGGTGTCTGTAGCTATCTGTCCACAGACTGTTTTAGGTGAATAAATACTTGATGTACCCAAAGGCAGGCAGTAATAGTTCTGGATTTGTGGAGCTGAGGTGTTCATTCTCAACACATAGCACTTGGCATTTTTCACATAACAACAACAAAAATGATACTGTTTTCAGGGGCCATTTATGTCAGTCAAAGGCATACAGGTTCTTAGAAGCACCTTCTGCAAGATGCTGTATAAAATACAAATTATGATACATTGGGTTGCCATGAAAGAGAGAGGAGAGAGAGTATTGAGTTATTATGGTACCTTAACAGTTACTCATCAATTGTGTAATTGAGTCCAGCTTAAATTTAAGTTTCGGTCGGCTACCTCAACAACAATTTAAATAAATCAGATTCACGAAATAGTCTGCAATACCAACTTAAGTCTTTGAACTTGCTTCCACTATCAGTCTGACTAAAAATATGAAATGTTTTTCCATCTTTTCAGCCTGCCATCTTTTATCGAGTCTGTTTTTATTCTTCCACTGCCCATCAATCCTTCATAATTCAGTTTGCAAGCAATAAGGGCAGTCCTAGATCTTCATTACTACAGTTCTCAAGAAATTGGATTTCATGCCTCAATTTTGTTAACTCAGAAGAATGGGATTGAGGGGATGTTTTTGGCTTTTCAAGGAGAGCTATATCCTTTAGGAAAGGTGGTCTTACTAAATTTTTCCAGATAGGGTTTCTCTCACTTTAAAAGTTCTACTTCAGTGTGTTTTAATCCTACTTTTTAATTTTCCAATTTCCAATTTTATTTTAGTTTTGTTGTGTATAATTATTTAGTCACTCTAAAGTACATGGTTTAATACCTATTTAAAATCACCCATTCTCTTAAATAATGTACTGATTTGTAGACATGAACTGTATTGCTTTACATGCACTATATATTTTGTGGAGCCATTTTATTCAAATTCCTCCCAGTCTTCTCCTACATCAGTGTCTTCATCATCACAGATTTCCATTTCTGACTAAGACCTGCTCCTTTTTCAATCCATTTCTAAAACTCTCACTTTATCCAATTCCTTTATGAGCTAAAATAAAAACTCCTTTTGTGGCCCAGATGTTAGGATCACCTGAGAGTCTGAGACATCTTTAAGCCATCATTCTCCAAATTGTTACCTGTTTGGGATTCATTAAGTGTCTTGTGGGATTCCTAGAGTACCCCCCTCATCCCATTGTCCTTTCCTTAAATATGTATCTTCTCCCTGATGTTACATCTCCTTTGAAAGATCCCAGCACAGTGCTGTGAAACAGTGGAAATGAATTCGGTCCAAAAAAAATGAAAAGAAAATGAATCCAGAAAAGCTATAATTCCTCCCTGTACCTTAGACTCTTACTGCTCCTCGATAGGATCAGAGAACAGCCACTCTATTTTTCTTCCTGTTTGTCCAGAGCTCCTTCCCCAACTTGAAGATTATGGTGGCAATTTGGGGAGGGACACAGATCTGGGAATAAAAAAACTTGACTTCTGGTCCCAACTCTGTGATTAGTTGATTGTATGGCCTAGGGCAAGTCACTTCACCTGCACAAAGCTTGGTTTCTCATTTCTCAAATGAAGAGTTGGACTAGATGACATACATCTAAGCTCCTTTGTAACTCTAGGAATCAAAGTGTGTAACTGGTTCCATGGTCTTGTCCAAATTCAAAATCTTTAAGATCTCAGCCTTCTTTTTCAAGAAGTTTAATCTTTATTTTTTTAAAAACATTTTTTATCTTCATTATTAACAGAATATAAATTCTCAGTTTAAAAAATAACACAGAAATTCTATTTTTCCACTATGAATTAGCTTCACATATGCCCTCTCAGTCCACTCCAGTTTCTCCAGGTACCATAGGAGCTTTGGTCTTGGTGTTTAATTTAGCACTATTATTCTTCCTAGTTTAATGGTAAGAAATATAGAACAATAGGCAGGAAAATGAGCAGAGAGGTGAGTATGGAGACCTTAAAAGCCTCTGAAGTGATCAGTCCCTCGGAATGAAGAATTACCTAATTTCTCAAAGATATCCCTGAAACTTTATAGAGATCAATTCTCCATACAATTATAATCTCCTTGAAATTAGAGATTGTGCAGTTTCTCAAATATACTCTTAAAATGTTAAGCCATAATATAGGGAGAACACATGTTCAGAACATTGTCCATAAACAGATTATTGATGTCCTTTGAGATTTATTATTGCACATTACTACTGTCTAAAATATTATGCTTATACCAAATGACTTTGTACAAGATCCAGTGTACCTCATGCCCTGGCGGATGCCATTCATAGTTTGAGATGCCTTATTGATCTACAAATAACAATAATGATAGTGTTTGTAATGACATCATTTCAACCAGCTCCCATTTGTCCTCATCTTATTTGTCCTGACTTCCATGCAAGAGTTTTTAACCACATATGTCCAGCTGCAGAAACAAGTGTTTCCTCTGGATATTTTTTTAATGCTACATAATAGTTCCTTTTCAATGCTGAAATAAACTGATCATCCACATAACAAGAAGTTTCTATACCAGTAGCACAGTTCCAGTTAGTTGCTGAGTCGGCCACTCATCCTTGAGGTTGTAACAATATCTTCTGCTCTAGATAGCCAATCAACTAATGTTTACACCTGCATCCTAACACTGGCTTTTCATATGATGCTAAGAACCTTGATTTTGAAACTTCAAACTACAAGTTTGTCTAGTTTATTAGCCCACAGCATACATCATTGTTACAGTCTTCATTTTCCCTTCCCCTTGGGGCTCTCCTTCTCCTGCCAGCCTCTCTTTCAGGTTATTTGATTACAGCTTTCACTGCCACTGAAAAAATAATCACCAACAATGTTCAACCTGTTACAACTGCCTTTTCCACTCTCTGCCATTTTGTAGTTTTTTGGCCTACTGTCAAACTCATGAAAATTTCAATATAATAGCCTTTAACCAGCTGCTGCATTCTGTTAGAATTTCTTTCACCTTTTTATGTTGCACACTCCCATATGGGTAAACCACGCAGAGCCAAGAGCTGGGACTCTCTCTTGCTTTCTTAATGAGTTAGAAAATTATTTTTCTGTGTTCTGGACTGTCCAAAGAATTTAGGAATCCCAAACTTGCATGCAACATGTTTTTGCATAGATGACATAATAAGAGCATAAGAAATTGCACACTGGGTCAGACCCACAGGACAACTAGCCCAGAAGTCTGACCCACATGCAAACAACAATAGCTGTGTTGTCGATTAACCTAGTAATTTTCATTTCAAAAATATCAGGATGTGTCATGACCATTTCTTACAATGCACTGTGCAATCTATTGGCATTGAGTATATCCAGTGGTTTCTTAAACTTTTCCCCTCCTCCCCTTCAGTCCTGTCTTAGAAATACGTTCTATAAACTTACTGATTTCTCTATAAATAAATAAAGATGTACTTCAGTTTCTCTTTAATCTACATCCCTTAACCTCAAGGGGCGGCCCCAATTAAGTGCTATGAAATTCACTGAATACAATTCTATTTACTCAGAGTCGACTTTAATCTCACATCCTCTCACTACCTCCTTTTCATTTTCATCTTCCCAGTCTGAGAGTCTAATCCTTTTTAGGTTTTCAGTCTGCCCTTGAATGAAAGATAAGCATTTCCCTTGATCATCTTAGTTGTTTTTCCCTGGATCTTCTCCAGCTCTGTTATATCTTCCTTGGGGTGTCGTGAGTGGAATGGCCCAAATATTGGTTATTAAATTTGTTAGCATCGTCTCTAGTCTCTGTTCACTCATGAAGAAAGTAAATGCTATTCACAGTCTCCCATTGATGCACACATGGAGAAACCAATTGAGGTCATACCCGTTCTACATATATTGCTTTTAGCAGAAGGTTGGTTTGTGGCTACTTATGTGTAATACCAGATCAAGTGTTTGACCTTTTATTTCTGCCAGCTGTCTCTTAGGAAGGATTTGATTTTTAGACAAGCTGGTCCTTCCCTCCTGCAAAGACGCTGTGGTTGCTAAATATTGGGAGGCATTCAGTAATGAAGCTTGGGAGAAACCTGCTGACTCAGTCACCAGCAGTACATGCCATCATTATAAATATGTCTGAAGCACTTCACAAAAGCATGAAAAGTGGGGTTCTGGGGAACATTCTTACTGTTCAGCTCTTTTTAACACACAATGTTCAAGAAACAACTCAGGTCAAAGTCGTGTCTGTCTTTTCCTGCTAGTTATTTTGGATGTTGTCTACATTGCTGCGGATGTCTAATAACCTTGATCTCTCCTCTCCATTCTCAATCCCAGGCATGTTTCTCCAGCCACCTGTTACATCCGAGTTGCTCATCACTTTCTGTTGGTTTCTGCTTAGCAAAATACGATATAAAACCTCCCTGGTTGAAGCTGACAGTCACTTCAGTCAGCATTTCTTACTGCTATTGCTGTGTCACTGCCAAATTGGCTGACTGGAGTTCTCACTCTCCTGTATTCCTATGGCTACCATCCCTGTGGTTCTACTAGAACAAGCATTTGATTCTCGGCATGAAATTTTGGCCATCAGCCTGCACTTACCTTTTGCTGTTTGTGTCCTCTTGTATCCGGTTGATCTTTTCGCAGTTACACTGATGAATCTTGCTCTGAGTACCCGTGCTCCCTAACTCCAGTAGCATCTGAGTTTTGACACCACCTCCCTCTGTACCATATTGCCTCAATTTCAATTTTCTGGGCAGTTTATCAGATTCCAACTACCTCCCACGTTTAAAGCATATCTTGCCCTCATTATTGCTCCAGTTCCCTATTATATGTGCCAGGAGTTGTTCTGCTTCAGGTTTGGGCTGAGTTTATTTGTTCCTCTGAATTATTGACTTCTATTTCACTACAGAATGTTTATTTAGAGAGGGAGCAATAGTTAGCTATGTATCAGCTGTAACAGCAGTCAAGATGCTAAATATCTGTTGGTTAGAATATGGTGGAAATACTTCTGATGAGACGGGTTCTTTAGGTCTTTA
>NW_011494938.1:661924-662108 GCF_000754665.1 Bison bison bison
GAGCACCAGTTTGGATGCTCAGATTCATACATCAGACTTAGCAGGCGAATTCTTTACCACTTTGCCACCAGTTAATATTACAAAGTGTGCTGAGTCTTATATAGAGTAGTCCATGGAATTCTCCAGGCCAGAATACTGGAGTGGGTAGCCCTTCCCTTCTCCAGGGGATCTTCCCAACCCAGGG
>NW_011494938.1:662208-663902 GCF_000754665.1 Bison bison bison
CCTGTGGGATCTTAGCTCCCCAACCAGAGATCAAACCTGTACCCCTTTTGTTGAATGGCAAAGTTTTAACCACCGGACTGTCAGGGAAGTCCAGAGGTGGGCTCTTATTATTAAAAAAAAAAAAAAAAAACACTGGGTTATGATATCCAGCTAAGCAAACATTCCCCCATGTCTCATTCATGATACCTTACCATTCTAGGAATGCTTGTAATCTTCAGATGTTCAGTTTGAATGTTGGTTGGGATTGGCAGAGGTGTCCTTAGTTTTTCTCAGAATCTAGTTTGTGCTGTTTCTCGTCAAATCCTTCACATGTATATTTTTCTTCAAAATACACCTTTTAGCAGCTGACAAGACACTATGAAATGGGAGAAATAGTAAATAGACCAGGTATCAGATGACTTGAAGTCTGATTTCAACTTTGCTATTAACTAACTATTTGACCAAAGGTGAATCACTTATCTTCTCTGAGTCTCAGTTTCTCCATCTGTCACTGAAGAGGCTGCATCACATGGTATCATAGGTCATGTCCAGTCCTGACATTCCCTGATTTTATGAATGTTGACTTTGAAAGAGAAATTATTTATAATAGTTTCCAGAGGAGTGAAAATGAATCTTCATATTGCCCTTGAGGTTTCTTATTGCACCATCAATCTTACCAGGATAGGAAGGACAAATACTGTGAAACTTTTTCCTTAACTGTTTAGCACCATTGATAAGAAGAAGCAGATATAATAGAGAATCAGCTGTCAGTCTTTGAGGATACTGGTGAGTATTTCTGGGTAATTAAATTTGTGGAATTGCTGCCAGAAGCCTGGTGCTCTGACTTTTCAAAAGGCTTTGTACACTGAGATAACCCAGAGGTCAGTCTTCTCTGCTGTGCTTTCTCCTCCGCAGTTTGATGCTTCCAGAGGTCATATTAGCTGAGTCTCATTAAGCTCTGCAACCACAATGAAGGAATGGTCAGTAATGCATACTTGATACAATCTTGAAAACAGCTCAGCTTAAGATGGTAACTGAAAGAGAGTGCAGGAGATGCCACAGTGTCATATGGGGTGCTGATTCTGGCCTTTGCTTTTGTACATCTTGTTGGTAGCTGTAGATGTTACTATCTTCTGTCTCATAAGGCTCACAAAAAAATCTCACATCTTTCCTTACAGTTTCATAAGCTGATACATAGAACCTCAACTGAGATAATAGAGTTCATGAGGATAGGTGCTGTGTCTTTTTCTAGCATAGTACCTCACAGATGGCATGCGCTCAGTAGATATTAGAATGAATGAATAAACAAATGCATACAAGAAGTTTCACATGCTTTCCAGTTGCCTGGCCCCTTTTACTTTCAAAAAATCTTCAGGTGTCTGTGTGTCCATTTAGATCTACCACCCAAATGTGTCTCTCATATCCTCTAGTTTTCTTGTTGTTGTTGTTTAGTCACTCAGTCATGTCCAAGTCTTTGTGACTCATGGGCTGTAGCCCACCAGGCTCTGTCTATGGCATTCTCCAGGCAAGAATACTGGAGTGGGTTGCCATTTCCTTCTCCAGGGGATCTTCCCAACCCAGGGATTGAACCCAGGTCTCATGCATTGGAGGCAGAGTCTTTGTTAGCTGAGCCACCAGGGAAGCCCAAGAATACTGGAGTGGGTAGCCTATACCTTCTCCAGCAGGTCTTCCCAACCCAGGAATCAAACTGGGGT
>NW_011494938.1:665823-666086 GCF_000754665.1 Bison bison bison
TAGAGGAGAAGAAAAAAAGGGAGGATGCAGATGGGGACCCATTTGGTAGGGGAAGTGTTGAGAGTTGGAAGAAAAAAATTAATAAAAGAGTAGAGAATGGAGATTTATAACAATAATGACTAATACATTTCATCTGTTGTCCCCAGCTCTTTCAACTTCCTAGTATTGTTGGTTGAAAACTGGCCCTTAGTGTAAGCAAGTGTGGCCAGTCCTCCACTGTAGGGCTGCCATCTTGAAAATCACCAACACTATTCTACTAGTTC
>NW_011494938.1:666888-667698 GCF_000754665.1 Bison bison bison
TTTGTGACCCCATGGACTGTAGCCCACCAGGCTCCTCTGTTCATGGGATTCTCCAGGCGAGAATACTGGAGTGGGTTGCCATTTCCTTCTCCAGGGGATCTTCCCAACCCAGGGATTGAACCCAGGTCTCCTGCACTGCAGGCAGATTTTTAACCATCTCAGCTACCAGGGAAGCCTCAAGTATCTTTGTAGCTAAAACTAAAAGAAAAATTATGACCATTTTACATCTATACCTATATGTCTGTGCATATTTTTATACATATATATGTATATGTACAGAGAGAGAGAAGAAGGGAGGTGGAAGGAAAGGGAGAGAAGGAGGTAGAGGAGAAAAGAGGATTAACAGCAGGCCTATAACTCATTCCCTATGGGATGAGGGGAGTGAATGACCTCAACTCAACAGACCTCCTTATAAACATGCTAATGACCGCCCAGACCTTCTTGTTAATCTTGTTAATGGCCTTTAACTAGCAGAAAGATACCTGAAAGTCCCTATCTATAAAATGTTTTTAGCAGGATATACCTGGTCTATTTTACTTACTGTAAATAAACCTGGAATTTATGGCTTTATGAGTCATGACTGGAGGGAAAACAGGGCATGGTCACTGGAGCATTTCCCTATGTTTGTCATTAACAGATTACAAAATGGAAGCCTTTGAAGATGGAAATGGCTTCCTTTCAATATCACTATTTATGCCTAAATGTTTTAAAAGCCTTTCTGTGAATATGAAACCAAAGCATATCATAATGTGAACGAGCAGGGATATTTGGGTCATTGTATCTGATTATTTCAGGTTCCTCCAGGTGCCT
>NW_011494938.1:667798-668711 GCF_000754665.1 Bison bison bison
CAACTTCTGCCACTGTGCTCTTGCCAAGACCTAAGTTTCTCTACACTGCTTCTGGCAATAAAGGGCCACAAAAAATGAAACAAAAACCTGCCAGCCATGATGTAAGCATTTGCTTGCCTCTGTGGAAGCTGAGAAAGTGGAGGATGTCTGAGTCACTTCCTGGCACTTCCATCAGGGCTTTGCGGAGATGTGAGTATGCAAGACAAGTAACCTAATGTTATAGACGCCACAGCATGTGTTGTTCCCCATACTCCCAATTCTAAGCCCTTTTGAAGGGTATCACAGGGTCAACTCAGATGGACTAGGTCAATTCTTTGGGAGGCTTTTTGACACTAGACCTTGTCCTTGAATTTGATACCATCCCCTCCTTCTGATAACAGAGTCTCCTCTTTACCATAAATCCCAGGCCCATGGTTCTAACCTTACAAGGCAAATAGCCTGTGGTTTTAAGTCCTGACTTCCCTAGACACTGAGCATTTGGTAGCCCCATGCATTATGTGTGGAAAATCTCACCTTATTGTAGAATGATTTCTCTTCTTTTTTATTATTATAATTATATGGTGGCTAACAAGTATTTATTATGCTTTCTTTTGTAATGACTTAAAGTCACCAAATGACTTTGGGCAATTCATATGTTTTTGAGAGTAAAGAATAACTTGTATTTCCTGAAGATTAAGAAAAATATCTATCTAAATATATAGAGTCACCCCATACTAATCTATAAATGTGTGCGTTGTCAAATATAAGGCCAAGTTATTTCTCTTCACTCTAACTTATTTCAGTGCTACAAACTTTTCTGCCAAAAAAATGCATCAAATAATAGGGAAGAAAGAACCGTAAATGGAACAGGAGGGGCCAAGCATAAGAATAGCAAAAGCTCAAGGTATAAGTATCTTTGTGTGTGCTTAGTCAC
>NW_011494938.1:671750-671961 GCF_000754665.1 Bison bison bison
CCTCTACTTTGCCATGACTAGCTGAGTCCTAACCTGAACATTTCTCTAACTGGCTGAACTCTAGCCAGTCTTTTGCCCTGACTGACTGACTCCTAACCTGTTCTTTACTCTTACTGGCTGAGTCTGAGCCTCTACTTTGCCCTGATTGGCTGATTCCTAGCCTGTACATTTCTCTGATTGGCTAATTCCCATCCTGTACTTTGCTTTGATT
>NW_011494938.1:672695-673664 GCF_000754665.1 Bison bison bison
CTATGGGGTCACACAGAGTCAGACACGACTGAAGTGACTTAGCAGCAGCAGCAGCAACAGCAGATGACTGATTGGCTGAACTCTATCCTATTCTTTGCTCTGATTGGCTGAGTCCGAGTCTTTGCGCTGATCAGCTGAGCCCTAGCCTGTACCTTTCTCTGATTGGCTGAACTCTATCCTATTCTTTGCTCTGATTGGCTGAGTCTGAGTCTTTGCGCTGATCAGCTGAGTCCTAGCCTGTACCTTTCTCTGATTGGCTGAACTCTAGCATGCATTTTTCCCTGATTGGCTGACTCCTATCTTGTATTTTTCTCTGATTGGCTAACTCCCATCCGGTAGTTTGCTCTGATTGTCTGACTACCGGCCTGTACATTGCTCTGATTGGCTGACTTCTAGCCAATACCTTGTTCTGACTGGCTGACTTCTAGGCAACACCTTGTTCTGATTGGCTGACTTCTAGCCAATACCTTGTTCTGATTGGCTAAATGCTAGGCTATACTTTGCTCTGACTGGCTGACTTCTAACCTGTTCTTTTCTCTTATTAGTTGAGTCCAAGCCTGTACTTTGCCCTAATTGGCTGAGTCATAGCCTGTACATTTATTTCTCTGATTGGCTAAACTCTAACCTGTACTTTGCTGTGATTGGCTGACTCCTAGCCTGTTCCTTGCTCTGACTGGCTGAGTTCAAGCCTTTACTTTGCCCTTAGTGGCTTAGTCCTATCCTGTATTTTTCTCTGATTGGCTAACTCCCATCAGGTAGTTTGCTCTGATTGGCTGTCTCCTAGCCACTTCCTTATACTGATTGGCTGAACTCTATCCTATACATTTCTCTGATTGGCTGACTGCTAACTTGTCCTTAGCTCTGATTGGCTGAGTTCAAACCTGTACTTTGCCCTGACTGGCTGACTCCTAACCTGTTCTTTACTCTTATTGGCTGAGTCTGAGCCTGTACTTTGCCCTGATTGGCTGA
>NW_011494938.1:673764-675175 GCF_000754665.1 Bison bison bison
GATTATTTCAGGTTCCTCCAGGTGAAGAATGTTTTATCTGTGCCTGGTGTTTCCCTATAATCGATTGAGTCATTAGTAAAGATTGGTACTAGATAAAATCGGCACTTTATGTGAGTCCAGTTCTAAATTCAGCCCTTTATACTTACACAGTGTGTACTTGTTTTAATTTAAAATTCTCTTTGCAATGAGAAAAAGGAAACAAAAAGAAAGAAAATAAATGGGTCCATGTGTTCTCCCTTATCATGTTGTCCCCAGTTCTAGGAAGTCAAATGTCTGAGAAAAGGTCAGGTTCAAGACTAGTGAGGGATATAACACTTACACATTCTATATCAAAAAGTATGTATATGGCATTTTTTTTTAATTACCTTAGAATCATTCTTTGAGACAGCAAGGACCTCTGTAACTACCTTCGAGCCATAAGTCATCTTTCCTGTTTAACTCTTGAAATATTTTTGTTAATTTTCAGATCCTTCTTCTCCCCAGTTAAGCTGTAAACTCCTTGACAACACTTCTGCATTAGGTATCTTTGCATCATCCTTTAGCACCTTATTACCTCACACATAACTTGAAACTAAATATTTAATCATTTGTTTTATTTGATTTGGGGGATTAAATACATCCTTGAGCACTTACCTCTGATCCTCATAGGCATTCTTATAAAGGAAGAGAGAAAACCAGATTAGAGGTGTTCCATATAATGTTTTTATTCCAGGTAATCTAACTGGAATTGCAGTTCATTAAATCATATTTGGGGAGCAATTTCAGCCATGAGTTCATTCATTTTCTGTGTTTCAGTTGGGTGAGAGCAGAGAGAAATACTTGATGGCATGGGATGCCTGGTTGAACTGTTGAGAAACTGAACATCTTTGAAAGTTGCTGTTTTAGAGGAAGCATTTTCAAGTGAATGTATTCCTTTAGAAGCTCCTTGCCAAAACTGTTGTGAGGATATTTCAGGAAAATGCCTTCAAATTCTGTTTCTGTCAAAACACACAAGCTATTTCAGGTGCTAAGGTTGTTCGGTGAATGCACGTAGCCTTATGTCTTAACAGTAAAAGATTTTGAAACAGGTTGGGATCAGATAGGTGGTAGAGTCTGAGAGAGACATTACAACAGAACCATAGTGGCATCCAATGGGAAAGAAAGACTCAAATGTGGAATTTAATTCTATTCAACCAGTCCTTTCCATTTGCTGGTAACTATTAGATGTCATTTTATTGTTGTTCTATTGTTATTGAACTATTGTTGAACTATTATTGAACTATTGTTGCTCAGTCGCTAAGTCATGTCCAACTCTTTGCCACCCCATGGACTACAGCACTCCAGGCTTCCCTGTCTTTCACCATGTCCCAGAGTTTGCTCAAATTCATGTCCATTGAGTCAGTGATGCCATCCAACAATCTCATCTTCTGTC
>NW_011494938.1:675275-676112 GCF_000754665.1 Bison bison bison
GTCCTTCCAATGAATATTCAGGACTGATTTCCTTTAGGATTGACTGGTTTGATTTCCTTGCAGTTCAAGAGACTCTCACGAGTCATTTATCAAGCATATAGAAAATAGATTAATTGCATAGGTGTCTAATTTTGATATATAAAAAAGATAGCCAGGTTTTCTTTTCAAATAGAGCTTTGTTTTCTTTTGCAGGGTTGGGGGGAGTTGCTGTTGTTTTGGTAGGGGGAAAAGTCATTGCATTATATCTTTTTAAATAGACTTTCTTGTCAAGAAACTTAGAGTTGTTTATCTAGCTCTTATTTCATATATGCAACCACCAAGCCATTTCTGTTTTACTGTAAGCACTGCAGAGTAGCAAAAGTCATCCTTACTCTGCTCAGCCTCGTTCATCATCAACAAAATTGCCAATTATATCCCAAGTCCTTGAATGTATTGCTTGAGCAGAAGATGCATAAGCTGAAAGGAAGCAGCTCAGTGTTGAGGTAGAAGTTTGATCTTTCCACACTGGCTGATAGATTCAAAGCTTACTAATCTTTTTTTGAGTTGTGAACTGGAAAAAATTAATATGGAAGGATGGAGAAAACATGTCCCAACTACAAAGTCATTTTTCCTGAGAAGTTATCTGACTGGAACTGTAACTATAACTCAGGATGTATCAGAGGGCTCAGATATGGAACATTTTTTAAAAAATTAAAGCCCGAAAATCCTGATAGCTAATAGAATGTAGAAAAATAGCACCATCTGAAGGATCTGGGAAAGGCAGAGGCATACTGGATACTATCATCGGGCAATTTGGGTCACACCTTTACAATAGTTGCTGTGGCCCCCAATATATAG
>NW_011494938.1:676981-677269 GCF_000754665.1 Bison bison bison
AGCCACTACATGGTTCTGATTGGCTGGTCTAACCAACACTTTGCTTTGATTGGCTGATTCCTAACCTGTCCTTGGCTCTGATTGGCCTAGCCGGAGTCTGTACTTTCCCATGATTCACTTTAGTTCAGTTCAGTCGCTCAGTCGTGTCTGACTCTTCGCGACCCTGTAAATCGCAGCATGCCAGGCCTCCCTGTCCATCACCAATTCTTGGAGTTCACTCAGACTCACGTCCATCGAGTCAGTGATACCATCCAGCCATCTCATCCTCTGTCGTCCCCTTCTCCTCCT
>NW_011494938.1:678712-679456 GCF_000754665.1 Bison bison bison
TTCCCATGAAGTGATGGGACCGGATGCCATGATCTTCGTTTTCAGAATGTTGAGCTTTAAGCCAACTTTTTCACTCTCCACTTTCTCCTTCATCAAGAGGCTTTTTAGTTCCTCTTCACTTTCTGCAACAAGGGTGGTGTCATCTGCATATCTGAGGTTATTGATATTTCTCCCGGAAATCTTGATTCCAGTTTGTCTTTCTTCCAGTCCAGCGTTTCTCATATTACCTGACTCCTAACTTGTATATTGCTCTGATTGGCTGACTCCTGGCCTTTTTCTTCCATGATTGGCTGACTCCTTGCCTGTATTTTGTCCTAATTGGATGATTTTAGCCTGTGCATTTCTTTGATTGGCTGATTTCTAGCATGTACTTTGCACTGATTGGCTAACTCCTATCTGTTAATTTTCTGTGACTGGCTGACTCCTGAATTGTATTTGCTCTGATTGGCTAACTCCTAGCATGTACATTGCTCTGATTGGCATACTCCAAGTCTGTACTTTGCACTGATTGGCTGACTTGAAACTGGTATTCTGCTACATCTGACTCCGTCCTTTGCTTTGGTCTATTTGCTGACTACTAGACTGTACCTCCGGAGGAGGCGATGGCACCCCACTCCAATACTCTTGCCTAGAAAATACCATGAATGGAGGAGCCTGGCGGGCTGCAGTCCATAGGGTCGCTAAGAGTCGGACACGACTGAGCGACTTCACTTTCACTTTTCACTTTCATGCATTGGGGAAGGA
>NW_011494938.1:679556-681116 GCF_000754665.1 Bison bison bison
AAATGATCAATATCACATTATGTATATTTTACCACAGTTGAAAAAATTGCCCCCAAAATAAATGGAGTAATAAATTTGCAAAGGTTTCAAATTAAAGAGCTAAAATAATTCTTTGTTTTTATTTCAGTTCTATATTAAAGATCTGTATAAAACTATAAAACATGTATAAACAAGGTGCAAGGAGTAGAGAGCATTATCTTAGGCATCCAAGAATTTCCCCTATGCTTTCAAAATCCACTGTGCTGTTACTTCCTTGCATTGGCCTGTAATATTAGAGTACAATACCATTGCAAAGTAATTGGTGTATTTGTGAACTGTTCTGAAATGCTAAAATGAAACCATGAAACTATAAAATGTGTTATTATTCATTAAAAATGCATAGTTTATAAGGGTATCTCTGATCATTGTTGAAGCATAAATGGCCAATTTCACCCATAATTAGTCAATTAAGTATGAATTTTTTTACTTGGTATATTTTGTTTAACCTCATCTATATTTATAAAAACAGAAACTGCTATTTATTACTGCTTTCAAAATTTGACACAAATTTTGAAATGTTGTTTAATTATAATGCTTTTAAGAAATGGTTTGGATTCTCCTTGCCTAAGGAAACTCACATAGTTATTTCAAGATACGCTCTTTACTGATTGATCCATTCATTCATTCAGTGAGTATTTATTTATCATGGTATGTGTGCCAGATATAGAGGGTAGCTTTGGTAAGCAATAGCCATGCTATACGCGTTTCCCAGGTAGTTCATTGGTAAAGAATCCACCTGCCAATGCAGGAGACTCAGGAGACACGGGATGTAGCCCTGGGTGGGGAAGATCCCCTGGAGAAGGACATGCCAACCCACTCCACTATTCTTGCCTGGGCAATCACATGGACAGAGGAGCCTGGAAGGCTACAATCCATGAGGTCACAAAGAGTCAGACACAACTGAGCAACTGGGCATGCATGCACACATGCAACTATACTATCTTTAAGTATAGCCAGGGAGCAGATAATGGAGTTAAGATACATTAAATGACAGTGTAACTATTGTTGGAGGGAGTGGAGAAAAAACTTAAAAAGCTCTGACTGATGCAGTTGGATGGGGACCACATGGCTATAAATATTGAAGTTTATTGATGAAATCTAGGTGAGGCATGATGGTAGTTGGACCATGATAATGGTGGATTGAAGATGTCGAAAAGGAGAGAGATTTGAGAGAAATGTAGGAGGTAAAAATCCTTAGGGCTTGAGGATAAGATAACATGTGAAGGGGTTGCAAAGAAAAAAAAAACATGTTGACAGATCACACTTAGATTTCTGGACAATGGACAATTGATGATACTTTGTAGTGAGACAGGAAGACTGAACAAAGACCAGATTTGGGGTGGCAATTTTCTTGTTGACATTTGATTTTGCAGTAGATTTTACATGCAAGAAGCACTGCCAAGTCGATGGTGATATATGTCCAGAGTTTGAAAGAGAAGGACATGGGTCATGGTTGAAGTGATTAATTTAGATTGCATTTGGGTATAATAGATAACTGAAATCATGGTGTGAGTGAGAGTC
>NW_011494938.1:683464-685146 GCF_000754665.1 Bison bison bison
CTTTCCTGTCTTTTCTTTTTTCACCTAAATGAAATGAGTGGTATTCCCTTAACTCAACTGTCATGGTGGTTCACCAGTGCCCTCCAGTGATGTCCTTTCCTCTGCTGATTAAGCCTTTCCTTCCTTAAGGGAGAAGACTTTGGGCAAGCTCACAGTGGCTGGCTGCTGTGGCCTTTCCCCACTCAGCACCTCCCAGGGTAGAGGGCTTTCTCTAGATTCTCCCCATCCCCCTGTGAGATTCTGATTCTGTTCCTGGAGGAAAAAGCCTGCAAAAAGTTAGGAACCCTGTTGTGACTATGGCCCCAGGAGCTCCACACTCTCATGCCCTCCCATGGCCTCCAGGAATTTTCCCTCTCTACCAGTGTATATAGCACCTGGTGGATTATGCCCCAGGTGTCCAAATGTTCAGGCCTGGTATGTTGCTGAAGACAACTCTCTTCAGATTTTTTATAATTTTATTTATTTTTGGCTGTGCTGGGTCTTTGTTGCTGCACAGGCTTTTTTCTAGTTTCAGCAAGTGGAGGCTACTCTCTAGTTGCGGTATGCAGTTCTCATTGCAGTGGCTTCTCTTGCTGGGGAGCATGGGCTCTAGGGCCCACAGGCTTCCGTAGTTGCAGCTCCTAGGCTCTAGAGCACAGGCTTAGTAGTTGTGGTACACCAGCTTAGTAGCTCCATGTCATGTGGGGTCTTCCCAGACCAGGGATAGAACCCTTGACTCTTGCATTGGCAGACAGATTCTTCACCACTGAGCCACCAGGGGAGCCCTCTTCAGAGTGGTTTTTTGTCCCATGACCTCATTTCTCTGATAGGTTGATGAAAAGTCATTGATTTATCTGTCCAGACTTTTTCTTACTGTAAGTATAGGAGTTCCCTCTTTGCAGCTCTCTATATCTCTCAGTTGAAATGCGAAGTCTGATCCATATTTTGGAAACTTAAAAAGTTCTGCGTCTCCTCACAAAGGTACAAAATGTTTGCTATGGAAATAGAGAAGGATAAAGAAAAATTTTGAATCACCCATAACAACCCAGACAACTGCTATGAACAATATTGGTAATTTCTTCTTCCAATTTTTTTTTAAATTTCCTAATAATATATAGAAGGTATCATTTATATAATTTGTATCCTACCTTTTGTTGAGTGACGCAAGTTCTCACTTAAACACAAAGGTGCTCAAACTTCTTACTTTACCCTTTTGAAGACAGATGGCAGCTATCTTCCCAAATGAAATACTCTTGGCTTGATGTCAGGTTGGCAGGTAAGGCCACCACAGATACAGCTTTCATCTCAATAACACAGGTAATTTGATACTTCTATATAGACCCTGTAATGTTGCTGGGCTCAAGACCTACAACACAGAAGAGCTTTTCAAGGACCATTCTAGAGACTGTTGTATAGAGAATTGGTGTCATTTCCCTTCATCATATCTTTCCAAAACCCAGAGGTTTGAAACTTCCTTAGGAAGATTTGTCTAATATTGAAAATGTGTTTGGCTCCTTCTATACATCTGGTAAAAACACCACCAGTATTTGATCGGTTGTGTCAGTGACATAAAATGATATCATTGACTAGAGGATAAACCAGAATGGCAGTTTAGAGCATCGAAAATAAGACAATCTTTGTAGCATACAGTGTTTGCATCTTTAGATTTTACTGAAAAATTTGTGCAGGTAAAAAAAAAAAAA
>NW_011494938.1:685246-685612 GCF_000754665.1 Bison bison bison
CCAATACAGTATACTAACGCATATATATGGAATTTAGAAAGATGGTAATGATAACCCTGTATGCAAGACAGCAAAAGAGACACAGATGCATAGAACAGTCTTTTGGCCTCTGTGGGAGAGGGCGAGGGTGGGATGATTTGGGAGAATGGCATTGAAACATGTATAATATCATATATGAAATGAGTCGCCATCCAGGTTCAATGCATGATACAGGATGCTTGGGGCTGGTGCACTGGGACGACCCAGAGGGATGGTACAGGGAGGGAGGTGGGAGGGGGGTTCAGGATGCGGAACACATGTATACCTGTGGCGGATTCATGTTGATGTATGGTAAAACCATACAATATTGTAAAGTAATTAACCTCC
>NW_011494938.1:688960-690578 GCF_000754665.1 Bison bison bison
AGCCTGTACTTTGTCCTGATTGGCTGGCTCGTAGGCCCTACTTTGCTCGATTGGCTAACTCCTTGCCTGTACATTGCTCTGGTTGGCTGACTCCTAGCCTGCACTTTGCACTGATTGGCTGACTCAAAGCTTGCATGCTGTCCTGATTGGTTAAGTCAGGCTTTATATTGGTCTGGTTTGCTGGCTTATAACCAGTACTTTTCTTTGACTGGCTGACTCCTACCTGGTTGTTTGTTCTGAATGGCTGACTCCTGGCCTGTCCTTTGCTCTGATTGGCTGACTCTTGGCCTTTTTCTTCCATGATTGGCTGACTCCTTGCCTTTATTTTGTCCTGATTGGCTGATTTTAGCCTGTGCATTTCTCTGATTGGCTGATTTCTAACATGTACTTTGCTCTGATTGGCTAACTCCTATCTGTTGATTTTCTCTGACTGGCTGACTCCTGAATTGTATTTGCTCTGATTGGCTAACTCCTAGCATGTACGTTGCTCTGATTGGCATACTCCAAGTCTGTACTTTGCACTGACTGGCTGACTTGAAACTGGTATTCTGCTCCAATTGTCTGACTCCATCCTTTGCTTTGGTCTATTTGCTGATTCCTAGACTGTACCTCGGAGAAGGCAATGGCACCCCACTCCAGTACTCTTGCCTGGAAAATCCCATTGGTGGAGGAGCCTGGTAGGCTGCAGTCCATGGGGTCGCTAGAGTTGGACACGACTGAGTGACTTCACTTTCACTTTTCACTTTCATGCATTGGAGAAGGAAATGGAAAGCCACTCCACTGTTCTTGCCTGGAGAATCCCAGGGACGGGGGAGCCTGGTGGGCTGCTGTCTACGGGGTTGCACAGAGTCAGACATGACTGAAGTGACACAACAGCAGCAAGGATCTCCAAGAAGAGGCAGAGAGTCCAGTTCCCCTGGGAGTGAAGAGAGCAGTGAGAGAACATCTGAAAAGCTAAGTGTAGAACAAAGAATGGATGACCTTGAGTGTCAGAGTGAAGAATGCAGATTTGTATGAGATAATGAGACCACTTCAGAGTGAGGAAATCACATTATGTCGGTTGAATTTTAGATTAATTTGGAAGTGATGTAAGGCTGCAAAAGAGGAAAGAGAGACTTCACATGGACACAAACAAGATGGCTGTTATAATAGTCCAGTAATGAAATTTCAAACCAGGGCATCAGCAAGGGAGATGGAAAGGAGGGACCGGATTCAAGAGCCATAAAGTGACACAATGATTTCCATTATTAAGTTCTACATGTAAGGAGCTTGGAAGTCACCACTGTATCCTAACAACAAGTGAAAAGCTCAACAGACTTGAAATATCAGTGACTGCTCTTAGAGTCATAAGAGAGAAGAGAACACAGGACAAATCCCTGCCCCCAAGATTGAAGAGACAGACCAGCGAATGCAGGAAGTCAGAGCTTACTGGAGCAGAGACTCACAAGTAGAAACTGCCATGAGAGCTGATGCCAGCTTAGGAAAACCTGGCCTCTAATTGATGAATTGATGGAGGCTCAGTGTGGGCAACTCTGAGAGTTAAAAACTGTTGCTGCTGCTGCTAAGTTGCTTCAGTCGTGTCCGACTCTGTGCGACCCCATAGACAGCAGCCCACCAG
>NW_011494938.1:692949-694194 GCF_000754665.1 Bison bison bison
AATGTATACATATATATGTATATATGGATGGATGCATATATGATATGAATGACGGCAGTGATACAAGGGACAGAAGGGAGTAATTAGGATTATTTTGTTATTCTAAAGTACTAACAGTACATTGAATTAGTATAGTGTTATTTGAAAATGGACCTGGGTTAGTTGAAACATGCTGCACATTGTAGGATGAGCACTAAAAAGTTTTCAAAAGAAGTGTAACTGATATGCTAAGATAGAGGACATGGAATCATATAAGACACTGAATTAAAACTACAAAAGGAGGGAAAAGAGTGGGAGACAAAAATAATGACAAAAGCACCAAGTTAGGAGACAGTAATTAATATAGTAAGTATTCAGTTCAGTTCAGTTCAGTCGCTCAGTCGTGTCTGACTCTTTGCGACCCCATGAATCGCAGCACGCCAGGCCTCCCTGTCCATCACCAACTCCCGGAGCTCACTCAAACTCATGCCCATCGAGTTGGTGATGCCATCCAGCCATCTCATCCTCTGTTGTCCCCTTCTCCTCCTGCCCCCAATCCCTCCCAGCATCAGAGTCTTTTCCAATGAGTCAGTTCTTCACATCAGGTGATTGTTTTCAATAATTCAGCTCAACATGGAGACAAGAAATTCAGATATGCCAGTCTTCAGCACTCATCAGCCAGATGAAGCTACACTCATTCATTCTGTTTCAGACATATAGATCCTTCTTAGGTCTGTTAGAAGTAAAAAAAATAGGGTCAAAAATAGAGAGGATCTTGAGTCCTGAAAATTTTGTACTAATTCAAGCTTTGCTTTGTATTAATTCAAGCTTTGCTTTGTATTAAATACGTGAAGTAGAATATCTCATTTATCTTTTGAGCCTTAATTTTCTTGTGTATAAAATAGTAATAATAATATTTACTTTATTTGCCCTACTTTAAAATGTGTTCATGTATGTGTGCTTATGCATCACCCATAATAGAGCTCAACAAAGTCTCAATGACTTCTAGTTTACTTCCTTACAGAATTACTTTTAGAATTAAGTGAAATAATGTATTTAGAGGCACCTGGAAAGCAGTAGATTAGCTTGACAAATTTGCAAAGTAATAAAATGATGCCTGAAAAAATAGCTGTAGTTGTGTATATATATTCTTATGGTTTTTATATATATGGGTTTTCTAAGTTGACATGAGAATGAACGTATTTTCCTTTACTGAATAATACCTTGTAGCCTTATTAAAGTTCTAAATAGTCTCCCTGCTAAAAT
>NW_011494938.1:694294-695065 GCF_000754665.1 Bison bison bison
AATTTAGATTAAAATGGTTCCTAAACTGTAGATCTCTGACCCCTTGTGGCAGTTAATTGCAAGATGTCTTCATGTTGATATACACACAGAATGTTAATTTCTTATTTAACACTATGTCTCATGAATATTTGTGCTAGTATTTTAAATATTTCTTGCAGCACACACAGCACTCAGCTCTTAGGGATTAATGAAATAAAATATCATCTCAAAGCATGTATATTAGAAGAGACTGCTACTTTTGAGTAAGAGAAACCAAATTCAAACTAAAAATTATATTTAGAGGTTCATATATCTGAAAAATATATGAGTACATCCAGGCATGAATAGTTCTAGGAGCCCAAACCATGATAATTGAACTCCATCTCTTTAAATATCTCATCTTTATGCCCTGTCCCTGAGCTTTATTCTCATGAGTACTTTATTATTGTGTAGATGGTTGCCAACAGCTAAAAAGGCTTATATAGGCAAATCCCAGTAGTCCAGGAAAAAACGGGACTGTCTCCCTCTCAACAATCCCAACAAATATTCAAAGATTATCTCAAATTGGGTTAGTCCATGTCCATCTTGGAAGTAATTATTGTGGCCAAGGAAATTGGATGTTCTGATTGGCCAGGTCTGAGTCACATACCTACCCCTGAATACAAGAATTGAGTCAAAATAA
Organism: Bison bison bison; assembly: GCF_000754665.1. Taxonomy (NCBI): domain Eukaryota; kingdom Metazoa; phylum Chordata; class Mammalia; order Artiodactyla; family Bovidae; genus Bison; species Bison bison. The sequence continues at coordinate 694,956 of NW_011494938.1, forward strand.
TCCAAGATGGATGGATTGAAAGTAGAAAAGAAGGGATGCTTCACCATAGGAAAGCTGGTGTATATTAGGACCTCAGTAAACAGAGAAGGCAATGGCACCCCACTCCAGTA
>NW_011494938.1:695165-696106 GCF_000754665.1 Bison bison bison
TGCAGTCCATGGGGTTGCTAAGAGTCAGACACAACTGAGCAAGTTCACTTTCAGTTTTCATGCACTGGAGAAGGAAATGGCAACCCACTCCAGTGTTCTTGCCTGGAGAATCCCAGGGATGGGGGAGCCTGGTGGGCTGCCATCTATGGGGTCATACAGAGTCAGACACGACTGAAGTGACTTAGTAGTAGCAGCAGCAAACAGAAGGGCTGACCAGTAAAAATAACAGATGGCCGTTATAGCATTTTGACCCTCTGGTGATGTCCATGTGTAGAATCTTCTCTTGTGTTGTTGCAAGAGGGTGTTTGCTATGACCAGTGTCTTCTCTTCACAAAACTCTGTTAGCATTTGCCCTGCTTCATTTTGTATTTCAAGGCCAAATTTGCCTGTTACTCCAGGTATCTCTTGACTTCCTACTTTTGCATTCCAGTCCCCTATGATGAAAAGGACATCTTTTTGGAGTGTTAGTTCTAGAAGGTCTTGTAGGTCTTCATAGAACTGTTCAACTTCAGCTTCTTTGGTATTAGTGGTTGGGGCATAGACTTGGATTACCGTGATATTGAATGGTTTGCCTTAGAAACAGAGATCATTTTGTCATTTTTGAGCTCACACCCAAGTACTGCATTTTGGACTCTTTTGTTGACTATGAGGGCTACTCCTTTTCTTCTAAGGAATTATTGCCCACAGTAGTAGATATAATGGTCATCTGAATTAAATTCATCTATTCCACTCCAGTTTAGTTCACTGATTCCTAAAATATTGATATTCACTCTTGCCATCTCCTGCTTGACTACCTCTAATTTACCTTGATTCATGCATTCCAGGTTCCTATGCAATATTGCTGTTTACAGCATCAGACTTCCATCACCAGTCACATCCACAACTGGGTGTTGTTTTTGCTTTGGCTCCACCTAGGGCCTTCTCATAAAACAGAACTGTCC
>NW_011494938.1:697769-698106 GCF_000754665.1 Bison bison bison
ATTATCTTGCAATTGAAGCATTTATCCTTGTACCTTCTGAGGTATCCAGATCTTTATCCATTCCATATATAATAGCTTGCATCTGCTAACCCCAGTCTCCCATTCCATCTCTGCCCGCAACTCCCTCCCCCTTGGCAGCCACAAGTCTGTTCTCTGTTTCATAGATAGGTTCCTTTGTGTCATATTTTAGATTCCACATGTAAATTATATATAGTTGTCTTTCTCTTAGTGAGTTCACCAAGCATGATAATCTCCAGTTGCATCCGTGTTGCTGCAAATGGCATTATTTCACTCTTTTTTATGACTGAGTAGTATTCCACTGTATATATGTGCCACA
>NW_011494938.1:698206-698923 GCF_000754665.1 Bison bison bison
GCTTGAGAGTTCCTTGGACTGCAAGGAGATCCAGCCAGTCAATCCTAAAGGAAATCAGTCCTGAATATTCATTGGAAGGACTGATGCTGAAGCTGAAACTCCAATACTTTGGCTATCTGATGTGAAGAACTGACTTCTTGGAAAAGACCCTACTGCTGGGAAAGATTGAAGGTGGGAGGAGAAGGAGATGACAGAGGATGATATGGTTGGATGGCATCACCGACTTGATGGACATGAGTTTGACCAAGCTCTGGGAGTTGGTGATGGTCAGGGAGGCCTGGTGTGCTGCAGTTCATGGGGTCTCAAAGAATCAGACATGACTGAGCAATTGAACTGAACTGATTATAGCATTATGGAATCAATAGTGTTAATTTGCAACAATGCATTTTTTCAACCTTTGTGGATCTTAAAAATGTTTTGATGGCTAAAAAGGGGTCCTTACATTGGAGAAGTTTGAGAGTATCTAACCAACTCTTCTTTCTATAGGAGTATATGATCTGATATTGATAGAATATATGGGTGAGGAAAGTTTCTGTCTCTCAATCTAGGTGATTAATGTATTCAATATGATGCCTCAAATGAATGCTTTGGAACTTCTTGTGCCTACAGGTCCCTAGCTCAGTGAGTTTTCTTGGCTCATTAGATAACTTCACAAAGCTTTGCTTCCTCCAGAAAGCAAGAAACTCTATGGAAGGAAATTTTATAAAGCACATTTTC
>NW_011494938.1:699023-700290 GCF_000754665.1 Bison bison bison
TAATCTCCAGTTGCATCCGTGTTGCTGCAAATGGCATTATTTCACTCTTTTTTATGACTGAGTAGTATTCCACTGTATATATGTGCCACAGCTTTTTATTATTACCGTCTGTGTTGGATCTTCGTTTCTGCTCAGGCATTCTCTAGTTGCAGTGAGCAGGGGTTACTTTCTAGTTGCAGTGCACAGGCTTCTCATTGTGGTGGCTTTTGTTGCAGAGCACAGGCTCTTGAGCACATGGGCTTCAGTAGTTGTAGAGCATGGGCTCATTAGTTGTGCCACATCTTTATCCATTCATCTGTCGATGAACATTTAGGCTGTTTCCACGTCTTGTCTATTGTGAAGAGTGCTGCTATGAACATAATGGTCCATGTATCTCTTTGAATTTAGTTTTGTCTGGTTATGTGCCCAGGAGTGGGATTGCTGGACCATATAGCAACTCTGCTTTTAGTTTTTTGCCAAACCTCCATGTTTTCTGTAGTTACACCAAAGTACATTGCCACCAACAGTGTAGGAGGGTTCCCTTTTCTCCACACCCTCTCCAGGATTTATTTGTAGACTTTTTAATGATGGTCATTTTGACTGGTATGAAGTGATATCTCACTGTAGTTTTGATTTGTATTTCTCCAATGTTTAGCAATGTTGAGCATCTTTTTATGTGCCTGTTAGCCACCTGTATGTCTTCTTTGGAGAAGTGTCAATTTAGGTCTTCTGTCCATTTTTTCAGTTGGGTTGTTTATTTTTTTGTTTTTGTTGAGTTGTATGAGTTGTTTGTATATCTTGGAAATTAAGCCCTTGTTGTTCATATCATTTGCAAATATTTTCTCCCGTTCTGTAGGTTGTCTTTTCGTTTTGTTTACTGTTTCCTTTGCTGTACAGAAGCTTGTAAATTTGACTAAGTCCCATTTGTTTATTTTTGCTTTTATTTCTATTGCCATGGGAGACTGACCTAAGAAAACATTGGTATGATTTATGTCAGACAGTGTTTTGCTCAGCACATACTTTTGTTCTTGTGTGTTTTGTAGACATTCACCATTGTCTTTTGGCCTTGATTGATACTCTGGAGAAATCTGAGGCCAGCCTGAGTGACTTGATTTGTTTTGCCTGATTGCCCAATGGATTCTTTTATATATTTATTTTTTATAACTGATGTACTAAAAAAGAATTTTCATAATGTACTTACAAATTTTGATTTGAAGTGTAGGTGTAAATATGTTAGTAAAGGTATTCAATTTGGATCCTTCATTTATTTTTAAGGTCTGGTAAATTT
>NW_011494938.1:700390-701208 GCF_000754665.1 Bison bison bison
TTACCAGTACGTGTTTTAATGCAAACCATTCTAAGTCAGTTTTTTTCCTAGCCAACAATATAAAGATTATCTTTTGTTTAAAGAAAGTTTTTTAATATTTAAAAATCTGTTTTTCTTCTCCTGGGACTGCAGTGTATTTTGGCTATCTTCTATAACTATTATTTTCTCTCTAATCTCTTTTAATTTCTCTATTTCTACTTCATTAGGATGACTATTTTCATTTCTGTCTTCTATTTATCTCCCACTGTTTACTCTAATATCTATAATTATACCTGTGATCTGTTTTCCTCCTGATTCTATCTTTATTTCTGTGATTCAGCCATTTTTCTTCTCATACTCTCCCATGTTCTGACAACTCACTTGATATTCTGCCTCATGTCATCTTTTCCCTGAGTTCCACCATTCCTTCTTTGCAACTATTCTTCCAAGTGGCAATTGCTTTCTTTCTTTTTTCCTTCTTTTTTTTGATTTCTTCATAAAATGTTTGGTCACCATCATAGGTTGAGTTCCCTCAGAAATAGATTCTAAGATAAGGATATGAGGTGTTGAGGTCCTTTAGTGGACCGGAACCTGGTGGTCCAGAGTTGACCAATGACAAAGTACCGGAGAGAGAAAGAGGCTGATATTTGTTGGTTTACACAGAAAGACAATAAAGCCCCTGGCATAGGGCTTGCTCTGTTCATGGAGGCCTCAGGCGCCCTCTCGATAGGGTGAAGGTGCAGAGCGCCTTCTCAAGAGGGTCTTAGAAGCCCGGGCAGGAAAGTGAACTCAGCCTCTGTGCTCCAAAGAAATAGCCTGAGAGAGAGAGAGAAAGAAAG
>NW_011494938.1:701506-705688 GCF_000754665.1 Bison bison bison
ATCATATTGAAAAACTAACGAAGGAAATGCCTGGATCCCTCAGCCCTGGGAAAGGCTTGCCTCTCCTCTTAATTCCTGAATATTCAGGAATTAATAAGGAACAGAGGACTCCTGACAGATCCAAAACAGCACACAGGAAGCTTCCTGTTAAATGCTTCCTGACAATGAGGCAAGTTGTTTATTTGGGAGGGGATCCTATGAAATACTGGTGTGAGACTAGTAAACTGAGACAAGAAAAGGACAGGAGGACAGCAGCCAATAGTAGGTGCATTCATGGGCAGGTTACTGCTGTGGACAGTAGGTCCCAATCCTGATGGGGTCCTCTAGGAGACTGTATATAACAGGGATTCTCAAGTTTTATTTATTTTTTTTTCTAATTTTATTTTATTTTTAAACTTTACATAATTGTATTAGTTTTGCCAAATATCAAAATGAATCCGCCACAGGTTTAAAGTCACATAGATCACCATGGGATCTTTTTGAAGAACAGATTCTTGTTCAGCAGGTCTGAGATTCTGGAAGTCTATTAAGATCCCAGGTAATGTTGAATGATAAAGATGTAGAACCCATCTCAGAATTGTCTCTCACATTTCCAAAGTGGTGAGTTTATTATTGATTGAGGGCTGCTTCTGGGGACATAACCCCTTGCCCACCTTGCGTTAGCTGTCATGAAGCCACAGGAGCTTGCAGCAAGTAGCCAACAGCATTTTCAGAAACTGTGAGTGCAAAGGGGTTGGAGCAGGCACCAGTTATATCTATTAGTCACAGTTTTCCTTGTCCAAGGCAACATTCTTCTGGTGAGCATTTTCAGGTATTGGTAATATTTACTGCTGTATCATACATTTTTTTTTTTTGCTATGGTGTCTGTATGCTTGTTTTTTTCTATTACTCATGGTTAAGTAGGTTATATTCTTGGGGGTCAGCTACTTCTAGTCCATGTTTACAGCAGGGGGTGAGGAGAATGATAGCGAGAGTGACTTCACAGAACAAAGGCTTCTCCTCTGCTACCACAGAGACACATTGCTTCCTGCAGTTATGGCGCATCTGTGGATTATCCATGTAGCCCCAACTCTTCTGCTTCTCTGACCCAGACTGGACTTCTGAGAGCTTCTGCCTCCAGGCCAGAAGACCCAGTTCCTGTACGGTTACACATAATGTATACAGCTTTAGCACATCTGAGTAAGCCCCTTCCTTTCTGATATTTTCTAAGAGCTTCTATTATTACTCCCTCTCACCGTTCTCAAGGGCTTCTGTTCACTCCCTCCTATACACTTGTACTCAGTCTCAGCTTCCTTCCTTATAATATTTACATATATAAATATACTGTGTATGTATACATGTACAAATGCATATAAATATATTTTGGAGTCTGAGGATTACTTGTTCCCTGGTTTCATTCAAAATGGAGTTTGTACAGCATTTTCCTCCCTTTTGCTTTTGTAATAATTCCAGGAGGAGAAGGAGTAAAAGTATTTACACTATTAGGTTTTTAATTCATAATTTAATTTTTTATTGAGCTATTATTGATTTACAATGTTGTGCCAATCTCTGCTGTACAGCAAAGTGACCGACTCAGTAATACACATATAGACATTCTTTTTTATATTCTTTTCAATTATGGTTTAGTACAAGATACTGAATATAGTTCCCTGTGCTATACAGTAGGACCTTGGTGTTTATCCATCCTGTATATAATAGTTTACATTTGCTAACTGCAAACTCCCAGTCCTTCCCTCACTCACTCCCCTCTCCCTTGGCAATCACAAGTCTGTTCTCTATGTCTGTGAGTCTGTTTCTCTTTCATAGATAGGTTAATTTGTGCCATATTTTAGATTCTACATGTAAGTGATATATAGTATCTGTCTTTCTCTTTCTGACTCACTTCACTTGGTATGTTAATCTCTAGGTTCATCCATGTTGCTAAAAATGGCATTATTTCATTCTTTTTTATGACTGAGTAACATTGCATTGTATATTTGCACCAACTCTTCTTTATCCATTCATTTGTTGATGGATATTTAGGTTGCTTCTATATCCTGGCTACTGTAAATAGTGCTGCTATGAACATTGAGGTACATGTATCTTTTTGAATTATAGTTTTGTCTGAGTATATGCCCAGGAGTGGAATTATGGGATCATATGGCAATTCTACTTTTAGTTTTCTGAGGAACCTCCACACTTTTTCTATCATATTATTAGTTTTAGAACACAATCCTCTTATATACCAGGCTGATCACAGTACAGTCAAAGATGAAAACGACACTGCCCCAGCCCTCAACTTGCTGACAATCCTGCATAGTGTGTTAAAACAAGTTGGAAGCTGATGTACTGAACTAAGACAGTTTGGCTCCCTCTCTGTGCTGTCATTGTGGCATTGGGGAACATTAAACTTGTCTAACTTTCGACTTTCCACATATTAAATCAAAATAATTATTTTTGTGTCTAGCATCTGTAAAACATACTGTCAATGCCTAAAACTATTGCAGATTCCTTTATACATATGTTAAGAGATGATTCCTCTGTTTAGGAGAAAATAGGTAATTGATGTTTATAAAAAATAATGGAAATGTTACAGGAAATATACATTTAATCACCAAAATAAATACTAATAAGTATTATTATCTACAAAACTTCATAAGTGTTAACAAAATGTCTATGGCTACACAGCAAACAATTGGCTAAACAAATATTCAAACTCAGTGTCATTCAGTCCCAAAGCCTGTACTTTTTCCAATGTACCATATTGCCTTTTCCAGGAAGACAGTAATTTCTTCCAGAAAATTCTTAATAACCACATACCTACCTTAACAAACTTCTTATACTTTAGGAGTCAATTAAATATTTTTTTGTTAGACAAACTAGCCACCCTATCCAAATCAACCCTCCCAGAACATTCATGATTTGCTGTTATAGCATTCTGCTTATTTCCTTCATAACACTTATTCTGACTTGTAATGTTTTTTACTTCTGTTTTACCTGTTTATTCTGTCTCCTGGACCTGCTCAATATACTATACCAACACTATGCATAGCAGATTCTGTAATACCTGGGAAATATCCAATCCAAATTGATTAAAAGAGTGAGTAAACGGGATAGTGCACAAATTAATCAATCCAGTGCCTGAAGAATACTGAGCCAATCTACCACATATGCTGGGCCACTTTTTCAAAGAAAGAACCTAGTAGAAATTAATATCAAGTAACAGATAAAGTTATGTAGAGAATTAAGAAGCCACTTTAGAAATGCTCAAGGGTATTGATAGTTTGTAATAATATCTCATGAACCAGAAATGGTGGAAGATACCCTCTCCCCTTCCGTCTTCTTTCCCTCCTCAGATGACCTATCATAGGGATCTAGTTTGGCTGGGGAAGAAAGGGGCCTCTGAAAATATGGTAAAGGTATTCTTCACCAGGGTAGACTGAGGCTTTTGATGGAATTTTTATTATCTCATCAGCTCTGGAGTTCCATATGCCTCTGGAAAGTACAGGAAGATGGTGAGAAGTGATGAGGTCCAGAGGAGTGAGATCCAAAAATGATCTATTCAGGCATTATGCTTGATCTGAATTGAAGGGAATGGCAAAGAGGATCTTCAAGGTTATTTTCTAGATTTACAATGTAGGGAAAAGTGTTGCCTAATTTATTTCTGTGGCATGTTTCTCAGGAGCTTCAGTAACATTTAATTAATGTGTAGGAGACCCCAATAAGAAAGAACAACTGGACTCCATGCTTGTTTAGTACAGACAAGAGGTGATTGGTTTAGAGTAGACGTTTTCAGTAGTTATATATTAGAAAAATTTAAAAGTTAAAAATGTTAGAAGTTTCTTTGAAGAGTTTTGAGAAAGGGCTTAACAATTTTTTAAGTTCTTCTGAGTTTGGTCTTGCCTGAAGACATGAACTGGATGGTTTCTCAACATCCCAATAGTTGTGTGAGTCTGTGATAACATGAAGAAATACTTCTTTTTATACTTCCCAGATTCTCCCATATTTCCATTTTTAAAATGGGTTTATTGAGATATAATTGACATTTTATAAATTGTGCATATTTAAAATGTAAATTTGATAAATTTTAACACACACTCAAGAAAACATCAGCACAGTTAGAAAATGAATATACTCATTATCCTCAAAAATAATTTATTTTTAAATATCTACAAAGCCTGGATATCATAAAAAGGTTACATT
>NW_011494938.1:705946-708619 GCF_000754665.1 Bison bison bison
TTCATGGGGTCACAAAGAGTCAGACACGACTGAGCGACTGAACTGAATAATATCTAATAATATCTAATCTGACAAAAATATGGACCACCAAAGATAAGAGTTTATTGTCATTGGAGATGTTCAATGAGGTTGAATAAGATCTTCTCTTTGTCCCTCTCAATTGTGAGATGCTCTTATTATCTGAAAACCAGTGTTTCTCTTATTTCCATTTTTCAAGGTATATGTTTAATTATTTTAATTATGTCTCATAAATCTTATAATGAAACTTTGAAATTAGAAAAAAGAAAAATAAACCTACATAATCCTAATGTCACAGCATAACCATTATTGGTTTGGGCATAAAAAATCCTCCTAGTTTGTTTTTTTTTTCAAATGTATATTTCATGTTCATAGTTGATGGTACTTTTACTGTCCATACCATTTTATGTAATTTGTTTCATTTGATAATATTTTCTCCATAGTTACTATACATTTGTTCAAATCTCTTTACTTGTTATTTTGAAATAACTATGGATTCGCAGGAAGTTGAAAAAATGTACAGGGAGGTTCTATGTACCCTTCATCCAGTTTCCCCCAATAATAAGAAGTACTGAGGAATGGAATCTAGTCATGTACTCCTGTAAGATTTACAATACTATAAAAACAGAAATGCTTACAAGACCCCAGAGCATCCCTCATCTGAAGCAGTCCATCTGTACCCAGTCTCATCTCTCTGCCCTTGGCAGTCCTTTGTGGAGTAATTAAGGACATTGGAAGTCATGCCTGGAAGTTGTTAAGACCTTTGTGGTACTGTCAGTATGTATGCTGTTTCTTCTGCCTTGCACCCTATTTAAACCTGAGTAAATGGTGGTATTTGAAGGCAGTGGTATATTTTGAATGTGATTGCCAATATGAACCTAAGACATCCTTTAGTGGCTTTATAGGGTTCAGTTCTCCCCATCCCACAAGGACTTGGCCCAATTTTGGCAACAGTGGGCAGGGCAGAGGGCCTCCTTTCAGGAACTGCATTGATGTTCAAGCTCTTTCCTGTTTTCTGACCTTGTCTCCCTTTTCACCAGTCTATGAATCTGTTTCTAGGTTTAGGGTGAAGAAAACTATCCATTACTGATGATACAGTCTTTCAAATACTTTCTGTTTTTTAATCCTTCTTTTATTGAAGTATAGTTGATTTACAATGTTGTGTTAGTTTCAGAAGGTGTACAGTACAGCAATTCAGTTTTTTATATATATATATATATATATATATAATTTTTCAGATTCTTTTCCATTATGAAAGGTGAAAGGGTTAGTCACTCAGTCGTGTCCAACTCTTTGCAACCCTTATAGGTTATTACAAAATACTGAGTATAGTTCTCTGTGCTATACAGTAGGTCCTTATTGGTTGTGTGTGTTAGTCATTCAGTCATGTCTGACTCTTTGTGACCCCATGGACTATAGCCCACAAGGCTCCTCGGTCCATGGGATTCTCCAGTCAAGAATAGTGGAGTTGGTTGCCATGCCCTTCTCCAGGGGATCTTCCTGACTCAGGGATCAAACCTAGGTCTCCCGCATTGCAGGAAGATTCTTTACTGTTTGAGCTATCTGGAAAGCCTTGTTGGTTACCTGTTTAATATAGTGTAGTATGTATATTTATTCCAACCTCCTAATTTACCCCTCCCTCCACCCTCACTCCCAATTATTTTCTCTTCAGCTATAACCTTTGCTTTATTTTTCAGTTCAAAAGCCAAGACTCTGACGTCTCTGAGTTTTGAATTCTCAGCTCTTCTATGAGGAAGTAAAGGTCAAATGCCTTAGCTATCTTGGTCTGTCTCTAACTATTATCCTGCTGTACCTGTCAGTTGAGGCAGAGTACTATTTTGTGGGATAAAGATCAACTATGGTACCTTAGATCAACTCTTAGATCAACTAAGAGTTGACAGTTTGAATTACTCTTTGGTTATGCCCATGCTTCTTTCAGATTTTCTCAACTGTCTTTCTCTGATGCCACAAAGATTTCATTTTTCTTGAGTTAGAGTAACATGCCATATTTAAATAGCAGTCTTTCCCTTCATCAGTTTTTTTTTTTAATTATTTCTTTGGCTGTGCCAGTTCTTAGTTGTAGCATGTGAACTCTTAGTTGTGGCATGTGGAATCTAGTTCCCTGACCAGGAATTGAACTGGAGCCCCATGCATTGGGAGCATGGAGTCTTAACCACCGGACCGCCAGGAAAGTACCCATTTTGTTGATTTTAAAAGCAAAATATCATTTGCACCTCCATCACCTTTGCTTCCTGGTGTGACAATCTTCAGAAAACTGAATAGCAGAAAAGATGTAAAAAAGGGAAGAAAAACAATACCTGTGAGACAGCGACAATTTCTGCCTCGCCTTCCTAAATCTCTCCAATGTCTAGAAATGCCAAAGCACAATTCTTCTACCAGCACATCTTTTCTTTAATCTCATTCTTATTTCTTCAGCCTCTCACAGATTCTGCTTATGAGAAAATCCCTCTCTTCCCGCTGCCCTCTGTCTTTTCCTCTCATCTGACTCATCCTCTCTTCATATCCACAATCATCACAGCAGTCTTGAAAGAGGAAAAGCAAAAATTCTCATAAAAGTGATGAATATACCTACCCCACAGGGTTTAGAGAAGATCAGGTGGGCTCATAGATTAGAAATTCCTTTGAATAAGTGCT
>NW_011494938.1:709226-709736 GCF_000754665.1 Bison bison bison
TATACATTGCAAAATAATGGGTCTGCAATTTGGAAAATAGAAATTTACAACATTTTCTGTGAGGAATAGCGTGTGATGTTCTAATGCTGTCCAGTTGCTTGAACTATCTAGATACTGAGTCAAGATATATTTTCATATGTTTTTTCATTCTTCTTGTACCTTTGCTTGTGCTAAAAAAATATTGTCCCTAGCCAAATAAGCCTGGTATTTTCCTTGGTTATTTTTAAAATGTAAAGTTTATATGATCAGACTGAGCCCTTTTTACTTTTATCCAGCCTGTTTCCTAAAATTAAATATCTGTAACCTTTCCATTGAATAAGCAGGGTTCATGGGGTGTAATTATAAAGCAACTTTATTTTTGTCTCCCAGTATCTCTTTAAATTTATTCTCTGGGGCTGCTTCTTTCATTAGCCTTTGAGAAAACTTAAGGGAAGTCCAATGATTTTGATGTCCACTTTTAGGTAATAAAACAACCTTTTGTCACTAATTAATTTTTCCTGTCCAAATACT
>NW_011494938.1:712164-712582 GCF_000754665.1 Bison bison bison
CCAGGGACAGAGGAGCCTGGAGGGCTTCAGTCTTGGGGTAGCACAGAGTCAGACACAACTGAAGCGACTTAGCAACAGCAGCAGCAGCAGCAGGGGCAATGGATGTTACTATCACTAGCCCATATACTCCTTGTTATCTAGCAGGCTAGCCTGGACTTTTTTTTATATGGTAACCAAGTTCGCAAAGCAAAAAGAGGGCAAACTCCAGTCCACTATTCAAGCCTATGTTTCCATAATGTTTGCTAATGTCCCTTTGGCTAAAGCAATAGAAAGAGTACATACACTCCCAAAGGGCATGGATAGAGGGAAAGGAATATTTTGTGGCCCTTTTCATAACCTACAACATCCTATGCTTGTCATTCACCAAGTTACAGACAACTGTGCCATAGCAACCCACTCTGGCTATCCTACCCATTTA
>NW_011494938.1:712682-713170 GCF_000754665.1 Bison bison bison
AAGGGTATGGAAACCCACTCCAGTATTCTTGCCTGGAGAATCCCATGACAGAGGAGCCTGGTGGGCTACAGTCCTTAGGGTTGCAAAGAGTCTGATATGACTGAAGCAAATTAGGCACACACATGTATAGGGAATTATACATGTCCAATTGCTCTAAATGAATGAGAGACAGAAACTACATTTGCAAAGTTTCTAGGGTAATCAGATAAATACATATTTATAATATATAATAGAAATTTGAGACAGGGAGGTGAGCAAAGCCACAAGCAAAATCAAATCTAAAACAAAAACAAAAATAAGTTTGAATCAACTGTGAACAATAATTGTTATTCTAAAACCAGTTAGGAGATGGAAGAAAGACTCTTATCTGAGACTCTCACATGTATGGATGCCTCCTCTGTTTCTGGCCCTCTGTATCTTTCAAGAACTTTGGAAGTTATTTTTTGCCTCACATTTCATAGATGAAGAAACCAAGACTCAAGACAGTT
>NW_011494938.1:713833-714422 GCF_000754665.1 Bison bison bison
ATTTTTGCATTAATATACAAAATTTGTTTTTCTCTTTCTGACTTACTTCACTCTGTGTAATAGACTCTAGGTTCATCCGCCTCATTAGAAACAGGCAGATTATTAACCACTGGACCCCTAGGAAGACCCTCAAACTCATTTCTGAAGTTTACAGGGAGATTTATTGAGAGCTTATAAGATTGTGTCAATATGTTGTAACAATTCTAGCTGCCTTTGTAACAGCCCTTACATCACTTTTATTGTACAGACAATATTCAGTAGGTTTTGTTGATGATCGATTGTAAGTTCTAGAACAGCAGTGTATTCAGTCTCAACCTTTGATTGCTTATCTATTCAGTATATTGTCATTAACTGGGAAGAATGCATAAAACACTTTTTCTGCATACTGAGGTCTAGTGGTCGTCTTGAAAAAAAGCATGGGTGCTATTGGTTGAGCTGCCACCTGAACTAACAACTTTTTTTTTTTTTTACTCTGAAGACTGTTCTTGAAAGAAAGATGGACAGAAAAAATGATGGTTACCCAGACTTGGGTATTTGGCCATTTCTCATAAATGAATGAACTTAACATGTTACTTCAAGGAAAATGACT
>NW_011494938.1:714522-714993 GCF_000754665.1 Bison bison bison
AGTCAGACATGACTGAGTGACTACCACATAGGGAAAGGCAGCATTGTATTGTACACTGAACCCGTCGCATAGTCATGAATCCTTTGGAAATGTGACACCTATCTTGGGACCATAGACCCTGAATTAACCTCCCTTGAGATTTCTCAGTTTGGGAGAGGACAACTTTTCCTGATTATCTGAATCATTTTGAATAAGGTTTATTTTTATCTGCAGCCAAAGACCTCCTAATTGGTACAAAGATAAAGACATTTTTTTATTGTTTTTTGGCTACGCTGGGTATGAGGGGTTTTCTCTAGTTATGGTGCACAGGCTTGCCTTGTCTTGGCTTCTCTTGTGGAGTACAGGATCCAGAGTGGGTGTGCTTCAGCAGTGGTGGCTCGTGGGCTTGATTGCCTCACAGCCTGTAGGTTCTTCTTGGACCAAGGATTGAACCCGTGTCCCCTGCATTGGTAGGTAGATTCTTTTTTTTTT
>NW_011494938.1:717546-717870 GCF_000754665.1 Bison bison bison
AACTAAATTTTAAAAAGAAGTGATTGCTTTGAAACATTATAAGGATAGTGATCAAGATTATAGATATTGTTTTTTTTAAATATGAAGAAATATTCTGCATTTATATCCATTGTTTCAACTAGCAGTTGGACAACATTGAGTGTAAGATTGAGTGCTTTGATGAGAGCCCTCAAAACAACCAGTTTATGCTTTTGAGAGGAAAGCTGTGCATGGCTACCATTATCAGATCTGCAGGTGGGAAATTTTAATTTTGAAAACTGAAAATTAATCAGAGTGCCAGTAGAAAGGAAAGAAACTCCCTCCACAAAATAAGAAGTTTTGAGT
>NW_011494938.1:717970-718292 GCF_000754665.1 Bison bison bison
TTTTCTAATATTTGTCTGCTCTCCTGTGCCCTATCTTAGAAACAATAAAACCCCCAAACCCTTTCTTGACCATTTGTTCCCTTTATGTCACTATAATCTCTCCTTCCTTTCAGAGCCAAACTTCATAATGACATTACTGATATCTGTTTGTTTCACTCCCTTATATACCATTAACTCCTCAAATCACTGAGACATTTAAAGTTATTCCTAGGGTTCTGTGTTTCCCAGTAATGAAGACAAGACAGTAGAAACAGGGACACTGTTTTCAATGACTGTTAGAAAGAAATTTCTGTTCAACAAGAGAAAAAGATCCTATAACTAA
>NW_011494938.1:718392-719203 GCF_000754665.1 Bison bison bison
AGAGATTATCAGTTGCCTGCAACTTAATTTCTTTTTTTTTGGGGGGGGAGGTTTTCTGATAACAATTATTCATGTTTGTGGGAATAAAATTAAGGACTTATTTAATAAGAATCTTTAGTATTTATATTTTTTCAAAAATAATGAATAATACATGAGCCATTATTTAAAAGCCTGCAGTTATAAATGTTGAAATTTGTACGTGGAAGTGGCCAAGTGTTTAGGAGGGAAGGTTGACTGGGTTTAGCCATGACCTTGGTCAGGAATATTTTTTAGGTAAATGCACAAAAAAAAAAAAATGGAGACAGGCACTGCAGGATTCCAGTTAATTAAGAGCCCATGAGAAATAACTGTCCGAGCCCTAGGAATACCCAGTGTCGGCATCCACAACTGTGATCATTTCAGTTCATCATCCCAAGTTTTCTTTGCCAAAGATGATGTCGTGGAAAGTCCCTCAACTAAAATAGAGAAACAAATCTTCTTACTTATTTACTACAGGAATCAGGATACTTGAAGTCCCCTTGGCAAACACTTGCTCTGACAGGACTGTGTACCTATTGTTGGTATCTCATGTTTATCCATTGTCTTTATTTATACTTCATTGTGATGTTCTGTAAATAGCCACATTCTCTTCCTGCTCTCAGCACTGGTGCCGTAGTCTGCATTGCAGTTTTGGCACCCTGGTTTGCCTGGGGCAGTGGTTCTCAATGCTGGCTGCACATTAGAATCACCTGGGGAGTTTTTAAATATATCAATTTAATCAATTAAATCAAAAGCCCTGGGATTGGGACTCAGGCATTGGCACATCTCAAAA
>NW_011494938.1:719303-720072 GCF_000754665.1 Bison bison bison
TGTTGTGATTTTCACACTGCTGTCTTCTCCCTTGGCTCTCATCCCTCCTATTCAGTCTAAACCTTTCCACGTGGCCTTCCAAGCCCTCCAAACACTGTTTCATCGCATCCTCTTATCTCCTCACAGAATGTTTCTTCTTGCTGGGAAAACAAGTACGTACAGTTTTCACACATGCAGTCTTTTGGCCTCCACTCAGCTACATAATAATGGACCTTGGGGCTGGAACACCTCCTTACCAGGAGATAAGGCATCCTTGTAGTTTGCGATGGCCTTATCACCTTGTTTGGGCATATCTTTCTCTGTTTCCGACTCGGAGTGTGCCTCTTTGTTGGGTTTAACCTTGTGCATCACATGGTCCCCCAGCCACCCCCACTCCTGTATCTTCATTCTTCAGCACAAGAAGGGCACTTGTAAGCCAAGAGGAATCTGCTGGCTATGGGAAACTGGCACCCACTACTGAAGCTGACCTTGATGTCTCTGCTCTATGTGAGCAAGATGTTGCTTTATCAAGTACTGGACTAGATGGCTTTCCTTATAACTCCGATATCAAGATGCAGTGGGCACAAGTACTGGGATCTCTTCACCCCCATCATAGACAACTGGTAGCACTTGCTTGGCAAATCCATTTTGCCCTCCAGAGCTATTGCTTGTCCCTAGTGGGTGTATCTTTGCCAACTACCTACTCACTAAGGGTTGGCTGTTGAGATTGGCTTCCTAAGTGGAGATTCTGATCTTGTTGCTGGGGTTTTCCATTCTTTTGTGCCTTTTT
>NW_011494938.1:720172-721449 GCF_000754665.1 Bison bison bison
CTGCCTCACTTGATGCTTTTCTTGTTGCTCTCCTGGACCTGTGTCCATACTGTCTTCCACTGACTATTTCATGGCAGGCTCACAGCATGATTTTCTACCTTGTCTTCATTGTGTGAACAAGGATGAACTACACGATAAATAGATCTCTTCCTATCTTGATCTCCTGTACTTCACTTCCATCCCATTCAGCTACCTCCTCTCATGAAGATAACCTGTCCCCACTTAGAATTGTTTCTCTTCTGAAATCTTTTGCATACCTCAACTTACCATCCTACCCTGTATAGTTCTTCCAGTTCTCTGCTTTCATGTTCCCACCTCCCCTTTTCTTTGATCTCACTGAGATTCACAAACCCTTCTAGTTTATTCCCATCCCTCTTGTGATAGAGCTCCTGATTCATAGACTATCACTTCCTCCACTCTCTCGCCAATATTCTTAATCTTCTTGTACCATTGTCCCATTGTATTCACCAGGATAAAACAAGCACACTAATCAAGCAAAAGCCCAAAAACCTTCTCTATGGTCACTGAAACTTTTTTTTCCTTTTTTTTTTTGGCTGCACTGTGAGGCATGGGAAAGATTGAAGGCAGGAGGAGATGGGGATGACAGAGGATGAGATGGTTGGATGGCATCACTGACTCGATGGGCATGAGTTTGAGTAAGTTCTGGGAGTTGGTGATAGACAGGGAGGCCTGGCGTGCTGCAGTCCATGGGGTTGCAAAAAGTCGGACACGACTGAGCGACTGAACTGAACTGAACTGAACTGTGAGGCATGTAAGATCTTATTTCCCAGACCACAGATTGAACTTATGCCCCCTGCAGTGGAAGCACAGAGTCCTTACCAGTGGACCACCTGGCAAGTCCCTGTATGCCATTGGAACTTTAAATCTGGGCCTCTGGGTGCCCCTAGAGGTGCTTTCATTCCCTTAAGCTTGGTGCTGCTACAGATTCATGATTTCCATCCTTAGCTGGCTGTCCACATTGACTCTTTTCCATTTGGCATTTCAGCATCTGTGTACATCAGCACTCTGCTCAAACGTACTACTCCATCATCTCTTCACTCACTTTGTATATAATTCTGCCTACTGCTGTGCATCTCATAGGGGAAAATTCTTCAGCTTCTGCTTCACACTGAGTTGGATGAAAACTTCTGGCCTGTCTGAATGGAGGGTGTACCTTCTTGTAGCTGAAACTACGCTTTCACCCATCCTCTGGATGCCAGTGACTCCTGACCTCTTAGGAAGTACATTTTCTAATATTTGTCTGCTCTCCTGTGCCC
>NW_011494938.1:722569-724585 GCF_000754665.1 Bison bison bison
CAGCTTCAGCATGAGTCCTCCCAGTGAATATTCAGAGCCATGGTTTTTCCATAGGAGGATATGTATGAGCAAGCCCTGCAGTGTAGACACCCAGGGTAGCAGCCCAGGCAGGGAGTGGGAGGAGTGGCAGCCAATGGCCCTCCTGGTATGTGTTAGCAATCCATTGTACATGTTCTCTGCTCATGTTAAACTTCTAAGTAAACCTCTCTTTTCCATCTAACCCGCCTGACCTTGACTGTTTACTTGATGTATTGAATCAAGATTTAGCAAACATTCTTATGATGGTAGTCATGGTTAAAACAATGCATAAGGCAGAATTATTGTCATCAAGGCCAGTTTCTTGGGTTGTGACCTGTGTACACAGGGTTCTCAGCTCAGAAGTATCTCCTCACCCCCCAGCATTGTGTTGAAATTTCTGATACTTTTAAAACTGCATTTTCATTTTGCTTTGGCCTGGCAAATTATATAGCTGGTCCTGACTGCCTTGAAAGGGTTTACACTGTAGGGGAGAGACAGAGGAATAAAGTCTCATCGGTAATGGAATACTGAGATTTAAAAAGTGGTCTATTAGCTATATAAACAAGATATTAAGGGAATGGCATTATTCTGTCTGCAGGGAAGAGGAGCGAATTTAGGAAGGCTTTCTCCATGATTCCCATATTAACAAGTGCTTACTATGTGCCAGGCAGTGCTAAATGGTTCAGAGGATTCAAAAATGAATTGGCCATGAATCCTGCCATCCATCACAAGTTAACTCAGTCTATGAAAAACATATAGAGCAGGATGAGTTTGATATGATTAGGTGGCACATGGGACCAGGATGGAATATTTATGTGAATGATCCATCTTTCCTACCTTCGTGTTTTCTTTTTCTAATCTATCCCATGCAGGTCTGCTAAACTAATCTTTTTAACGCACTCTTTTGATAACTCCCTTATTCAAAAATACTCATAGGATCCTCACCACCTCTTCAGATAAAGTCTAAACTCCCTTGGCCTGGCCTTCTATACCCTGGAATAAGGCTTTTAGCCTTTATTCTTAACCTAATGCTGTTTTTTCTAATTGTTTATTTATTTGGCTGGGCTGAGTTTTAGTTTCAGCATGTGGAGCTTCACTTGTGGCTCGGCTGATAAAGAATAGGCCTGCAATGCAGGAGACCTGGGTTCAGTCCCTGGGTTGGGAAGATCCCCTGGCGAAGGGAATGGCAACCCACTTCAGTACTCTGGCCTGGGGAAATCTATGGACAGAGGAGCTTTGGGGGCTAAGTCCATGGGGTCACAAAGAGTCAGACACGACTGAGCGACTTTCACTTTCACTTTGGGCTTTCCTGGTAGTCAATTGGTAAAGAATCTGCCTGCAATGCAGGAGACCCCGGTTTGATTCCTGAGTCAGGAATATCCCCTGGAGAAGGGAGAGGCTACCCACTCCAGTATTCTTGGGCTTCCCTTGTGGCTCAGCTGGTAAAGAATCTGCCTGCAATGTGGGAGACCTGGTTTGGGAAGATCTCCTGGAGAAGGGAAAGACTACCCACTCCAGTATTCTGGCCTAGAGTTTTCCATGGCTTGTATAGTCCGTGGGGTCGCAAAGTCACTCCACTGGGTCGGAGTCGGCAGCGCGGCCAGCGAGACTGGGCCCAAGGACACTGCCGCCCACGGACAGGCAGAGTCCGTAGAGGGAAGAAGGGTGGAATGGATGGCCCAGCCCACCGGCGGGGCTCCCCGGCCTTGGCAGCGGCGCAACAAACTCTTGGTTCCAGGGAGAGCGGACTTTAAATAGATCGCAGCAAGGGAGCTGCTCACGACTGAGTGACTTTCACTTTCACTGTGGAATCTAGTTCCCTGATCAGGGATTGAACCCAGACCCCCTGCATTGGGAGCCTGAAGTTTTAGCCACTGGACCACCAGGGGAGTCCCTTATTATTATCTGAAGTGATTCCTTCAACTCTGACCAAATTGGGCCATCTGAAACCCTAATCCAATAGTTACATTTTGTTATATAACAAATTACCCACAAATT
>NW_011494938.1:724685-727078 GCF_000754665.1 Bison bison bison
GGTGCATTGAACCTGGACTGGCATCTCGTTTCATACATGACATTTCACATGTTAGAGACTCACCAAGTGATAGTGTAGTAGACTCTTAGTAAAAAATCTCTTGTATTTTCTTTTTGAAAATATTTATTTTTATTTATTTGTTTGTTTGGCTGTGCTGGCATCTTAATTGCAGGATGTGGGATCTAGTTCCCTACTAGAAATTGAACCCAGGCCCCCTGCATTGGGAGCTCGGAGTCTTAGCCATCGGACAACCAGGGAAGTCCCCAGTATTTTCAAGATCAGTAAATTACCTGTTAGGTAATGCGTGCATGATCAGTCATTCAGTAGTGTCTGACTCTGTGACCTCATGGACTGCAGCCTGCCAGGCTTCTCTGTCCATGGAATTTGGCCGAAAACCCAGCAATTCCACTGGCAGCCAGTCAACCTTCGCTGCATGTGGGAGTAGCTGGGTATCAGGGAGCTTTAAAGAAAGATACTAATGCCCGTGCCCTTGCCCTAGTAATTATGATGTAATTAGTCTGCCTTATAGCCTGGACTTCAAGACTCTCAAAGGCTTCCCTGGTGATTCTGATATGCAGCAAAGATTGATAACCACAATTTGTCTACCAAACACATCTATTTAGTCAATTTCAATAGTTACACATCATATTAAAGTTCTTAAGGGTACTCTAATGTGAATTTCATCTAATAGAGCCCTTGGTGACTTATCTTTTCAAATTTCAGTTAGACTTACATAAACATTTGCTGGTTAAATTCTCACTAAGATTGACTCTCAGAACCCAGTGGCCACTGTAGGGGTATGGGTCATAGGGGAGGAAGGAAAATTTTTTCTTCTACCCTTCGATGTTCTTTGGCTGGTTAACAATTAAACTGACAAAAGACTGATTAATCGGGAAAAAGCAAATGTAATTATGTACATCTTTGGGCTCCCCAAAGATAGGAGACCAAAAGTAAGTCAGGCATTTGAGGCTTATATGCTTATGGGATTGGGACCTGGGGTTTCAAAGAGGAAGAGGGTAAATCACAGGATGATAAAAAGAGTGGATATTGGTAATCAGATGTTTGTCCTGCCATACAGATAGGTCATTCAGATAAGAGTTCTCTCTTGCTAATAGCTCTCTCTCTGAGCCAGGCCCTGTGCTACAGGTAAAAAGCAATTCTGAGTCTTTTGGGCCTTGATTGTCTTATTTATTTATCTGTCTGTGCCACGTCTTAATTGTGGCACATGGGATCTTCTGTCTTTGTTGTAGCATGTGGGATCTAGTTCCCTGACCAGGGATCAAACTCAGGCCCCTGCATTGAGAGCACAGTCTTAGCCATTAGACCACCAGGAAAGTCCCTGGGCCTTGATTGTCTTCAGCTCAAAATAATCCACAAGCCAGCATGGCACACTGGAGGAGATTCCTGCTGAACCCCTTCAGAGTGAACCCAGGTCTGATTTAGGCCTCCTTTTCACCTCTTTCTTGGAGAAAATTGCCAGCTCACCATTGCTGAGCAGAAACTGTACTTCTTACTTTACAAAGAGTCTGTTTTGAAAGGAAAACTCATGGGTTTAACTAGTGACAATAAAGCAGAAGAGAGGATATTGATTTTTTTGGAACTAACACACAATTAGTTTTTATTACAGTTCCACAAAATTGCCAATATCCTTCTTAAAGAAAGCATTTTAATAAAATTGACATCCTTGGCAGAGAAACGGTGCCAGTCTTTCACTTGCAAACAGCTGCCACTGGGGGTCACCATTACAATAGCTAAGCTTTGCCAGCAGCTCGGGCGCCCTGATGGCGACTTGCCTCAAATGAGGGGGAGGATGGGAGGACTAATCTCTTTTCAGTAGCTTCTTTTCCTCAGTATCTCAAAGAGGCATTGTTCAGATACAAAGATAAATATGTGTGTTTTGTGGGTAGGATACTCACCTGTGGTAAGAAGGGATTCAATAAATTGTCTTGTCTGTTTCATAGATAAGACAGTTCTTCATGGTTATAGCATCTCTGAGGTCTGTGCCATTCCTCAGAGAGAGTGATCAATATGCATTTTTCTGCCCTTCTTATTTTTCCAAAATTTAACTAGGATTTGTCTGCAGCATGTTTTAAATCACTCAGCCTTGTTTTCTTGATTTTATGAGTACCAACCCTTACTGTCTTATGTTATTAGTCAATATGTTGTTTCTGCCTAGAGAATTCCTTCTGCTGCTTGCTTCTTATGTATTAAATTACTGCCACTGTCATTACATAAGGGAAATCTAAGAAATAACCAAACCGAAGTCAGAGACGCCAAGAGTGGGAGTTAACAAAGGACAAACCAGACTTTGGGGCCATAGGAGGGTTGTTGTTCAGTTGCTAAGTCGTGTCTGACTCTGAGACCCCATGGACTGCAGCACGCCAGGCTTTCCT
>NW_011494938.1:727178-728701 GCF_000754665.1 Bison bison bison
GACTCTTCTCTCAATAACTTATATCCTCTTGCTTCTGTTTATGCTCCATACAGAATAGTTTCAACCTGGCTGCTACAATTAACTTAATTTTTAAAATTAATTTGTGTTATATTACAGCTAATTCTAATGTAAAAATTTTTATTGAGGTGTTATCGACATATATAATGGGGTCAAAAGGCACTAATTTCCAGTTATTCTATTCACTTTTAAAAAATGAAGGCAGATCATGTCATTTCCTCTGCTGAAAACCTGTCAGTGGCTCTGTATTTTACACAGAATGCAATACAAAGTCCTCACCGTGGCTCCTAAGCCCTACGTGATCTATCCCCGGTTACCTGTCTGACCTTTTCTCTTCCTGTGTCCCCCTCGCCAGGCCCCTGCTCCTTCCACACTGACTGCCTTGCAGTCTCTGGAACACGCTGTCCCCCGAGGGTCCTTATTCGAGCTGTCTCTCTGCCTGAAACTATGTTCTTTCCCAGGAGTCTCCTTGGTTTCCACCCTCACTTTCCCTTAATCTCACCCTTTCAATGATGCCCACCTTTTTCTATCCTATTTCCTATTGCAAACTGCCCACTGCCTTGTTTCCTGTGCTTCAGTTCCCTTTGCCACCACCCACCCCCACCGCCCCCGTCATAGATTTCTCCCTTTAACGCTTTATGCTTTAATTTGCTTATTCATTGTCTATTGCCCTTCCCCCTCTGACAACAACCCATAGAGTGTGAGCTCAGTGAGGACGGGACTATTCACCTATTTTGTTCACTAATGTAGCCCAGGTACCTAGATTCGTGCCTGCTGGGCACATGATCAGTAAGCTTTGAATGAACTTAGAAATGTTTTATAATTCTTCTCAGCCCTTTCTTAATGGATATTGCGCTTTTCATTCTGTAGGATTTTAGGAACTGATCTTCATTTTTCTTCTTGAAAATCCTAAGTGCATCTTGGGGCACATTTGGACTTTTCTTCATGTTTTCCAGGAGTAAACTGTAACTGAAGGTGGGAGTGTTACATGTCTATATCTATGCCTTAATTTTTGTGGAAAGCATTACATTACAAAGTCCTGGTTGTAACATGAACTTTGGAAATGCCAGACTCCACAAGGGTTTGAATCCTAGTCTCATTATTTACTGACTCTGACACTAAAGCAAATTACTTATTTTATTTGAGCTTGATAAGATATTTTAATATCTTATCTATAAAGATATAGATAAGATATTTCAATATCTTATCTATAATAAAAGGAATTAAAATCTGCCTCATAGGGTTTTTATAAAGTTTTAAATGAGATGGTATATATAAATCTCCCAACATGGTTTTTCAACCAGTATTTTAAAATCTAGTGTACATGAAAAATCACCTGAGAGTCATGTTGAAATGCGGATTCTGATACAGCAGGTCTGAGATGGGGCCCAGAATTCTGTTTCTAAAAAGCTCCCAGGTGGTATTGATGCTAGTGGTCCATGGACCACATTTAGAGTGACGAGATCCTAGAATGAAGGACATGCCTAATAAGTGTTTGTCCACAT
>NW_011494938.1:728801-729877 GCF_000754665.1 Bison bison bison
CCCCTGTACTGCATTCAATTATTTATGGCCTGGAGACACATATCCATTTACAGTTGTTCTTACTTCTTATCTGGCCTTCAGTTTCCTTTAAATGAAGTTTGTTCGACTCTTTCCAATTTGATGGTGGTTTTTATGATGGAAAAGCTGCAACTAATGTAAGAATTGAGAGATTTTCCTTACTCATTTGAATTCTATGCTAAGGATGTAGTTTGTCTTTTCTTGCCCTTTTTCTCATGCCTTAGTCATTGCAAACTTGAGTTTTTGGCGCTGATATTCATGAATCCATTCTGTTCCTGGCAATTCTCAACAGCTGCATTCTTCTTTTTCAATTTTAAGTATATGAACCTTTAAAATCTAAATTATTCAGGGAATGCCCTTTGCACAGTTAAATAAAACATCTCTTATAACCCAGATATCAGAAAGGAACATTTCTAAGACAAATCACTGATGGACATTGACATCTGGCTTATTTTAAGGCTTTATTTATTTATTTGGCCATGCCGCGCAGCATGCGGGATCTTAGTTCCCTGACCAGGGATTGAACTCAGGCCCCCTGCAGTGGAAGCATAGAGTCCTAACCACTAGACTGCCAGGGAAATCCCTTAAGGGTTTATTAATCACAAAGTTTATCCATTTTCTTATACACAAACACTCCCATTCATTCATTCACATTCTCTCGCTCTCTGAGAAACTTGTTCTAGTAAAATGAAAGGTGAGGGGGAATTTTAGTCTCTCTGGAACATCCCAGAAAGTCTTCTTCTCTTGGGTAGTTTATGCAGCACCAGCGATATTGCCCAAATTCCCTTCACCTGTGGAGATGCTCTAAGCTGCACTAGCATATCTGTTTGTAGTTTTGAAGATTTGGAATTTTTAAAACCTGATTTTATTTATTTTTGGCTGTGCCAGGTCTTTATTGCTGAGTGGGCTTTTCTCTAGTTGTGGTGTGTGTGCTTCTCATTGTGGTGCCTTCTCTTGTTGCGGCTTCCAGGCTCTAGAGCACAGGCTCAATAGTTGTGGCACATGGGCTTCTTCTACAGCAGGTGGGATCTTCCCGGACCAGGGATTGAACCCATGCT
>NW_011494938.1:729977-731500 GCF_000754665.1 Bison bison bison
TAGAAGGAGCTTAGCTGGATGGTTCTGTACTTGATTTGGCAAAAGTAAAAAAGCAGGAGAGAGAAGCTGCCAGTGTAATGGGAAGCTGAAACAGAATCTCAGACTTCAGTGGGGTAGCAGCATCTCCACAGAAAGGAGCAAACATGCTACCACATTCTCAGGCCTCTTGGTTGAGTTGAATCCCCTTCCTTTAAAACACTCCCTCTCTCATTCCCACCTGTGATGCTGGTTGAAGGCATGAGGACCAGTGAATGAGCTTTGGAGATATGAAGGCCTGGAGTTATTTTTCCCACTTAACTAGTTGGAATATTTGGATTTTAGTATTATTAGTTATTGCTAGGTTAATACTGTTCTGGCTTTTATTCACTCTTGTGTATTTGCTACGGTTGCTCAATCATGTTCAACTCTTTGCAACCCCATAGACTGCAGCCCACCAGGCTCCTCTGTCCATGGGATTCTGCAGGCAAGAATACTGGAGTAGGGTGCCATTTCCTCCTCCAGGGGATCTTCCTGACCCAGGGATTGAACCCATGTCTCCTGCACTGCAGGCGGATTCTTTACTGCTGAGCCACCTGGGAAGCCCACACTTATATATAGGGTTAATTATATCATTTGGTTTATGGATGTAGAGTGCTAAGAACTACTGCCTGAATGGGATGGTGACAGATCTCAGGGAGAAATGGATGTCCCCTGAGAATCATGGATTCTGAAACTGAGAAACAGCTGTCACACTGGTTCCCAAAGCCCCTCTCTTGGATGAGTGACTATCATGCTACAGAGGAAAGCAGAGAATATGTTTCACTTGTTCAGATGCCAGTTTGAATCTGTTAGTTAGGGCTTCTATTTACACTTACATGCCAAGGAAGAACAGTTTTGTCGCTCACAGCAAGCAAAGGTTGGAATGTCCTATGTATGTACTTCTAGCATTGTGAAAGATCTGATCAGATCTAGGAACCATAGGCATGCCCCTGGGGACTTTATGTGGCCAGGAGCCATTAATCAACTACCACTTAATTCAACTGTGAACCCATCTAATATACCCATAAGCCTGATTTCTTCCCTCTGAGACATGAGGATATTATAATATTTGTCAAGAAAACCAAGATGGAGTGAGAAGAAAAGTACAAAGGAGAGAGGCACAGAGATAATGACTTCTCACACAAAGGGGCATCAGGGACTGTGAGCTCTCTGTCTTTGATCTTAGGTTTCTGTCTCCTTCTATTTATCTTGAATGGTTGTCCTGGGAGAAGCTTGTTACCATGGGACTGGAAGCGAAGGTACATTTTCTAAGGAGGAGATGGCTTTCAAATAATCCCCTGAAACTACTGCACAGTGTTTTCTGTGAGAAATCGCCTGTGTCCCTGCCCTTGTTAGAACTCTGGAAATGAACTCAGTTAGCTATGGATTAGGATGGCGCACTTGGAAGGTTGGAAGGAAACGAAAAGGGCATCGTGTATAACTCGTGTCTGAATTCCCTTTATAAAGCAGCCTCTGGGACTTCCCCTGGTGGTCCATGGTTAAGA
>NW_011494938.1:733154-734191 GCF_000754665.1 Bison bison bison
GGAGATCAGTCCTGGCTGTTCATTGGAAGGACTGATGCTAAAGCTGAAACTCCAGTACTTTGGCTACCTGATGTGAAGAGCTGACTCATTTGAAAAGACCCTGATGCTGGGAGGGATTGAGGACAGGAGGAGAAGGGGATGACAGAGGATGAGATGGTTGGATGGCATCACCAACTCAATGGACATGGGTTTTGGTGAACTCTGGGAGTTGGTGACGGACAGGGAGGCCTGGTGTGCTGTGGTTCATGGGGTGGCAAAGAATCGGACACTACTGAGCGACTGAACTGAACTGAACTGATCCTCTGGGTGAGGAGATGGATAAGCAGATCCAACAATCACTGGCTAGGGTCAGGTTTGAGGTATTGAGTAATGATGGGTCAGATTTAGAGTTCTGAATAGGTAGGCAAGGTTTGGGGCAGGATGAGTTATAGGCAGGGTATTAATGTGAAGTTTGGCTTGTAAAAGAAGAGGGAGTAAAGAGTAAAATCATGATGTGATATCTCATGTCTAAGGGGAGAAAATGATAAGAATAAGAATCCAGGTATAGAAATAAATTTGGCTTGGTGTGAGCTCTATGAAATCTCCCTGGAGCCAAAAATCGGTTATAAAGTCAAGGTGTAAAGGGAGATCAGTAACAGTGGTGTTTCCAGGAAAGGTAAGGGCTTGTGTTACTATGTGAAGCAAAGCGGATAATGAATTCATCTAGGTTGATTACAGTAAGAGTAGGGCCATGCCCCAGAAAACAAGAACTATGGAGAAGTAGGTAAAACAGTGGGAAAACTTTTGAATGTCTGATAGTCCACTCAGGGGAGACAGAGTAAAGTCCTATTGTGAATAGGGTAAGTAGGGGAAATCCCAGTCCAATTAGTAATGAATATATCTGTTTTTGTTTTACTTATTTACTTATTTGGCTGTTCTGTTTCTTCAGGAATTTGATCCAGTCGAAGCCTGATGGGTCCCAGAACAGTACTGGTGTAGCAAGGAGCGTCTGATCAGGGAATGTTTCTTGGCAGAGATGGAGAGTCTCCTGGGGCCCT
>NW_011494938.1:734291-735525 GCF_000754665.1 Bison bison bison
AAAATCTGGAAATTTTATCCATGACTACAATCAATTCAATTCAATTCTGTTGATATTTCACAGAGACTATAGAGCTCCTACCTGTGCCAATCACAGTGTAGCCCCCTCTGGGGGGCCTTGCAGTCTGTTGGGGGAGATAGTCATGTAAAAGAAAGAAGTACATTGGAGTATAAGATGTGCACAAGGTCCAAGGGAGCAGGCAGGGAGCAGGTAGGGTGTAGGCTTTAGTGGGAGGGGAGATGCTAAGGGTGGTCTTCACAAAGGAGGCCTCATTTTTATTTATGAAGAGTAAGGATGCGACCTGGTTTCATTAGATGGCATTACAGCCAAGGAGATTGGCAAAACTAGAATTCTGCCTTCATTCATAATTGGACAATTCCTTCCTCCCTGAGGTTCCTAAGGAGGCTGTGCTCCAGAGAACAAAAGACTATGAAAATCATCTTTTTTTCCCCATTGGATACATGTTTTCTACCTGCAAAGCTGGCTTCTTTAAGTAGTGGAGGATGCACCTGTCATTTACCTACCCCTGAAGTCTCCAGACTTTCTAAATATGTGGGCTCTCTTGATTATACTGGTGCTCCTGTAGGAGGAGGAGAAACCCTCAACCCTCCCAACAGTGGGGCTGTAAGAGGGTTTTCCTGCAGGAGAGTGCCAGAGGGGCATGGAAGAGAGGAAGGAGCCTGGGATCAGATCATCTTACTTGGCCCCTTGGATGGAGGAAGTAGAAAGGAAGACCACATTGAGATAAGTGACCTCTCACTCTGCAGTTGATTGTTTGCAAAGTTGTTCATAGGGGTCCCACCCTGTTTAGCATGACTTTGCCACTCATTGCATCCAGAAGTGGGTGTTTATTTCCCCAGCTCTTGCCTCTGGGTCAGCCTGATTTGCTTTGACCAATACAATGTAGCAGAAATGCAATGCGTGCTCTCTGGACCCAAGACCTCTAGAGGCTTTGTAGTTTCTTCTCCCTTCTTGGAGCCCAAAAATAGTCATTTGAAGGGGTCAGGTGAAACTCCTTGTGGATGAAAGACCACGTCGAGGAGAGAGGGACCTAGCTGACAGGCAACAGTGCATGCCAGGCAGGTGAGTGAAGCCATAATGGACCATCCCATCCATCTGAGCCAGAGACTCCTGAGTGGCATTTTTTGAGCTGGCCTGTTTTGCTGCAGTAGATTATAGGGCAAGCATGGAGAAAAAAGAGTGAGCCAGGCAATGAGGCAAGAAGACAAAAACG
>NW_011494938.1:735625-735967 GCF_000754665.1 Bison bison bison
ATTTGTTGAAGGAGTGAAGGAAGGTTAGAACAGGTGATAAGAGGTCTTAAGAGATGATAAAGAGGTTTAGTGCTTAAGAATGTGTGTGGCCTGAGACTGGGGAAGGACATAGCGGCCCTGTTTTTGTAACCAATCTCCTTGTGGTAACCAATCTCTTTGTGCTCCCTCTTGTAATGAGTGAGTGGGTGAGTGAGTGAATGAGTGAAGTTGTTCAGTTGTGTCTGACTCTTTGCGAACCTGTAGCCTACCAGACTCCTTCATCCATGGGATTCTCCAGGCAAGAATACTGGAGTGGGTTGCCATTTCCTTCTCCAGGGGATCTTCCCAACCCAGGGATCGAAC
>NW_011494938.1:738907-739211 GCF_000754665.1 Bison bison bison
CAGATATTTGATTTTAGCTCTAGGGGTTCTGAAAGATCTCCTTGGGTGGCTTGATATAGGGGTTGTGCCAAGAGGGCGAAATTAGGAATCCAGAGGTGTAGATATCCAGCTAACCCCAAGAAGGACAGGATCTCTGCTTTTGATGTAGGGAGTGGTAGGGTGGACATAAGGGACTTTCTATCAGTAGTAATACATCTTTTGGTTGGTGATAAAATGACTCCAAGATAGGTGACTCTAGGAGGAGAGGCCTGAACTTTGGTGGGAGAAACTCGATAGCCTCAATCAGCTAGAAAATTGAGTAGTT
>NW_011494938.1:739311-739811 GCF_000754665.1 Bison bison bison
CTATCTACTAAAAGATAATAATAGTTAACATTTATTGAGCAGTTACTCTCTGACACCCCTGTTCTAAGCAATTTGTTTAACCCTCACAACTCTTAAGAGGTGAGGATTGTTATTATTTTCTAGATGAGGCAACAATGCAAACAAGTTTTACAACTAGATGAACAGCACACAACAGATTATTGTATGTCAAACCCAGGCGGAGAGCCCAAAAGCTTAACCATGTCATCCTTGTTCCCCTTAGTTTTCCTCTGATGTTTTAGAAATGAATTTTATTTTCCCTCAAGATTCTTGCAAGTTGAGATTTACTTTCTATTTGTTATCTATACAAGCTGCAATTCTTATAAAACCTCTTAAAAAGTCAAACAATGTAAATGTATATACAGTAAAAGGGAAGGGACTTCCCTGGTGGTCCAGTGGGTAAGGCCTCACACTCCTCATGCAGGGGGCCTGGGTTCAACCCTTGGTCAGGGAACTTGATCCCATGTGCCACAGCTAAAGAT
>NW_011494938.1:743489-745194 GCF_000754665.1 Bison bison bison
TCCAAGCAAGATCAACAAAACTGCCCTCAATGAGCCCAGGCCAAATGGATGGTCCACAGAACTGCGATCAATACAATTGTTGTTGTTTTAAACCACAAAGCTTTGAGGCAGTCTCCTATGCAGCAATAGATAACTGACACACCCAGCCCACCAGTTATTAAAAACTGCAACTACCCTAAACTGAAATATTGATGCTAAAAACATCAGTAACTTAGAAACATAGTAACATAATTAATATTTTGAGAAGATATTTATGCAAAATTTGGTAATAAGCTAAGGATATTCTACTTTAGGAAGCACATTATTTGTGGCAGAACTGGATTTTTAATCTTTTTCCTTTTGATTCCAGAAAATCTTTAAGCATACATGATTAGAATGGCCAAGTCCATTTGGATATACTAAAGCCAATTGATCAATAAAATATAATAAGAAAAACTCTACCTTACTTTCTCTAATCCCTTCCCCAAGTGGCCTAAAAGTAGCTCCACAAAAAGCAACTTTAAAAATAAAAACCACTGGACCTAGAGTTTATCATACTAAGCGAAGTAAGTCAGAAAGGGAGAGACAAATACCATAGATATCTCTTGTATGTGGAATCTAAAACACAACACAAATGAACATATCTATGAAAGAGAAACAGACTCACAGACACAGAAAACAGACTTGTGGTTGCCAAGATGGGGTGGGGAGGGAAGGACTGGGAGTCTGGGATTAACAGATGCAAACTAGTATGTATAGGACAGATAAACAACGATGTTGTACTGTATGGCCAGAGAACTGTAGTCAATATCCTGGGATAAATCATAATGGAAAATATATGAAAAAGGATATATATATATAACTGAATCACTTTGCTGTACAGCAGAAATTAACACACTGTAAATCAACTATACTTCAATAAAATAAACAAAACTCATTCTTTAACCTAGAAACCTGAGTGTAGAGAAAGGAATAGTCTAACTCTAAGGCCATTCAGTTTGTTTCAGGTTAACATCCTAGTCACGTGTTTTGGATAAAATCCTTCTTAACATCTTTCCACAGCAAAGGGCAAAATATTTTGGGGAGCAAAGAATCTTTCACTATGTCTTCCTACTTCAGTATTTTTTTTTTCATCTATGCATCTACAACTAAATTTCTTACTTATACTACTTCTCTTTGGTAAAAATTAATTTGGATGACTAAGTTCTAAAGTTGTTTATGATTCTTTTTAGATTAGTGCATTCAAGGAAACTTTTGAAAAATGTTTTATTTTACAGAAAAAGAATTCCATTTAAAATACAATTTATTCAAAAGATCCCTAAGGAATAAATTGTTAAAACAGTTGGCTCAACAACTATTTTATGATTGAAGGAATTTAATCCTATTTGTAGCTTATTAACAACAATATGAGTCTATTTTGATTTTTTTCAAAGTATACCCTTTATCTCATGTAATTGTATGTGGAAAGTGTTTACAAATTATTCTATAAATTATTCATCAATTTCCAGATGAGTTGTATTTTATTAGATTTGGATGCTAAAGTGCTATAGTGGATATATAATCAAAGTGCTGATGGACTACAGTAATAAAAAACATTTTCTTAGAAATTTTATAAAACTCAATATGTACAGGAGAAGGCAATGGCAACCCACTCCAGTACTCTTGCCTGGAAAATCCCATGGGCAGAGGAGCCTGGTAGGCTGCAGTCCATGGGGTCGCTAAGAGT
>NW_011494938.1:745294-746397 GCF_000754665.1 Bison bison bison
AGAGGATGAGATGGCTGCATGGCATCACGGACTCGATGGACATGAGTTTGAGTGAACTCCAGGAGTTGGTGATGGACAGGGAGGCCTGGCGTGCTGTGATTCATGGGGTCGCAAAGAGTCGGACATGACTGAGTGACTGAACTGAACTGAAAGCCTCTGATTATTTGGACCATAACAAACTTTGGAAAATTCTTCAACAGATAGGCGTACCAGACACCATACCTGTCTCCTGAGAAATCTAAATGCGGGAGAAGAAACAACGATGAGAACCAGACATGGAAAAATGAATTAGTTCAAAATTGGGAAAGGAGTATGTCAAGCTTATATATTGTCACCCTGCTTATTTAACTTATATGCAGAGTACATCATGCAAAATGCTGGGCTGGATGACTCACAAGCTGAAATCAAGGTTACTTTAAGAAATATCAACAACCTTAGATATGCTAATAATATCACTCTAATGGCAGAAAGCAAAGAGGAACTAAAGAGCCTCTTGATGGAGGTGAAAGAGGAGAGTGAAAAGCTGACTTAAAAGTCAACATTAAAAAAGCTAAGATCATGACATCTGCTCCCATCAGATCATGGCAAATAGATGGGGAAAATGTGGAAATGGTGACAGATTTTATTTTCTTGGGCTCCAAAATTACTGTGGATGGTGATTGCATGAAATTAAAAGATACTTGCTCCTTGGAAGAAAAGCTGTGACAAACCTTGATGGCATATTAAACCACAGAGACATCACTTTGCCCGTATAGTCAAAGCTATGGTTTTTCCTATAGTCTTATATGGCTGTTAGAGTTGGATCATAAAGAAGACTGAGTGCCAAAGAATTGGTACTTTCAAAGTGTGGTGCTGGAGAAGACACTTGAGAGTCCCTTGGACAGCAAGGAGATCAAACCAGTCTATCTTAAAGGAAATCAGTCCTGAATATTCCTGGAAGGACTGATGCTGAAGCTGAAGCTCCAGTACTTTGGCCACCTTATGCAAAGAGCCAACTCACTGGAAAAATCCTGATGCTGGGAAAGATTGAGGGTAAAAGGAGAAGGGGGTTACAGAGGATTAGATGGTTGGGTGGCATCATCGACTCAGTGAACATGAGTTTG
>NW_011494938.1:748834-752350 GCF_000754665.1 Bison bison bison
AAATAATTACAGTGGTATCTTGAGAACCTATCATTGATGACTTGTAGCATTTCTGTTTATTTAATTTTTTAAAGAAATACAACATGACAAATGATCTTGGAGGCACAGACAAAATAAAGAAGAAGAAGCAACACTGATGACTCTGAATTAAAAGTAAAATCGTGTATATCATAATGATACACCTTAAAATCAATGACACTTGTGAACTATGATATATAATTACTAAGACCTTTACTGAACCCTCCACCATGAAAAATGAGTATATTAGTAGACTCTGTCTTTCCATCTCTGCTGTCTAATAATTATTTTTACATTACATATAATGTAAGCTCTATAATATATACTTTTAGAGTAATAATAATCTATTTTTGACTTGTCAACTTAGTATTTTATATTTTACTTCCCTCAATGGAAAATGTTGAAATTATTATATTTATACTTTCTCACACCCCATGTCATAATTTTAATTTCTTGTTAAATGGAACCATATGAAATTGCCCATTTTCCAAGGTCAAAACTGCCAACTCTTGACAGTTTCGTATAGTCTAACTTAATTACTATTATTTTTATACTAAGTTTTTATCATTTTAACTCACAAAACCATAATTTACACACAGCCTAGGAGATTTATTTGTATATAGCAATTGCCTCTGTGTAGAATGTATATTTTCAAAGTCAGCTTCCCTGTGGATCTCTAGGGCAAGTATTTTTCTCTCAGTAGGAAGTGTACCCAATACTTTCTCACATAACACACCAACATAAGTTTCTCTAGATGTTTTTCTACTGACCACAAATATGGAGATCTGGGAAGTATGCTCTCAACTTTGGTGACAACTAGTAGTCTCTTATACAAATGCTGTCTAATTTTTGACACAGAGATATCTACAAAATGTACAAAACTGTGTTAACACTTGTATGAATGTCTAAAGATAGATTTGAGTCTGTAATTTCTAGGAAAGTAGAAAAATTTCAAAAACCAAAAAAGCAGTAGTAACCAATTTTGATAAATCAAGCTAGGAGAAAAGGAAAATAAAGGAGAAAGAAAGGTGTAAAATTCAAATCACATTAAGAAAAACAAAATAGTATGACAGAAATTAGACTAAATCAGTAATAGAAATTTGCTAATTATGCTTAACAAGATTAAAAATATGTACTATAAGGGTAAAAATAAGGAACAAGATAAAGACAATCCAGATTTTTTAAAATAACAGCATAATATGATTATTAGTGATACAATCAGTCAGAGTAGAATTTAAAATCATTCAGTGAAACAAGCTTGGATTTTTTTGTCATCAAATGATATGGCCCATCAAGAGTATATATAACAGCTTAGTATAATTACTTATTGAATAAGGTAAAGTTAAAATGTAAAATGAAATGTTTTCCAAAAATACTGTAAATAGATGAATCCACATAAAGGGAATCCTTCATGTATTTTCTCAGAAATTGACAAATAAAGTAGACAAAAAATAGAAAATTTAAGTAGAGTTAATAAGCTTAGTCAAAAAGATGAATAGAGAAAATTGTGCACAAGGAACAATTCTTTGTTAAGTCATTCTGGAACTTTCCCCAAAACTGACCATATTAGAGCCACATAGAAAATTATAATACAAAAAGAGTATCGTATCGGCTACATTCTCTGAATTCTGTACAATGAAACAAGAATTAAAAATAAATTGAGAACTTCCCTGGTGGGCAGTAAATGGAAATCTGCCTGCCATTTCAGGGAACACGGGTTCCATCCCTGGTCTGGGAGTGTTCCACGTGTCTTGGAGCAACTAAGCCCAAGCACCACAACTTCTGAGGCTCTCACACCCAAACTACTGAGCCCTCACGCTCCAACTATGGACCTGGGGCGCCTAGAGCCTGTTGCTCTGCAACATGTGAAGCCACCACAATGAGAAGCCCACACACAGCAACAAAGATAAAGAAATAATTTTTTTTAAGGATTGCCTATAAATATTTTAAAAATTTAAAAAATAAATTGAAAACCTTATTTTGCATTTGACTTCAAAGACAAGTTATAGTTAGGATTATATATATAAAGTAGAAAATGTAATGGGAATAGTGTAATACATAAATTCTTAAAGCATTATTTGTACAAACCTGAGAAAGTTCAGGTTCAAGATGGCAAATGGGGTACCCACATTTCTGTCACACTTTCAGTTTCAGTGAAAATCGCCCAGTCGTGTCCAACTCTTTGCAACCCCATGGACTATACAGTCCATGGAATTTTCCAGGCCAGAATACTGGAGTGAATAGCCTTTCCCTTCTCCAGGGGAATCTTTCCAACCCAGGGATTGAACCCAGGTCTTCCACATTGCAGGCGGATTCTTTACCAGCTGAGCCACAAGGGAAGTCAGAAGATATTAAGAAGAGGGGGCAAGAATACACAGAAGAACTATACAAAAAAGATCTTAATGACCCAGATAACCACAATGGTGTGATCACTCACCTAGAGCCAAACATCCTGGAGTCTGAAGTCTAGCAGGCCTTAGGAAGGATCACTGCAAACCATGTTAGTGGAGGTGATGGAATTTCAGTAAAGCTACTTCAAGCTTCACTCAATATGCCAGCAAATTTGGAAAACTCAGCAGTGGTCACAGGACTGGAAAAGGTGTTTTTATTCCAATGCCAAAGAAAGGCAATGCCAAACAATGTTCAAACTACCACACAATTGCACTCATCTCACATGCTAACAAAGTAACACTCAAAATTCTCCAAGCCAGGCTTCAACAGTTCATGAACTGAGAACTTCCAGATGTTCAAGCTGGATTTAGAAAAGGCAGAGGAACCAGAGATCAAATTGCCAATATCCATTGGATCATTGAAAAAGCAAGAGAGTTCCAGAAAAACATCTACTTCTGCTTTATTGACTATGCAAAGCCTTTGACTGTGTGGATCACAACTAACTGTGGAAAATTCTGAAAGAGATGGGAATACCAGACCACCTTACCTGGTCCCTGAGAAATCTGTATGCAGGTCAGGAATCAACAGGTAGAACTGGGCATGGAACAACAAACAGACTGGTTACAAATTGGGAAAGGAGTACGTCAAGGCTGTATATTGTCACCCAGTTTATTTAACTTATATGCAGAGTATATCATGTGAAATGCCAGGCTGGATGAAGCACAAGCTGGAATCAAGATTGCCAGGAGAAATATCAATAATCTCAGATATGCAGATGTCACCACCCGTATGGCAGAAAGTGAAGAGGAACTGAAGAGCCTCTTGATAAAAGTGAAGGAAGAGAGTGAAAAAGCTGGCTTAAAACTCAACATTCAAAAAACTAAGATCATGGCATCTGGTCCCCTTACTTCATGGCAAATAGATGGGGAAACAATGGAAACAGTAGCAGCCTTTATTTTCTTGGGTTCCAAAATCACTGCAGATGGTGACTGCACCCATGAAATTAAAAGACATTCTTTAACAAGTGGTGCTGGGAAAACTGGTCAACCACTTGTAAAAGAATGAAACTAGACCACTTTCTAACACCATACACAAAAATAAACTCAA
>NW_011494938.1:752450-752944 GCF_000754665.1 Bison bison bison
GCCTTTCCCTTCTCCAGGGTTTCTTCCCAACCCAGGGATCGAACCCGGGTCTCCTGCACTGCAGGCAGATTCTTTACCATCTGAGCCACCAGGGACACATTGACCTCTTATTTAGCAGAAGGTCCCAGAAAGAAGTATAAAATATGAAAGAATTAATTACCTTAGAAGAAACTTTGCAAATCATGTGGTTAAACAACAAGGAGATATATGGAGACCTTGTCAATTAGTATTGGTTGTCACATTAGCCCTGAAAGCAAAACTGGTTAAAGAAAACACTCATAATAGAAAAAAATGATTTTTCACTTAAGAACGTGTGTGTGTGTGTGTATTTCTGAAATATACATGTATCTGAAATGCAATATTGACAAACTAAATGTTGTAGATTCTTAAAAGAAAAATTATTCATGACCTAGTAGATGTTATCCAAAGAATTCAAGGAAATTTCACAATTTAAAATATGGTAATGTAATTCTTTTGAGAGACACATTAAAAGG
>NW_011494938.1:753044-753359 GCF_000754665.1 Bison bison bison
CCAATATCACTGATGAACATAGATGCAAAAATCCTTAACAAAATTCTAGCAATCAGAATCCAACAACACATTAAAAAGATCATACACCATGATCAAGTGGGCTTTATCCCAGGGATGCAAGGATTCTTCAATATCCACAAATCACTCAATGTAATACACCACATTAACAAATTGAAAAATAAAAACCATATGATTATCTCAATAGATGCGGAGAAAGCCTTTGACAAAATTCAACATCCATTTATGATAAAAACTCTCCAGAAAGCAGGAATAGAAGGAACATACCTCAACATAATAAAAGCTATATATGACAAA
>NW_011494938.1:755486-755643 GCF_000754665.1 Bison bison bison
AGAAAAGCTATGACTAACCTAGTTCAGTTCAGTTCAGTCATTCAGTAGTGTCCAACTCTTTGCGACCCCATGAACTGCAGCACACTAGGCCTCCCTGTCCATCACCAACTCCCCGAGTCCACCCAAACCCATGTCCCTTGAGTCAATGATGCCATCC
>NW_011494938.1:755743-757613 GCF_000754665.1 Bison bison bison
CATTTTGATATTTGGCAAAACTAATACAATTATGTAAAATTTAAAAATAAAATAAAATTAGAAAAAAAAAAATAAAGGAAATCAACCCTGAATATTCATTGGAAGGACTGATGTTGAAGCTCCAATTCTTTGGCCACCTGAGGCAAAGAGCCAACTCAATGGAAAAGACCCTGATGCTAGGAAAAATTGAGGACAAGAGGAAAAGGAGGTGACAGAGGATGAGATGGTTGGATGGCATCATTGACTCAATGGACATGAGTTTGAGCAAACTCCAGGAGATAGTGATGGAAAGGGAAGCCTGGGATGCTGCAGTCCATGAGGTAGCAAAGAGTTGGACATGATTTAGCAACTGAACAATAACACAAACATAGATTTATAAGATTGGTAAAGAAAACTTCAAGTATTAGGTTCCAATAGACCTTGGTTTGAATCTCTGTTACTAGTCTTAGCTCCATTAAGAGCTTGTCTTTGAGACACAGTTCTCTTACTCATAAAATAGGAAAAATAAAAATAACTACTTGAGTAATTATGATGAATTCAAATTATACATTCTAAAAGTTCTTTGCACAACAATTAGGATATTAGCATTCAAATAAGTATAATTTTCATATCCTAATTTTGAATGTCATATTCCAGGAAGAAAGCATATCAGCTTTCCACTATAAAAAAATATATAACATCAGATTATCAATGTTGCCTTTAAGAATGGAAGTAAACCTTTTCTAAAAATTTTTTGCCTTGATCTCACTATTGTCACACTCCTTAAAAAAACCAAAGATAATACTTCTTTTTCTTGTGGTACATTTCTTTTTCTTTGAACATTCATAAAATAGTTACCTAAATCATAAGATAATGACTTCTGTGAAAAAATAATTATGGTTAGATAATAGTATGCTATGGAGAAGGCAATGGCACCCCACTCCAGTACTCTTGCCTGGAAAATCCCATGGATGGAGGAGCCTGGTAGGCTGTAGTCCATGGGGTCGCTAAGAGTCGGACATGACTGAGCGACTTCCCTTTCACTTTTCATTTTCCTGCATTAGAGAAGGAAATGGCAACCCACTCCAGTGTTCTTGCTGGGAGAATCCCAGGGATGAGGGAGCCTGGTGGGCTGCCGTCTATGGGGTCTCACAGAGTCGGACACGGCTGAAGCGACTTAGCAGCAGCAGCAGCAGCAGCAGTAGTAAGCTAATATAAAGGATTCTTGCTGAGCTTTTCTTAAAGGCACATTTTTAAAAATTATAAAAATATTTATTTTGACTATTGAGAAAGCCTTACCATTTTTCTCATCCTACCGCCAAAAAATCTGTAGGTAGACAAGGTGATATAAACTTTAAAAGGTAACTTCTGAGCTTTTTTTAAACTTAAACATTCTCAGTGCTCTTGTTTAGTAAAACATTAATTGTGCAGTTGAAATCTCTGGATGGTGTTATTATACTTATTGGCATGTCCAAAAGAGAGTTTTGTTTCATCACCAGACTCCTATTTGCAAAAAAATAAAACCATCATTCAGAGTTCCTGCAGCCAAAGATATAGTAGTCAATTTTGATCTCTATGTTTCATTTCTATATTTAGTCACCAGTGAATTAAATACTTATTAAACACCTACTCTGTGTGTCAAGTACTACTTTATATTATTAGGATACATCAGTGAAAAAAATCTTGCCCTCAAGGAGCTGACATTCTATAATACTAGATGGAGACGGACAATAAACAATCCACATAATAAAGTATATAGTACTTTGGAATTTTTAAAGTGCAATGAAAATTAAAGTGAAGAGGATCAAAGTTGTGCAATAATGGAGGGAGGAATATGTGTGTGTGTGTGTGTGTGTGTGTGTGTGTGTGTGTGTGTGTGTATGTATACCAA
>NW_011494938.1:757713-759927 GCF_000754665.1 Bison bison bison
TTTTGGAGCCCAGAAAAATAAAGTCAGCCACTGTTTCCACTGTTCCCCCATCTATCTGCCATGAAATGATGGGACTGGATGCCATGATCTTAGTTTTCTGAATATTGAGCTTTAAGCCAACTTTTTCACCAACCTAGACAACATATTAAAAAGCAGAGACATTACTTTGCTGACAAAGGTCTGTCTAGTCAAAGCTATGGATTTTCCATTAGTCATGTATGAATGTGAGAGTTGGACTATAAAGAAAGCTGAGCGCTGAAGAATTAATGCTTCTGAACTGTGGTGTTGGAGAAGACTCTTGAGAGTCCCTTGGACTGCAAGGAGATCCAACCAGTCCATCCTACAGGAAATCAGTCCTGAATGTTCATTGGTAGGACTGATGCTGAAGCTGAAGCTCCAACATTTTGGCCACCTGATGCATAGAATTGACTCATTTGAAAAGACCCTGATGCTGGGAAAGATTGAAGGCAGGAGGAGAAGGGAATGACAGAGGATGAGATAATTGGATAGCATCACCAACTCAATGGACATGAGTTTCGGTAAATCCCAGGAGTTGGTGATCGACAGGGAGGCCTGGTTTGCTGCAGTCCATGGGGTTGCAAAGAGTCAGATATGACTGAGTGACTGAACTGAAACATGGGTAAAATCACTCAGAATTTTTCTGGATTAGAAAACATTTAAAGTGAGCAAAAAAATATAAATGTTCGAAACAAGAGTAATTTGGTTTGCAGTAGTGAAATATCTACATGGCCTAATTTTGAAGTCAAACAGCCATTTAGAAGCAAAGAATTCAGTCATCTTCATACCAAATGCACATACACACACACACACACACACATACACAGACATCTATCACATTATGTACATGACTAGTAAGTGGTGAGAAAAGCATGTGGTGGTGGTTTAGTCGCTAAGTCGTGTTTGACTCTTGCAAAACCATGGACAGGCTCTTCTGTCCATGGGATTCTTCAGGCAAAAATACTGGAGTGGGTTGCCATTTCCTTCTCCAAGAGAAAAACATAAACAGATACAATTTACAATAGTAACCCAGTAAAATTTCGCCCCATCTCTAGTGCTGTCACTCTAGTCTCCTAACCTCCAATCCTTTATGTTTTAACTTGTCTCTTTGTCTTCACCCTTGATTCCTTGCAGTCTTCAGTCTTTTTCAACAAAACAACCAGAGCTATCTTTTTTTTTCCCCTTCAGTCAGAGCTACCACTTAAAGCTGAAGTTAGGTTTGTTCATAACCTCCAATAGCTTTGTTCTCACTCAGACTGAAAGTCAAAGACCTTACAGGACCTTGTACAATCATGACTCCCTTTATGTCTGTGACCTCATTTTCTGAAACTATCCATTTAGTTCTCTCTGTTCCAGCCACATTGGCTTCCCTCCTTTTCTTAGAACATACCAGATATGTGTTTCATCTCATATTGTTCCTCGCATATGCTATTTCTTTGCCTGAGTACAGTTCCCAGTTTTGCACAGGACTTCCTTTCTTTTCTCCTCCAGTTATTTATTTAAAGATCATCCTCTCTGTGAAGACCTTACAAGTTCATCCTATTTAGATTTGTGTTGCCCAGCACAGGTCTCTTCTTTTCCTTAACACTCATCACTATGTTATGTAGTTTATATTTCCCTGATTTATCCTACTTATTTCTATCTCCCCATTGACAAGTATCTAAGAACATGCAGGTTAGGAACTGCACAGCTTCATTAGAAACATTCATGTAGATTACAGCATTTTTTTACTCCCCATCTTTGTGTAATGTGCCACCTGCACAAATGTATAAGGTAGCCCTGTTCTCATGATATATAATACATACAAAGCCTGTTAGAGCATCGATTTTTGCTGAGGTTTTTTTCCCTCTGTCATGTAAGGAGTGAGGTTAATAGTCATGGGAGATGAGGACAAAGAGGTAATGAGACCAGAGTGTGGATGGGCTTTGAAGGTCTTTGTAAGAACTTGGAATTTCTTTGGATTGAGGTTGGAAACCACTGGAGTTGTAACAACATGAGTGGTCTAATCCAGCTTTTGCTCTCTAAGGATTACTCTGGCTGCTATGTTGAGAATAGAGTAGATGTGGAGGAAGATGGTGTTAATGGACATCAAATAGAAGACTGTTATAATGAATCAGGCCAGAAATGAAGGTGACTTGGGAAAAAAGGGACAGCACGTCAGAGGTGGAGAGTTGTACTCAGGTCTTGGATATATTG